>NC_134355.1:491188925-491511425 GCF_048569485.1 Anomaloglossus baeobatrachus
TGCTGTCTCGCTGTCACACACAGCGATCTGTGCTTCACAGCGGGACAGCAACAACTAAAAAATGGCCCAGGCCATTCAGCAACAACCGACCTCACAGCAGGGGCCAGGTTGTTGCTGGATGTCACACACAGCAACATCACTAGCAACATCGCTGCTACGTCACAAAATTTGTTCGTTAGCAGCGATGTTGCTAGCGATGTTGCTTAGTGTGACGGGGCCTTTACTTGAGAAAGTTGTAATTGAGAGTCCCTGCTGTTTTATCTGTATACTCACTTAGACTACATTCACACGACCATTCCGTTTTTGCGGTCCGCAAAAGGTCCTGTTTTTCGACGGATGCATCTGTGTGGCATCCGTGTGACAACCGTATCCATCCCGTTCAGTATATGGGCAGTGAGACATTCGTGTGACTTCCGTCTTTTTTTACGGATCGCAAAAAAAACGGAAGGAGAGTTACATACAGTCAATGTTATCTGGCCAGATTCTGGTCCCTATATAAAGACTATGGGAAACAGAATCTTGTGCAAAGGGGTAGGAGCAAGTGCTACATACTCACCGATCACTGGTGCGGCTGTCACACTGCTCCCGCGGCAGCTCTTTGTTCTTCCCGAGCTGGCTTCTCATTAGGCTCATACATATTCCCTCCTCCCCCCTGTCTGTGATTGGTTACAGTCAGATGCGCCCCCATGCTGAGTGACAGCTGTCTGACTGCAACCAATCACAGCCGCCAGTGGGCAGGTCTATATTGTACAGTACAAGAAATAAATTAAAAAAAAACCTGGTGTGCGGTCCCCCCAATTTTGATACCAGCCAAGATAAAGCCTCACAGCTGCTGGCTGGTATTCTAAGGCTGGGGAGGCCCGTATTATTGGGAGCCCCCCCAGCCTAAAAATATCAGACAGAAGCCGGACGGAATTGCCGCATCCATTAGATGTGATAGTCCCGGGACTTTAGCCGGCTCATCCCGAATGCCCTGGTGTGGTGGCAAATGGGGTAATATATGTGGTTGATACCAGCTGTGTAATGTCACCTGGCATCAAGCTCAGAGGTTAGTGATGTTACGGCGTCTAACAGATACCCGACATCACTAACCCAGCCAGTAATAAAAAAATAGACAACAAGCAAATTTTTATTTGAAAAACCACTCCATCATGAGTCATTTGTCAGCATGCATGCTATTCGTCCAGACAGATCAGAGATGACCACAGATCAGGGTAGGAAATATGACTGGTTTCATTACGTAAGTTCAGATATATTTAAAGAAATCAGTTGGCTAGGATCCAAGAATAAGTAACATTTCTCCTATTTGGTAAAAGGCAAAAAGAGCTTATTCTGAGATATATATGTATACAATATATGCTTCATCATTTTATATTAAGCTAAGTCAACATGAATCACTTATGACCAGAAAGTCCCATATCGGAGTACAGTTCAAACGCCATTTTGAGTCCTGTTGAATATCTTTATATAATACTGAATACTGACCACAACAGTCCATAACCATGTCCATAACACAATAGGTCAGCACAGGTCACCGCAGGGATAATGAGCGCTGACTTTATCAGGTTAGCGAGGTACATTACCTGCAGTGATGGATGCCGCTGCACATCTGACATCACCGCTTGTCACTGATATCCATTGTGTGCCGCGTTCACAAGCGAAGTCTCACGTGAGCCTTTGACGTCAGCGCTAGTCACAGTTTCTGGCCACTTGCGAGACTTGATGTGAGTAAGCGGCAAGCATGGAAGTCAGTGACAAGCGCTGACATCAGGAGTGCAGCAGTCTTCATCACAGCAGATAATGAACTTTGCTAACCTCCTAATGTTAGCACTCATCATCCCCGCAGCTGCTAACACTGCTGTGCGGGCAGATGCTGACACGCTGCAGTGCGAGCAGCTGTGAGGTTGGCACGGGAGCGGGACACAGACTGCTGGGACACCCGACGGAGGTCACACGGAATTGCTTCCGTGCGGCTTCCGGGGATTTTGCAAACCCATTGACTTGTATTGAGTCACGGTCCGTTATTACAGAACAGAATAGGACATATTCCATAATAACGGAACGGACATATGGCATCCGATTAGTTTTTTTCTAGGATCTGATGCACACGGACGTACTTCCGTGTGCCATCTGATCCTACACAAAAGACATTGAAAAGATGGTCCAGTCAGTAGAACCGCAAAAAAATAGGAACTGAACAGGACAGACGGAACGGTCGTCTGAATGAGCCCTTATCAAAAGTGACTTGTGCTTTTTCCCCAGCCCAGGAGCTGTGGCATGATCAGACCATGCCCCTGTATGGTTAGACACAGCCATTATACAGTATATAGCAGGGACACAAATACAAGATTATCTCAGCACTGGAACATTTGTTTTAACACATTAATTTGTGGAACTTATTAGTGTTTTAAGATCAATTAATTAATATGTCTTTTTTGTCATGGGAAAACTCCTTTAATTACACATTAGCTGTTACAGAACTCCAATTTTCAGCATGCCAGAAGTTGAAACTTTAATAGAAAAGAGAGAACATGCTGAGAGTTATAGTTACAGTCGCACATTGGGGACCACTCTAAAAACATTTGGTCCATTGAGCAATTTCTAACAAATGTTTGTGATTTTCCTCTTAGTGATGTTTTGTATATTATTCCTTACGTGCAAATCTAATTTTGTGTCTGTCCATAAAGTATAATTATGACTTTGGTCGGAAAAACTAAAATGAGAGTCATTTTTCCCCTCGTCTGCTAATATCATCCTATTAGCTCTGACGACGTGGTGCTCTTTAATTTTGCTCTCTATTATCCCTTTATTGCCTCTTACTTTCGCTAGGTACCAAGAAGAATGAACATGTGGTCTTTGTAAATAATCCAATTCCATTATTCCCCCAGAATGCCATTATTGGCTAGTTTTCACCTGCGACATGTTGACTCCAATGTTTGCTGCTTGCAATTCATTGCCCTCGTGTTTCTCTTCACACCTAATTGGTATTTTCATTTCTCGAGTACCTGCACTGTATGAGCAGTATAGGATTAAAATACTTTCTTGTAAGAGGATTAGCAATAGTAGAACTCTTAGAAGGAGCCACGCTTTATGCATAATTTCCTTCACCAGTTCCTAAGACACCATTAACTAAAAGGATCCAAAATTCTCAGAAGGCGCCGAACGAACATAAATGTACATCATAAATATTTATTTTTTTATATTGAAGTAAAACAGTTTGTGTCATCAATTATTTCTAGCTAAAAGCCATGTTAATAATATCCAAATGAATTAAATATGAATTTTAATATTACTCTAAAAATCTGCAATTAACTAGTTCATATTTGGAGGGAAAAAAATAGACTGCGGAGAGACGGTGTGACTTTTCAGCCTAATTTCCAGTAACCTTGTTACATTATTGGACACCTGCTCATTATTTCTATTTAATGACTTCAAGATTAACAACTCATTGTGGGAGATTTATAGCCGGCAAAATAGAAAAACAGTGTAGTAATAGAAATTGTGCCATTTTGGTGTCTGTGTGTCATTATTGACCGAGAGCGTAGAAGGTCACAAGAGATCGGACATGGACCGTGGAATCTAAAACATAATGAGTAGATGATTATAGGAAGCCAAATTTACATTATTTATTACACTATACATTGAAAAGGTTTGGCTAATGGATGTGAATCACTGAGCGTTAAAATGTGCTTTAATGAAAAATAGCAGTTAAAGGGGTTGTCCATTAATTAGGGCGGCATGGTGGCTCAGTGGTTAGCACTGCAGCCTTGCAGCGCTGGGGTCCTGGGTTCAAATCCCACCAAGGACAACATCTGCAAGGAGTTTGTATGTTCTCCCCGTGCTTGCGTGGGTTTCCTCCGGGTACTCCAGTTTCCACCTACACTCCAAAGACATACTGATAGGGCACTTAGATTGTGAGCCCCAATGGGGACAGTGTTGCCAATGTATGTAAAGCGCTGTGGAATTAACAGCACTATATAAATGAATAAGTATTATATATTATTATTAATGACATATTGAAGTGCACCAATCAGCCGGATTTTCCTATATAACCTATACTGGCACTATCATGCTGATTCTATACATACCTTTAGTGGTTAGCTAGGATGTATAGGTTTTGAACACAAGCAAGAAAAGTTTGTAAAATGAGCAGCTTGTTGAGTGACAGCAGCTGCAGCAGCTGTTAGATGGGGTGGATATTCATAGTTATCCTCTTCCCCTGTTATTTATGCTAATTCTATTATACAATTGTTTTACTTTGTGACTAAAAGGACCTGTGCCAATGTCATACCCATGTGACTAGAAGGGGTGGGGCCTCTGCCAACATAGCTTATAACAGGAAGCAACATTGTTCTGTTGGCTGAGGCCCCACCCCTTCTTATCACATGGATATGACATCAGCACAGGTCTTTTTAGTCATAAAGTAAAACGGTTCTATAATAGAATTAGCATAAGTAACATGGGGAGGGGGATAACTATGAATACCCATTCCACTTCCATAGGATAGGTCTTCAACATGAGATTGATGGAGATTTTTACACCTGTTATCCCTTCTGGTCTGCTGTAATTTTCTCCGGTGACCATTGGATGTCTACACATGGAACAAATATGCACCGCACAGCTCTATTGAATGTATAGCAGCTGCTGTCAGATACTCCAGAACAGCTCCTATTTATAGTTTTTATATCTGCCATGCAATGAAGCAAATAACTGCTAATCAGTGGGGGTGCCAGATGAATGAGCCCCACCAATCATATACTGATGACCTACCTTGTGCATAAGTCATATTAGTTAAGAACAGACAACCCCTTTAAGACTGGTTTTCCACACACATATCACAGTTCCCTCTAGATATATATATATATTAGGAATGAAATAGATGTTGGGTACAGAACCATAGATGTTCAATTGATTGTGTACACCACACTGTGCTCATACACAGAATGAGTTCTTACACCCCTGGATCAGTGGCGTAGCAACTGCTTTTGCCGCCTGGGGTGGTTGTCAAATTTGCTGCCCCCCTCCGTTGGCCATCGATAATCCAGAATATATATAACTTGGGTATCTTGGGTATTGGCTGGACAGATGACGGATGGAGGGGGGCAGCGGCTGATGGGGACAGCGATGGCGTATGAAGGACGGCAGCGGCTAATGGGGAGAGCGGTGGCGTATGAAGAGGGGCATCGGCTGATGGGGAGAGCGGTGGCGTATGAAGGGGGGCAGCGGCTGATGGGGACAGCGGTGGCGTATGAAGGGGGGAGCGGCTGATGGGGAGAGCAGTGGCGGATGGAAGGGGGCAGCAAATGGAGGAGGGCGGTGGCAGATCAGAGGCAGTAGCGGCGGTGGATCGGGGGCAGAGACTACTGCTACTGCGGCACGGCTGAAAGGGGGCAGTGGTGGGGGCAGCGATGGATCGGGGGCTGATCGGGGGCAGCAATGGATCGGGGGCACTTACCAAATGGCACTTGCAGGGATCACTCTCCTCAGCTTTCACGGATGAAGTGAAGCTGAGGGAAGTGGTCACCTACAGGTCACCGGCCCCAGATCCAAGGTGATTGGAGAGATCGGTCACAAGGCCGATCTCTCTAATCAGAGCTGGGGGCTGGTAAAACAAAGTTCACCCAGCTCCAGCCAGTGATCAGTGCTATAGCTGCACTGATCATGGCTGGATTTCAATGTGTCAGACGTTTTCAATGGCTGAAATATCACAGTGGCTGTGATTGGCTGAGTGGCGTTCGTCAGCCAATCACAGCTTCCGTAGGTCCGGGGGGGAGACACCACCCCTCCTCCCCGAATCTAAGGTTTTTGCACACTGATCGCAGCCACCAAGGCTCCGGGGTCGCGATTTCGCCATGACGTACTGGGTACGTCATGGGTCGTTAAGTACCAGGTCACCATGACGTTCCCAGTCATGGGTCGTTAAGAGGTTAATCAACAATTATTATTTATTCTATATTTTTCTATTTTTTATTTTTTATTCCCAAAATGCCGCCCCCCTGACACGTACCGCCTGGGGCGGACCGCCCCCACTGCCCCCCCTTTGCTACGCCACTGCCCTGGATTTAAAGGGAATATGTCAGCAGGTTTTTGCTATGGAATCTGAAAGCTGCTTGATTTAGGGGCAGAGAGTCTTATTCCAGCAATGTATCACTTACTGGACTGGTTGGTCTTGTATTTAGTTTCAAATATTTTATTGATTTTTCAACAATACAATACAAATAATTCAAATAATACTTTCCCCTATCTGGGTTACTATGAGTGAAAGTACTTATTATAAGAAAAATAAACAAGAAAATAAGAAAAAAATGAAAAAAGAGAGAGAAAAGAACAGAGAATCTAATACAATTTACGTAGGGAGACGTAAAAAGAGAATAGATTGACATAGACATTATAGGGAAAGAGGGGGAGGGGAAGAGGGGGGAGGGGGGAGAATTGACCTGCACCTATTCCATTTCACCGGGGTCAAAGCTACATATTCATAGGCCTCTCAAAGCGGAGGTGGCTCATGGGGATAGTTGCAGTACTTGAGATAGGTTGTTGCCGCAATCCTGATGGGAATCTACCCAGGGGTCCATTCGGCTAGAAAATTTTCCAAGTTGTCGGACTATGTTGCATCTATGCGCTCATATAACATTATCTTAACAAGCCTTTTCCTCACTGCCTGAATTGAAAAATGAAAGATTTCCCATTTAGAGGCAAGGTGAATTTTTGCCGCAATAGTAATGTAGCAAAGGAGACAATAATTTGTTGGGTAGTCCCACTGGCTTATCTCCTAATAAATGGGTGGATGGGCCTAGATGTAGGTTCTTTCTCAAGGTATTGTGGATTAGCTGCTTTATATTGTTCCAGAAGACTTGAGCTTTTGGGCATTCCCACCATATGTATTTTATATCTCCAATCATGCCACAGCCTTTGAAGCATTGATCTGATACATTTGGGTAAAGAGTCTAATGCGGGCGTCACATGGGACGATCTGTCGTGTGATCGCACGAGCTATCGTACCCGCCCCCATCGTTTGTGCGTCACGGGCAATTAGTTGCCCGTGGCGCACAAAGTTGTTAACCCCCGTCACACACACTTACCTCCCGGATGACCTCGCTGTGGGCGGCAAACATCCTCTTCCTGAAGGGGGAGGGACATTTGACGTCACAGCGACGTCACACAGCGGCCGGCCAATAGAAGCGGAGGGGCGGAGATGAGCGGGATGTAACATCCCGCCCACCTCCTTCCTTCCTTCCACATTGCCGGCGGGATGCAGGTAAGTTGTGTTCATCGTTCCCGGAGTGTCACATGGAGTGATGTGTGCTGCCCCGGAAACGATGAAAACTGGAGCACAGAAGAAGAAACGACTTTTTGAAAATGAGCGACATGTTAACGAGCAACGATAAGGTGAGTATTTTTGCTTGTTCACCATTGCTCGTAGCTGTCACATGCTACGATATATCAAACGATGCTGCATGTGCGTCACTTACGAATTGACCCCGCCGACATATCGCCCGATATATCGTACCGTGTGACACCCGCATTAGCCTAGCCGGGACATAATATGCTCTATGGAGCAATTTAACTGCCTTCCTGTGAGAGAGGATTGATATCTGCCTTTAGTGAGTGTACTACAGCAGTGGTGCTATTTTTCCAGGAGGTATAAGATACTCAGGTCCTTTTCCTATTGTGTCATGAAGGGCAATTTTACTGGGTTTGGAGGGTCATTAAAGGAGGAATAGAGCCAGGAAATAATTCCTTTTCCAATGGGGTTATTGGCACCAAATGATTCAAAAACGGTTTGTCTGTTTTGATAGAATCCCAGTTTTCTCTACTGTAGATACTGTATACCGATGGTCAGAATACTGAATAGCCCCACACACGCTATTGATTGGCAGCTCCAGCTTCCTATATACACTGTAAATTGACAGCAAGCTGTCAGTGGTGGAGGAGCAGGTTACGCATAAGCTGGACTCGCTTCTCCTTCAGTGATAATCTCTCCTAATAAAGTGACACATCCCTGGAATCAGGCTCTGTATACCTGCATTATGCTGCTCTCAGATTATAAAGCAAGTACAAGCTGCTGACAGATTCCCTTTAATACCCTTAGTACTTTTGAAGGACTACCATAAATAAAAGTTTATTAGGCTACACATTGTAAGAGCAACAATCTACCTTTATGTAATATTCATTACCACACATTGTTATTTTAATTTTCCTATAAATTTTGTATATTGCATTTAGGGTGTATAGGGGGGTTAATGTGTAGGCCCACCACTGCATCTGTACCCAGCACAATAATGCCCTGTGTAGTAACTGTAAAATGTTATTGTAAGTGTAAATGCCTTGCTTGTGTAATTTGACCACCAAGTGGCAGTGTTGCAGCACAGTTGTCCTGGCACCTGGGTAGGCAGGGAGAGGGTAGTAGTAGGAAGAGGATAGAGGTATAAAAGGAAGTGACAGAGAAAAGGAAACAGGAGAGTCCCTAGGAAGATGTAGAGGGATGAGCCCCCAAATAAGGAATCCTGACCCTATGGGTCACCACCACGGCTGCAACACACAGGATCCTGTACTGATGGTGGAGCCACATCCCCCAGAGAGAGGGGTTTAGTCGGCTGATCGGGGGCTTGGCGTCGGTGTCTGCTAGCAGGAACCAAAAGAAGCCCTCATTCATGGAAAAGGTCAGTGCGCCCCTGTTGGTGGGGGCATTTCTGGATGGCCTGGCACAAAGGGGAAACCCCTGAATGGATCTGGGCCCCTGTGTAGTACATGGCTAGAGATGAGCCCACCCCCCTAGTGTTCGAGTTCGGTTCGTCGAACGGCGGGTGTGTTCGGCGAACGTTCGATGAACGCTCAACGAACACCTTCGAACCCCATTGAAAACAATGGCAGGCAAACAAAAACACATACAAACACATAGAAAACACCTTCTAAGGTGTCCAAAAGGTGACAAACAACTCACAAGACACCACAAACACATGGAAAAGTGACAAGTACATATACTCATGCGAAAACAAAAGAGCTGGACGAGTAAAAAGAGGAGGAGATGCAGATATAGGCATGTCATGCCCTTCTAAAATCATCTAAAACATAGCAAGGGGACTCCAACCAGAGTCTCCCTTTTTTCCAAAAATTGGGCCACAGACACCACTTAAGTGGCATCAATTGTCCCCCAGTTGCAAACTTGACATGTTGATTTGCATGAAGCACAATCACAGTCCACAAGCCTTTACTCTCCCCAGGATGACTCAGGGATATAAAAGTCCTTGCTGATCAATGACTTGTTCATCTTGATGAACGATCATCTAAAACATAGCAAGGGGACTCCAACTAGAGTCTCCCTTTTTCCAAAAACTGGGCCACAGACACCACTTAAGTGGCATCAATTGTCCCCCAGTTGCAAACTTGACATGTTGATTTGCATGAAGCACAATCAAAATCCACAAGCCTTTACTCTTCCCAGGATGACACAGGGGTAGAAAAGTCCTTGTGGATCCATGATTTGTTCATCTTAGTGAACATTAGTCTGTCCACATTGTCACTGGACAGACGCGTGCGCTTATCTGTCAGCACACACCCAGCAGCACTGAAGACACATTCCGAGAGAACGCTGGCTGCGGGACACAACAAGATCTCCAAGGCGTAAATGGCGAGTTCAGGCCATTTTTCCAGATTGGAAGCCCAAAATGAGCAAGGCTCCAGTTGCAGAGTCATGGCATCGATATTCACTTGGAGATACTAACGTATCATCCTCTCCAGGTGTTGACTATGTGTCAAACTTCTTGTGTCTTGTGGCCTTGCAAAGGATGGTCTAAAAAATTCATGAAAGGATTCCATAAAATTGCTGTTACCACCAGATACGGTGTTGCTGGTACGGTTTGATTGCTGATGACTCGACAGTCCCATGGTTGATGGTTGGCAAGTTAGAACTGTGAGATTCACTCTGTGCACCACTGGTGTTTGGTGGAAAAGCCAAGCTAAGATTGCGTAACAGCTTCTGCTGATACTCCTGTGTCCCTTTCTATGGCTGGAATTATTTCGCCAAATTTTGACTTGTACTGGGGATCTAAGAGTGTGGCAACCCAGTAGTCAGTATTACTTCTAATTCTGACAATCCGAGGATCATGTTGTAGGTAGTGCAGCAAGAAGGCGCTCATGTGTCTTGCGCATCCAGGAGGACCAAGTCCTTGCTTTGTTGGTGGCGGCGAGGTGAGAATCAAGCTTCCATCCTCTGACCTCTCCCCCCAACCTCAAACAACAGAAATGTGATCAAGGTCTCCCTCATCTGCTGAGTCTTCCATGCCCATCGCCAGTTCGTCTTCCATTTCTTCCTGGGCTCCTACACCTTCCTCAACAGTTTGGCTGCTACCATGCGCCCTTGTTAATCTCTCTCTCCCACCGTCCCATGCCTGCCGCCTTGGTGATGCTGAACGCCTGGACCTTGTAGATCTTGGTATCCCTTCCACATATGAATCCTCCTGTACTTCCTCCTCTTCCTCTTGTCCCACCACCTGACTCTGAATACTGTGTAGAGTGTGCTCCAGCATGTAAATGACTGGAATTGTCATGCTGATAATGGCATTGTCAGCGCTAAACATCTTTGTCGCCATGTCGAAACTGTGCAGAAGGGTGCATAGGTCCTTGATCTGAGACCACTCCTGCAGCGTGATCTGCCCCACCTGTGCATCTCGGTGGCCCAGGCTATATGTCATAATGTATTGCACCAGGGCTCGGCGGTGCTGCCACAGTCGCTGCAACATGTGGAGAGCCGAATTCCAGCGTGTCGACACATCGCATTTCAGTGGGTGAACCGTCAGGCCGAAAGACTTCTGGAGTGATGCAAGTCGTTCAGCTGTGCCGTGTGAATGGCGGAAGTGAGCACATAGTGACCGTGCCCTTTGCAGAAGCCCATCTAGGCTGGGATAGTGGGTTAAAAATTGCTGGACAACAAGGTTCAACATGTGAGCCATACAAGGCACATGTGTCACCGTGGCCCGGTGAAGGGCCGCACCCAGGTTTGCAGCATTGTCGCACATGGCCTTCCCTGGCTGCAGGTTGAGTGGAGACAACCATTGATGAAACTCGGTCTTCAGAGCTGACCACAACTGGGCAGCTGTGTAACTCACATTTCCCAGACATTTCAACGTAAAGACCGCCTGATGCCATTGAGCTCTGCTGCCAGCATAGTAAGGAGGTGTGCGGGATTCTTTGTGCGCAGTTACAATGCGGGTGGCCTGACCAGACAGGCTTTGGGCGGAGGTGAAGGACCTAGATGAGGTGGAAGAGGCAGAAGCAGTGGAGGAACTTCAACGTACAGAGGATTGACGCACAACTCGTGGGGACGGCAAGACTTGTACAGCAGACCCTTCTCCATCTCTCACCATAGTTACCCAGTGCCCAGTCAGCGACATGTAACGCCCCTGTCCATGCTTACTGGTCCAAATATCTGTGGTGAAATGCACCCTGTCACACACAGAGTTTCTCAAGGAAGCGGTGATGTTGTGTGCGACATTCTGGTGTAGCGCAGGCACACCTTCCAGAAGTAGTGGCGACTGGGCATCTGGTATTGGGGCACTGCGACAGACATAAGGTCTCAAAAATCTTCTGTGTCTACCGGGCGGAAAGGCAGCATTTCTGTAGCCAACAGCTTGCAGATGGTGAAAGTCAACCTCTTAGCTTTGTCATGGCTGGGAGGAAATGGTCTTTTACTTGTCCACATCTAAGGGACCGATGGCTGGCTGCTGTGCTGAGACGGCGTTGAGTAGTGTGTCCCTGGAAAACTGCTGGTCTGTGAGGAAAGTGCAGGCAGAGACATAATGTTGACTTCATCCAAAGGTGGTGCTCTCGATGTCAGAGAGAGCTCAACACCAGCAGTTTCCACTTCCAAAACAACTGACAACCTGCCAATCACACTGCCTATTGCGGTTAAAGAGGTGTAAGGTCTGCGTCGAAAAGCATGTGTGACGTCTGTCCCCACAGTCATAAAGGATGAAGAGCGCGTGGATGCACTTGAAGGGGCAGACGGTGGTTGGCCCGTTCCGCTAGGCCGTATTGTAGCACAGTGAACTTCCTACTGCAACTTATGCTTCATATCCATGTGACAGTTCATGGATGAAGTAGTCAAACTAGTGAGGTTTTGGCCTCTACTTAGAGATTGCCGACAAATCTTACAGATGACATGAGTTGGGAGATCCTTTACGATGTCAAAAAAGAACCAGGCTGGGCAAGGCTTAGAGCCCATGTGACCTGTAGAGCCAACCCGACTTGTGCTCAGAGGCAGAGTTGTGGCTGAGGATGCAGTTGTTGATGTGCTTCCAGTACTCCGTCTGTGTCCAGGAAGGTGCAAGCTAACCTCGTCGTCAGTCGCATCCTCCTCCACTGCCTCTGCTGACCTCATCGATAGAGTTGAGCGCGGTTCGCGGTTCGAGGTTCTCCAGTTCGCGGTTCGAGTGATTTTGGGGGCTGTTCTAGATAGAACTAGAACTCGAGCTTTTTGCTAAAGCTCGATAGTTCTAGATACGTTAGAGAACGGTTCTAGCAGCAAAAAGCAGGGCTTTTTACAGCTACAGTGTGCAGGAGCCATTGCTGGCAGCCTGCCAGAAGCTGGTAACCAAGATAAACATCGGGTATCCAAGCAAAGCGCTTTGGTTAGTAACCCGATGTTTATCCTAGTTACGTGCAGGAATCCCACACTTCCCCGCTCAGCTCGCTCAGCTCACTCCGCCCCCTCCTGCACGCGGCATTTACACATACATACATACACACACACACACACGTCCCCAGCCATGCAGTCCACGACACTGATGTCCTCCTGGCACTCTGCACACATGGTCCCGCTCGGCTTACCTGCGGTGATGAAGTCCCGACCTCAGCGCTGTCACTGTCCTCCATGGCCGCCGCTTGTCACATCACCTTCTCTCGCTTCCGACCCGAGACTGACTAGCGGTGACGTCACGGGCCTCTCGCGATACTTGGCTGTGAAGGCGGCGGTCATTGAACTCAGTGACAGGTGCTGTCAGCAGTGCAGGAGATCAGCGCAGGTAATGTACCTCGCTGACAGCAGCACTTGTCATCCCCTGCAGTGACCTGGGCTGACCCATTGATGTTAGCTCAGGTCACTGCACTGCTCTCCCAGCCAATGGGGAACATCCTGCTCTTCATTGACTGGGACAGTGTGGATCGTCATGGCAACCCCTTGGATTACACCAGACCTGGATTTGTTTGTCTTTCTATTAAATTGGTTAAAGAGGGAATGTATTGGGGAGTATTTTTTCAAATAAAAATGTGTTTGTCGTCTATTTTTTTTTATTACTGACTGGGTTGGTGATGTCGGGTATCTGATAGATGCCTGACCTCACCAACCCCAGGGCTTGATGCCAGGTGACATTACACATCTGGTATTAACCCCATATATTACCCCATTTGCCACCGCACCAGGGCGCGGGATGAGCTGGGGCGAAGCACCAGGATTGGCACATCTAATGGATGCGCCACTTCTGGGGCGGCTGCGGCCTGCTATTTTTAGGCTGGGGAGAGTCCAATAACCATGGACCTCCCTAGTCTGAGAATATCAGACCCCAGCTGTCTGCTTTACCTTGGCTGGTGATCCAATTTTGGGGGGACCCCTACGTGTTTTGTTTTTTTTAATTATTTATTTAATTTAAAATAACAGCGTGGGGTGCCCTCAGTTTTGGATTACCAGCCAAGGTGAGGTTGCCAGCTGTGGTCTGCAGGCTGCAGCCATCTGCTTTACCCTAGCTGGCTACAAAAATAGGGGGAACCCTACGTCATTTTTTTTTTCATTTTTTTGGCTAAATACAAAGCTAAGCACCCCTTAGTTCCACATGAAAGGCACCAAAGGGTGCAAAATTACAAAATGCAGGAGACTGGGACATTATGTGTCTTTCTGCCATTATAATGACAGAAAAGACTGATATGAAGTGCACAAGCACAAGAAAATCACCAGAGCGCTCTACGCTGTGAAAAGCAGTAGAAAATGGCACTGGAGTGCATTTACCCTCCTTCAGTTTTTTTGCAGTACACAAAAAAAACGGAAGGCACACGGATGACAAACAGATGACATACGGACCGTCTACGGAACGGAAACTGATGCCACACGGATGCACCCGTGAAAAAAAACGGACTGTTTTTTGCAGACCGCAAAAATGGATCGGTCATGTTAATGTAGCCTTATTCTGATCTGCCGTTTATAAACAGCAGGCAGAAATAAGTGAATAACTCCCCCCAGCGTCAGAAAATCTCCGGGGTTTCAGGGCTAGCTGAGACCCTGGAGATCATGATTCAGGATGGTTTTTCCGGTCCCCGCTCACGTGATCACAGGTATACACCGTACACCGATGATCACGTTACAGTAAATGACAGCGCCGGTAAAAAATTATTTATCTTCCATCTGGCATAAACAAACATGATAAATCTCCTCCCCGGTCCCCTCCGGTCCCCCGGTGTCGCCAAAGTGCCCCCCCCTGATGCCCTCCCAGAAATCCAAGATGGCCGCGCGCACAGCAGCGCGCCGGCCGCATTCACCCTACTCCTCTGATTTCTGTCGCATGTGCCATGACACATGCGACAGAAAACTCCTCCCCAGGCCCTGCCAGGTCACCGCCTATAACCCCACCGGTGTTCCCCGGAGTCCCACAGTACCTGTGCAGCGTTGATCCCCCGCGGCCCTCTCCTTCACAATAGACGCTGCCGCATGGACAGAGCGGTTGTCAGCTCAGCTTCCTGTGTTCAGACACAGTGAGTGGTGGTTATGCATCTGTAAGCTAAATGGGTGGCACGGTGGCTCAGTGGTTAGCACTGCAGTCTTGCAGCGCTGAGGTCCTGGGTTCAATTCTCACCAAGGACACCATCTGCAAGGAGTTTGTATGTTCTCCCCGTGTTTGCGTGGGTTTCTTCCGGGTACTCCGGTTTCCTCCCACACTCCAAAGACATACAGCGCTATGGAATTAATAACGCTATATAAATGAATAAATTATTATTATTACTGCAATGCCCTGCTCATGAGGTACGGAACATAATTGATCAGGAGAGCTATATACTACATTTCCAAATGGAGGGATTTGCTTTTATAGTTTCCCTGCTGAAAGACTACCAAACATGAGAGTCCGATATACGCCACAAGAAAACAAATCTAAATAGCGAGCTCTGTTGTTAAGTATTCATTCAGCTGGATAACTGGACTTAAAGGGGTATTCCATCTCCCAGATCCTATCCCCAATATATAGTAGGTGGAATAGCAATAATATCAGCAAATACCAATATTTGGAAATGTAGAATAGTTCTCCTGATTAGGCATGCCCTTACCTCATGAGCAGGGCATTGCAGCTTTGGTAGCAACCATTACGACATGGACTCTGCTGCTGTGGACCCGGGGAGAGTGAGTGCAGATTCATTGCACCCATACTCCTCACATGAAGTGAGTGTCCCCCCCCCCATATTCTAGACGGTCCAGAGTCGTCGTGGGACCCCTTTATTTTTTTTCTTACAAGAAATTGGTGAAAGAGGAAATGTTTTGGGGACTGTTTTTTCTGATAAATTTCTTTTGTCGATTTTTTTTTGTTAGTACTGACAGTTTATGATGTTGGGTATCTAATGGACGCCATGACATCACAAACTGCTGGGCTTGATCTCAGGTGACCTTACAGCTAGTATCAACCCGATTTATTACCCCGTTTGCCACTGCACCAGGGCATGGGATGAGCTGGGGTGAAGCGCCAGGATTGGCGCATCTAGTGGATGCGCCACGTCTGGGGTGCCTGCGGCCTGCTATTTTTAGGCTGTGAAGGCCCAATAACTATGGACCTTCCCACCCTGAGAATACCAGACCACAGCTGTCCGCTTTACCTTGGCTGGTGATCCAATTTGGGGGGGACACTACTTTTTTTGTGTAATTATTAATATTTATAAAATAATTATAAAAAAAGAGCCTGGGGGGACCTCCACATTGGATCCCCAACCAAGGTAAAGCTGCCAGCTGTGGTTTTCAGGCTACAGCCATCTGCTTTACCCTAGCTGGCTATCAAAAATGGGGGGACCCAACATAATTTTTTTTTTTAACTATTTTTTAAATAGTAAAAATTAATGGGCTTCCCTGTATTTTCATTGCCAACCAAGGTAACGGCAGGCAGATGGGGGTGGCAACCCATAGCTCTCTGCTTTATCTGCGCTGAGAATCAAAAATACCGCGGAGCGCTACGTCATTTTTTTTAAAGATTTATTTTTACAGCACTGTGATGTCCAGCAATCAAAATACAGGGAAGCCCATTTTGTTTTTAGTTATTTAAATAAATAATTAAAAAAAATATATATGGGCTCCCGCTGCATTTTTTGTATTGCTAGCTAAGGGTAATCCAAGCAGCTACTGGCTGCTAACCCCCAGTGCTTGGTGTTACCTTCACTGGCAATGGAAAATCCAGGGAAGCATTTTCTATTTTTTTTGCCAAAAAACTACAAAAAAAAGGACGTGAGCTTCGCCATATGTTTGTATGCTAGCCAGGTATAGCAGGCAGGTGCTGGAAGAGTTGGATACAGCGCCAGAAGATGGCACTTCTATGAAAGTGCCATTTTCTGAGGCGGTTGCAGACTGCAATTCGCAGCAGTGGGGCCCAGAAAGCTCAGGCCAACCTGTGCTGCGGATTCCAATCCCCAGCTGCCTAGTTGTACCTGGCTGGACACAAAAATGGGGCGAAGCCTACGTCATTTGTTTTCTAATTATTTCATGAAATTCATGAAATAATAAAAAAAGGGCTTCCCTTTATTTTTGGTTCCCAGCCGGGTACAAATAGGCAACTGGGGGTTGGGGGCAGCCGTACCTGCCTGCTGTACCTGGCTAGCATACAAAAATATGGCGAAGCCCACATAATTTTTTCAGGGGGCAAAAAACTTCTGCATACAGTCCTGGATGGAGTATGCTGAGCCTTGTAGTTCTGCAGCTGCTGTCTGTCTGTATGGAGAAGAGCAGACAGCAGCTGCAGAACTACAAGGCTCAGCATACTCCATCCTGGACTGAATTTTAATTGAGATTTTTTAAAATAAAAAATCCCCAATAAACCAGCGCTGATAAGAGGTTTTTTTATTAATATTTTATACTTTTTATTGCTATCCTTGTTTTATACACAAATTTATTCAAAACAATTCACACAATAGAACAAGGAAAAAGAAAGAAGAATAAACCACATATGGTAGAAATAAAAATAAAAGTAAAAATAAAGAATAAGTAATTGATAGTGCAGCAAACAGATACCAGGTGTCTGGTTGCAGTACCCCAGCCGGTAGTAGAGCAATTATTAAATATAGTATAGTATATTAAGTGATGCTTCAAGGCATATGATATTTAATACCAATTGAAACTATCACTGCAATATGATTTTTCAGATACCTGGACAGTTTTTTTCAATCCATAAGCAAAAAGGTTTTTAATAGAGGCTTAATTTATAAGCAGCAATTTCAGCGTTCCAAGTGCCTTTAAATGAATTTGAAGAAACTGCACTTCAGGATTGTAGTGAGGATGAGGTGCCCCAGCTCATCAAGTGTTCCAATAGGAGTTTACCTGCAGTCAAGATCAGGCAGCAATTTCAGCGTTCCAAGTGCCTTTAAATGAATTTGAAGAAACTGCACTTCAGGATTGTAGTGAGGATGAGGTAAACTCCTATTGGAACACTTGATGAGCTGGGGCACCTCATCCTCACTACAATCCTGAAGTGCAGTTTCTTCAAATTCATTTAAAGGCACTTGGAACGCTGAAATTGCTGCTTAGAATTTAAGCCTCTATTAAAAACCTTTTTGCTTATGGATTGAAAAAAACTCTCCAGGTATCTGAAAAATCATATTGCAGTGATAGTTTCAATTGGCATTAAATATCATATGCCTTGAAGCATCACTTAATATGCTATACTAGATTTAATAATTTCTCTACTACCGGCCGTGGTACTGCAACCAGACACCTGGTATCTGTTTGCTGCACTATCAATTACTTATTCTTTATTTTCACTTTTATTTTTATTTCTACCATATGTGGTTTATTCTTCTTTCTTTTTCCTTGTTCTATTGATATATTAATATTAATAAAAAAACCTCTTATCAGCGATGGTTTATTGGGGATTTTTTATTTTAAAAAATCTCAATTAAAATTCATTTCTGATTCCAGGCAAATTAAAGGGGATTTTTTGCCTACAAACCTAGCTGCAGATTTAATGGTTATTGGGGTCAAGCGCTAACAATTGTCTGTAGACTACTTGGTATATCCATCCAGGACTGTATGCAGAAGTTTTTTGCCCACCAAAAAAATGACGTGGGCTTCGCCATATTTTTGTATGCTAGCCAGGTACAGCAGGCAGCCACGGGCTGCCTCCAACCCCCAGTTGCCTATTTGTACCCGGCTGGGAACCAAAAATATAGGGAAGCCCGTTTTTTTTAATTATTTCACTTATTTCATGAAATAATTAAAAAACAAATGACGTGGGCTTCGCCCCATTTTTGTGTCCAGCCAGGTACAACTAGGCAGCTGGGGATTGGAATCCGCAGCACAGGTTAGCCCGAGGTTTCTGGGCGCCTCTGCTGCGAATTGCAGTCCGCAGCCGCCCCAGAAAATGGCGCTCTCATAGAAGCGCCATCATCTGGCGCTGTATCCAACTCTTCCAACAGCCCTGGAGCCGGGTGGCTTGCTGGGTAATCATGAGTTAATACTGGCTTTGTTTTACTAGTCAGTATTAAGCCAGAGATTCTTAATGTCAGGCACGTTTGACCCGGCCATTAAGAATCTCCAATAAAGGGTTAAAACAAAACACCACACAGAGAAAAAATACTTCAATAGAAATAAATACACAGACACATTAGAGACTCCATCTTTATTACCCCCTGTCAGCCCTCCACAATCCATGGTCTTCTGTCTTTCTCGTTCAACAAATGCAGCTCTGCTCCATCACTGCTGCATGGGGGAAGAAGCTGCTGCTCCGTGAAGGCTGCACGGGAAGCAGCATGCAGCCTTCACTCCGTGAGTGATCAGTGCTGCTGGCTGTCAGCGGTAACGCTGACAGACGCGTTACCATAGCAACGGTGCTCCCGGAGCCGCGGTTAGCGGTGACGTCACCGCTAACTGCGTTGCTATGGCAACGGTGATCTCCGTTAATGACCGGTTGTGTCAGCCGGTCCCTAACGGAACGGGGAGTCGACTGTGTGCTAGAGCATGTCGCTGGTACACGGCGATACACAAATGTGCACCGTGTACCGGAGAGATGCACTCGCAGGTCCTACATGACGCGTCATAGTCATGTGACCAGTCTGTAGCCAATGAGATAATAGCCACGTGACTGGTCACATGGCTATTTTGACGTCACGATAGGTCCTGCATCACTGCTGGCAGTGCTGGTCACCGGGAGGATTCAGCGATCATCGGATGGAATAGCGGCAGGAGACAGAGTGCAGGAGGGATCGCGGGGACCGGTAAGTGTTATGGCAATGTTTATTAACTGTTTGTGTACATTTATCATGCATTTTTATGTGTTTGTTATTGCCTCCCATTATATCCTATAGGTTCGAGTTTGGTTCGTCGAACGTTCGACGAACCGAACTTGAACGGGACCTCCGTTCGATGAACCGAACTCGAGCCGAACCACGACCGATTCGCTCATCTCTACTCATCGAGTTCCTGACTTTGGGTTGACAGTAAGTGGGATCTACAATCTCATCATCACCCTGTGTGTTTGCATTCCCCTCGTCCTCAGAGCCAACCTCTTCTTGCCCTGACCGAATAGTTAAGTTGTCATTCCAATCAGGTATCTGAGTCTCATCGTCATCAGCATGTTCCTCATTGTCTCCACCAAGAGGAGTTACAGTTTGGGAATGAGGGTCTACATTATGCTCAGAACCTTCTTCATCTGGGCCTGAATCTGACTCACAAAGCTTCTGGGCATCACTGCAGATCATTTCCTTGTCTGGACTCACTGTAGCTTTGGAGCAGACCTCTGATTCCCAGGCTATAGTTTGACTGAACAGCTCTGCAGACTCAACCATCTCTGTTACCCCATACTCTGCAGGGCGGGTGGAGACTTGAGAGCTGGTAGAAAGCAGGTGCGATTGGGGTGACAACTCAGAGGACTGGAGTCTTTGGGTTGTTGAAGTAGAGGTGGAGGAGAGGCCACTTGATGGAGCACTTGAAGTCCATTCAAGCATCTGCTGTTTTTGTGCATCATCTACCTTTGCTAGAAATGGTCGTTTCTGTAACAAAGGGATCATATCAGATTGTCCACGGAAAGTAGTAGACATCTTACTTTTGCTGGAAGATGGCCGTTCTTCAGCAGATGTTACTGTTGCTTTACCACCTACCCCACGGACAAAAACTTTTTTCCCTTTCGAACACGTCTGTTCCCCTTTCCACCAGCATCTGTCCTTTTGCCACTCATTTTGATTGTGAACAAATTGGACACTGTTTGTTGCACTTAAAATTGCGTATCAAAAATGGAGAGGTGGTGAAGAATGCAGAGGTGGTCTAGCTTTCTTGTCAACAGAGGAACCCACACTGACTATCACAGACAATGAAACTATGCCCTTAAAACTGCCTGCACTTTTTGCCCTTAAAATTGCGTAGCAAAAATGGAGAGGTGGTGTAGAATGCAGAGGTGGTCTAGCTTTCTTGTCAGCAGAGGAACCCTCACTGACTATCCCAGACAATGAAACTATGCCCCAAGGAACTGTCTGAGCTGATTTACACAAATGCTGTGATAAACCCTTGCACAGCGCTAGCACAGACCTGCCTAGCAAAAATGGCTATGAACTGCTCTAATGTAGCCCTGAAAAGGGCTGAAATTACAAGTAGTCCATAATCCCTAAACTGATGTGTTTATTGCACTGTATAAGTCTATAGCGCACACAGCAGCAGCAGCAGCGGGTGCGGTGACTGTCACACACCCACAGCAGAGAGATAATGGCGGCGATGGGGAAAATGGCCGGGTCTTATAGGGCAAGGACATGTGACATGTGTGGAGACACGGGGCTCAGTGGGTGCTCTCGTCCACTAAAACCCGCCACCTTTAGAAAGAAAGCGTGGCTCAGGGCTCATCCCAACTGAACGCCGGCCTCCTTAACCGTGGGCGTAACACTACTCAGACAACACAGGGTGAGGGAACCACAATAATTAGACTTTATTGGATCCCCAAACAATTAACGGCACATAACACATAACCAGCAAAACACACAAATGTAACAGGCAACAGAGTCTCACCCTTCCGCTGGCTCACCAGGGATTTAGAATGTCCATGCCTCATAGCTTCCAAAGCCGCTTACTCCAGTCTAGCAGCACCCCGCTTTTGGCGGGCACCCACCGAGAAAGGAATAATGCCAGATTCAGGAAGCTGTGTGAGGTCTGCAAAGTCTGTAACAGGTGACTGAACTGTCCCAACCTGAGTGTCCTCCTTAGGTAGTCCTGGTATGATGTTACAATCCTGGCAGCCGGAGTCGAAATCCCTAGGCTGTGGATATGGTCTCCAACCGGAACCGGAGCCCCTAGATTGAAGCCATAAGATATCCTGATCCGCTAGTCAGCTCCAAGGAGCTTAGACTGGATCCATCAGCATCCATCAACCTTTATCCACCTGGTGGCTTAAAGAAGTCCTCTCTTATAGCCACATCCCTCCCTCTGGGCGGCACACTGCGTCCTCATCGATTGGTTGGACAAGATTGCTTCTCCCATTGGATGAATTTCAAGCTGCATGGATAATGTTCATTTAAATGATGCGCATAGAAAGACTCAGTATATCTACATGGAGTCGGCAAGTCACCGACTAGACAATGGCTACTAAGGTAATTACATTATCAATACACAACTACAATACAATGGTTACTGGAAATGTCTGGAGAACAATACGTCTGGCTTTCAGTGGCCAACACAATTACATTGAGTCAACAAGAGTCTTGTAAAAACAATGAGGGACTTCTCCCCCATCTATAGACAATCTATCATGCTGTCTGGCTGGATTTTAAGAAACTTTAACCCATGAGAGTCCATGTCGTCACAACATGTACAGCCAATGACACATGCCCTTGCTTGTTTGTCAAAAATCCACTTTGCTGTGTGTGTGTCTGTGATTGGCTGACAGCCTGGCCCACCACACTGTACGCGCGGTTAAAAAAAATAAATGACGATCGCCATTCTTTCAGCACTGATCTAAACCCCGTCCCCCTCGTACACTATACGCGTGTTTCATCCCTGGGCGTGGCTACAGGGCACTCTGTTGTACAGTGGGCTTGGTTTGCTGCCACATCGTTGGTTTATTTTTCAAGGCCAACAATAAACATAACTCATGTACAACTATTGTCCTGACCACACATAGGCCTGCGGCCCAATTGTCCATAAATCAATACACAACTATGTACATTTACAACATTAACTTCTTTATATTTCTATTTACACTGCTTCACTCTCAGAAACAGACAGGGATCTGACCATGGGTACTACGTTGTGACCTACTATACGTAGGGCTGGTAGTGTCCCTTCACTGCCTGATGTGTCTACTGGCCTGTTCTGGTCTCCTATGTCTATGTTGCAAGCAGGCCTAGGTCTTACTGGTAGGACGGGCAGTCTCCTATGACTTCTTAGACTCACCACGAGCATGACAGATTCACTGCTGGCAGGGGGTAGGTTCTCTAGTTCCACAGCTGGTGTGGCATCTGTTTCCGTAGCCGACTGGTCTTCAGGTTGGTCTTGAGTCTTTGCCGCTTCAGGTAAGATAACTTGAGGAAAGGTCAAGACCGGTACCACTATGGCTTGGTCCACCTGTGTCTAGGTCCTGGGAAACTCTCCAAGGATGGTTTGAACTGTCTCTACCACTTTTTCTGCGGGTTGGGGAACTTCTTGATCTTCCTCCCTGATCTTCAATTGGTTAGGGCATGCCTTCAGGTGATCCCTTTAAATCGCTCTTAAAGTCTTTCCTCCATCTCTACTGATGAGGCACACCTTGTGGTTGTCAAAGTTCAAGGGCATGACGGTGTATGGCTCAGCCTCCCACTGGTTGTCCAGTTTGTGCATCCTCCGTTTCCATTTGAGAACCTGTTCTCCAGGTGCTAAGGGAGTCCCTGGGGCCGTCAGGTTATAATTTTTCTCCTGTCTCAACCTTGCCTGGGATAGGCTCTTCTCCACGCACTCTTGGACCTTGTGGTACTGTTGCTGCCGCTCAGTATCCTAATCTGCATCTGGTTGCACTCCCTCAGGCGCTAAGACTCCCATGTCTAAGTCTACGGGTAACTTGTCAGGTCTTGCCCGCATCAAGTAGGCCGGGCTACAGTTGGTGGAGTTCACCGGGATATGGTTATACAAGTCTACCAGATCCGGCAACTTCTCTGGTCTCAGATTTCTCTCTTCAAGGGGCAAAGACTTTAACAAGTCTATGACCACCTGGTTTATCTTCTACAAAAGACCAGGTGTACAGCCGTACAGATGACAAAACTCTCGGAACACTTCTGTGTCAAAGGCTGGGCCCTGGTCAGTGAGCACTCTTTAAGGGTAACCATGAGGGTGTCAAAAGTATTACTGGAATGCCTTGGCTGGTGTTCTGCCCTTTTGATCGTTCACTGGAACCCCTACCAGGAAATGGGAGTAATTGTCTACAATGGTGAGTGCGTAGACATAGCCTGACCGGTTTCGAGCTAGGTTCACATAGTCCAAGGCTACTAGTTCAAGCGGCTGCTTCGTGATGATTGGCTGCAGGGGAGCCTTCTGGCTTTTATAGTCTTTCCGCCTTAGGTTGCATGGACCACACTTCCGGTACTATTTCTCGATCGCCTTTCTCATACTAAACAACTAGAAATGGTTGCGAAGTAGGAACTCCAGCTTCCACCCGAAGTGTTCTGCTCTGTCGTGGCACACTTCTAGGACCATAGGGGCATCCCTCTGTGGAACCACTATTTGCCAGACCAGCTCATGGGTTCGCGGGTTGACGCTTCTCTACACAGCTTACTTCCGTAGATGAACAATTTACCCTTCTCTTTCCACAGCTGTTGTACTTCCTGTGAAGCATCTTGACCGAGGTGGGAGTCAACTTGTGTCAGCAGCTCTTTGACTAAGCGGACGGCCGGGTCACTGTCTTGCATTTCTTCCCATCCATGGTGGGGCAACGGGTTGAAAAAGACCTCACGTACGGTTGAGCGCTTTTCTCTCATGTAATGCAAGCACTGGGAAAGACCGTATTGGTTGGAGGCCGGCAGATCTATTTCCTCCAGCTCATCCTGGTCTTCTCCTGCCTCAGGCAAGTGGGGCATCCTGGACAAGTGCGTCTGCATTAGCGTTCTTCCGGCCTGCTCTGTATTTGATGGTAAGCTCACAAGTGAACAGCCGGGATATCCATTGTTGTTCCAGCGCACCTAGCTTCGTGATTTCCAAGTGAGTCAATGGATTATTGTTAGGGATGAGCGAGCATGCTCGCCGCTACTCGGTGCTTGCCCGAGCATCTCAGTGCTCGGTATACTCAGCGAGCTCCAAATACCGGCAAGATGCTCGGGCACATGCTCGGCTCCCCCTCCCTACATGTGGGCGGTATTTACAGAGTCAGCCCACATTCAGGGATTGGCTGTCACACACCGTAATGCCACAACCAACATGACTGTGACATTACAGTGATTGGCTGGCCGCACAGCATCATCAGCTCTATATGACGGCTGACAGCTCTGTGCTTGGCAGTGTAATCCACAGTCAGCTAGTGTAGGTGGAGGTGCTGCTGAGCCAGGGACAGATTTAGTGTGTAGGTAGTGTAGGTACTAGGAGACATAATGTCACCACTGCCACCGTTGCCATTGTAACCTACCGAGCGGGTTACTATAGCATCGGTGATCTCCGACCACCTGATTACCAGGGCCGCTATGCACTGGCTAATGCAGGAGCCGCAGGAGTTAACTCCCTGATTACCGACGCAGCTATTCAGCGGCTTATGCAGGAGCCAGTGCATAGCGGCCACGGGAATCAGCTGATCGGAGATCACCGTTGCTGTAGTAACCCGCTCAGTAAGTTAATATGGCAATGGTGGCAGCGCTGATGTCACCGCCTACCAACCCGCCACAGCCTCTGCTCGATTACACAGCACGGGGAAGAGCAGCGTTCTTCCTCCCTGTGCTGTATGATATAGCAGACCTGCATGGGTTGAAGAAAACAGAAGACCTTCAGGTAATGGAGGGGTGAGAGGGATTAATAAACATGCAGTCCCTAATGTGTCTGTGTATTTATTTATAATAAAGTATTTTTTCTCTGTGTGGTGTCTTTTTTTAACCCTTTATTGGAGATTCTTAATGGCCAGGTCAAACTTGACCTGACATTAAGAATCTCAGGCTTAATACCAGCTGGTAAAACAAATCTGGTATTAACCCCTTATTACCCAGCGTGCCAGCCAGCACCAGGGCCGCTGGGAGAGTTGGTTTCAGCACCAGAAGATGGCGCCATTTTCTGGGGCACCTGTAGACTGCAATTCACATCAGGAGGGGGCCAGAAAGCTTGGGCCAACCTGAGCTGCGGATTCCGATCCCTAGCTGCCTAGGTCTACCTGGCTGGATACAAAAATTGGGCAAAGCTCACGTCATTTTTTTTAAAAGTATTTCATGAAATTCATGAAATAATTAAATAATTAAAAAAAGGGCTTCCCTATATTTTTGGTTCCCAGCTGGGTACAAATAGGCAGCTGGGGGTTGGGGGAAGCCAGTTCCTGCCTGCTGTACCTGGCTAGCATACAAAAATATGGCGAAGCCCACGTCATTTTTTTTGGGAAAAAAAACTTAAAAAAAAGGGCTTCCCTGGATTTTCCATTGCCAGTGAAGATAACACCAAGCAGTGGGGGTTAACAGCCAGAAGCTGCTTGGGTTACCCTTAGCTAGCAATAGAAAATGCAGCTGTAGCACATGCATTTTTTTTTTACCTCTAACTCTTGGGTTAGGGTTATGTGTTTGTGTTTTTTCTTTTATTTTTTAATGATTTAAAAAAAAAAAAAAAGAAAAAAAAAATTCTGCCCCCATCCCCCAGCTACCTATTTGTACCCAGCTGGGAACCAAAAATACAGGGAAGGCCTTTTTTTAAATTATGTCATGAATTTCATGAAATAATTAAAAAAAAACGATGTGAGCTTCGCCCAATTTTTATATCCAGCCAAGTACAACTAGGCAGCTGGGGATTGGAATCCGCAGCACAGGTTGGCCCAACCTTTCTGGGCCCCCCTTCTGCGACTTGCAGTCCGCAGCCACCCCAAAAATGGCGCATTCATAGAAGCGCAATCTTCTGACACTGTATCCAATTCTTCCAGTGGCCCTGGTGCCGGGTGGCTCGCTGGGTAATGATGGGGTTAGAGACAGCTGGGTATTATCAGATGGCCCTAAGCCCGAAATTCATGGTGTCACGCCAATATTAGGCATGGCCACCATGAATTTCTGGTAAAGATAAAAAAAAACACAACACAGAGAAAAATATTTTTATTAGAAATAAAACAACACAATTAGTGACTCCATCTTTACTGAACTAAAGAACCCCCCCTCACCGTAGTCCTGGGTCCAGGGTCCCGCGATGTCCAATCCGAACCCAATATTGTCTGATCGGTTTACCAGAAGGACCTGAATCACATGACACATCTGCTGATTGTATAAACCACTTTTATGCAAGCAGCTCAGCTGATGCATCAGTAGAAAAATAAAAACTATATCCTCTGTGCAGACTCCCGTCTGATTGCTGCAGGAACTGCCATTAATCAGCTGATGCGGTCACCTGACAGCATCAGCTGATCGTTTAAACCGGCCGGGCGGTAAAAAGTCGGCTTTTCACTGCTGGACTTATACGATCAGCTGATGCCGTCAGGTGACCGCATCAGCTGATTACCGGCAGATCCTGGAGCGATCAGACGTATCCCGTGAGTCTGCAGACAGGTGAATATGATATTATTATTTTTTTCTTCTGTTCACTTTTGGTTTTTGCTCAGCAGCAAATATACAGGCAGAGAGAAGCTGCCGCACATACGCTACAAAGCGAAAGTGCATGTCACACATGTCACACGGGAGGAGGAACACAGGATTCTTCCCCCCAAATACTCAGACAACATTGCCCACAACAGTGACATGGGAGTCAGAAATGCTTACAGGGGTCTTCCCCATACTGCTCCCATGTCATTTGAGCACTGTTGTTCTACATTTGTGAGATTTTTGAGCTTTTTCCAGACAGCTGGGGGTTCCGCTGGAAAAATGCTCGGGTATCCCATAGGCTAACATTGGGCTCGGTGCTCAGGTCGAGCACCCGAGCATTTCAAAATGCTCGACCCGAGCATTTTACTGCTCGCTCATCTCTAATTATTGTCTGTAAAGCTTGTAAACTTTGTTGAAGCCAGGTAATGCTTGAATCACTCTGTGACAGCCCAGACTATGGCGAGAAACTCCAGTTTAAAGGAACTATAATTCTTGGGATTCCTTTTAGTCGGACGGAGCTTCCTGCTGGCATATGCGCTCACTCTTTCTCTGCCTCCCTGCACCTGAGACAGTACCGCTCCCAATCCCATATTGCTGGCATCCGTGTGGAGTATAAACGGTTGGCCATAGTCAGGATAGGCTAGGACTTCCTCTCCCATAAGAGCCATTTTCAACCAGATAAAGGACTTCTCTACTTGGCTGTTGCACTTGAATGGAGGACTCTGGTTCTTGGCCTTCTTGGAGGTCTTTGAAAGGCACCACTATCTTGGTGAAACGTTTGATGAACCTCCCATTATAGCTTACCAGCCCGAGGAACTGCCGCACGTCCCTGATCGTGGTGGATCCCTCCTTGATGACTGTGACTTTTTCAGGATCAGGTGCCACACCTTCAGCGCTTGACACATGACCTAGGTACTACACCTTTGGCTTCAACAGGTGACACTTGTGTAGTGAGGGGCCAGGGGCGCCTCCGGCCTTGTAGTCGTGGCCTTTGTCAATTCAAGGCTCTCCCCTGACTCCATCACTACTTCAAGGTCGGGAGATGACTCGGTGGGGCAGAGTGCGGTGGTGCAACGATCATCCGGCGCAAAAACACGCTTCAGGCAGGGTTCAATGCAAATAAACGACATGTTTTATTTTCACACTTCTTCTCCTCCAGAAACAGTGCAGTTATTGATACCGGGTACACTTGCTTGAGCTGGGGGACAACCTGCCCTGACGCTCCCTCTGGTGGGGTGTGACCAGTTACTCCACTTCGCCGGGCTCCCACTAACAGCTACCCACAAGCCGGACCCACACCGGCTGCTTCACTTGCTGACGTATCGTCTCCTCCTGTCTTCTCCGGCGTCCCCGATCAAATCAGCTCCCACACTCTGCCCCCTAGTTGTTCACTCATTCCTCCCGGACCCGACTGCCCTTCTACCCTACACACACTTTTTATCTTCCCCTGGTTTCTGCCGGCTCCTCCTCTTTCCCTGTGGCGACAGCCGTCCCACCCGGCCACTAGGGGGTGCCCTAACACAATACAATATCAGTAAAACACTTTTATTAAAACAGCATTAACATTAACATTTCCGATAACTATGTCTCTCCTGTAGGGGTCTGCCCACCCACTACACACCTCCCCTCTTAAAACCCGAGCCTCCCGGCACGGCTCCCACATAAAATAACACACATATTTAAACTACGAACCAGTTCAGCGCCCGGAGTTCAACTAGGAGCTCCCGGTCTTTGGTGGCGCCCGGAGGCTGAGCAGCGCTCCCGGTCTTTGGTGATGCCCGGAGGCTTGGTAATGCTCCCGGTCTTTGGTGTGCCCGGAGGCCAACGTGGCACTCCCGGTCTTGGTCGTTTAAACAAGAGAACCACAACACTTAAACAGCACTTCTCCCTTTCGGCAACGCGGAGGAGCCACTGGCTCAGTCCAGCCACAGACACCCTCCGGACTTAACATAACTTCTGCCGGTCAAACAACAACACCGGTCTTCGCACGCGCCGTTCAGGACGCTTTACGCTGGAGGCCAGGCTCGCTTCCACTCGGCCCTCTGTGCCTGAATGTAGTCGGACAGGGACTGCCCGGGCTGTCGACGTAACCTCCGAAAAGGTTCAGGAGCGACGGCGGCCTTGGATGTCGCGATCTCTTCATTCCCCGGCGGGGGTGATGGGGTCGCTCCCCGGGGTGGCTGAGGCACGTCCAGAACAATCACCGGTTGGTTGGTTATGCTCTGGTTGACCGCCAGCACCGCCGGGGTCTCTCTTTCCGGGCCAGGAGTCAGTCCGGGCATCATCTCCGGAGCCACCGCTAGGGTACGTCGGGGGTGAGAGGCTTCAGCCGGCACCGGTCTTGCCTGGGTCCGCCGCCGGCTTTGATGTTCCTCCCACTCTATCTCCTGTTGCCATTGAGCGGCTTCTCGTGGGGTCGGCATTCTGGTCACGCCGACCGCGAAGAGGCCGCGGCTTCCTGCCTCAGGTAAAAACTGGACTTTTTCGCCCGGATAGAGTGTGTGGAGGCGTTGTGGCAGACCTTCCACATCCAGATGAACCCGGTTGTAAAAGTAGTTGTCTCCGGTTGTCTCTTCCCGGATAAAGCCGTAGCCCTCTTGTTGATTGAACTTTACCACTATACCAGTGGTGAACTGTAGCGCCAGCTCTTCGCCTCGGGGACCGGCCATCATCTCCCGGGCGATGGTCTCTGCAAGCAGCCGCTCCCGGACGGGGTCTGGTACCGGAGACGGAGCCCTTGAGTAAGGTATGGTAGATGGCTGGACGGGGTCCCAGAAAAAACCCCAGGGATCTTGTTCCAGCTTCTGGGCGATTTCTTCTGCCGGAGCCTGCACGGGGACGGCTGGTGCTGCGGCCACAGGCAGGGGTGTCTCCAGGACGGGATAGGAGATCCCCAGGGGCCGATTCCCCACTGGTAGCTGGGTGGCGTAGGTCACCCGTACTTCAGTAGTAGTGCCTCCCGTTGCAGCGTCCCAGGTGGTTAGCCAGGTCACCTTAGCCGGACGTTCTGATCCTCCTGACGCGGCCGGGATATAGAGAGGGGACGCTTCTGTAGCAGCATGTTTGGGACGCCCTCGGCCCAGGTTAGCGCGGGCCATAGCGGTCACTATTTCCTGCTGTTGTCCGGAGGTCTCCATCTCGTGAGCTTGCGGCGTCTCTAGTAATGGCGGCGGGATCAGTGGAGAAGGAAGTGGAGGCGGGCTTATTTTTCCCGCTCTTGAGCAGACTCCACCCCCAATCTCCCACATCATATTGACCCCTCCGCGGCGGTTCTTCTTTTCCTTCAAAACACCGCCCACTGTACATGTTCTTCTGCGTGCCCTGGGACTGGCACCTCCCCTCTTTGGGCGGAGTACTCCGAACTTCTTTTTCTGCACCGGCCAGCCCCAGGCTCTTCTTTTGGCGCCAACTTTTCGCGCCCTTTCTTCGTCTTCACGGACGACGGCCATCTTGCTGCCATCTTGTGCCCGGTCCAACGCTGCAGGCACTGTATCTTCTTCCCACCAGGGGACTGGAAATCTTCTCTCATAGTCCGGATCCTGTGCCCCAGGCACCACTTAATCTCCGGCTTCTTGGGTCCCTGGCAGGGAATTCGCATCCTGCTGACTACGCCACATGTAGTGAGGGGCCAGGGGCGCCTCCGGCCTTGTAGTCGTGGCCTTTGTCAATTCAAGGCTCTCCCCTGACTCCATCACTACTTCAAGGTCGGGAGATGACTCGGTGGGGCAGAGTGCGGTGGTGCAACGATCATCCGGCGCAAAAACACGCTTCAGGCAGGGTTCAATGCAAATAAACGACATGTTTTATTTTCACACTTCTTCTCCTCCAGAAACAGTGCAGTTATTGATACCGGGTACACTTGCTTGAGCTGGGGGACAACCTGCCCTAACGCTCCCTCTGGTGGGGTGTGACCGGTTACTCCACTTCGCCGGGCTCCCACTAACAGCTACCCACAAGCCGGACCCACACCGGCTGCTTCACTTGCTGACGTATCGTCTCCTCCTGTCTTCTCCGGCGTCCCCGATCAAATCAGCTCCCACACTCTGCCCCCTAGTTGTTCACTCACTCCTCCCGGACCCGACTGCCCTTCTACCCTACACACACTTTTTATCTTCCCCTGGTTTCTGCCGGCTCCTCCTCTTTCCCTGTGGTGACAGCCGTCCCACCCGGCCACTAGGGGGTGCCCTAACACAATACAATATCAGTAAAACACTTTTATTAAAACAGCATTAACATTAACATTTCCGATAACTATGTCTCTCCTGTAGGGGTCTGCCCACCCACTACACTTGGACGGCTTCACTTTCAGGCCAAACACGGACAAGGCCTCAAACACCTCGGCCAGGTTCTCCAGGTTGTCCTCATAGGTCTTCGAGTAGACTATGACATCATCCAGGAACAATAACATTGTTTCAAAGTTTTTATGTCCTAGGCAGCACTCCATTAACCACTGGAACATCCCTGGTGTGTTGCAGAGCCTGAATGGCATGCAGTTAAACTCGCAGAGGCCCATGGGTGTCGTGAACGCGGTCTTCTCCTTGTCTGCCACGGGAACCTGCCAATACCCGCTGGTGAGATCTAAGGTGGAGAAATAATTAGCGGATTTCATGGCTGCTAGTGACTCCTCAATTCTGGGTAATGGGTAGACGTCCTTATGTGTAAGGCGGTTAACCTGCCTGTAATCAACACACATTCTCATTGTGCCACCCCTCTTTTTCACGAGAGCTAATGGAGCTGCCCAGGGGCTAGAACTATCTCTGATCATCCCAGCCTCCTTCATCTCTCATAATATCTCCTTAGCACGTTAGTAGTGAGCCAGGGGCACAGGGCGGTAATTATCTTTAATGGGGGGGTGGTCTCCAGTGGGGAGTTGATGTTTGACCCTTCTTACCTGCCCAAAATCTAGAGGGTGTTTGTTAAAGACCTGCTCATATTCTTGGACTACCCTGTAAACCCCATGCTTTTGGTGCGAAGGGGTGGAGTCAGTGCCTATGTGCAACTTTTGACACCAATCCTCCATTGCCTCTCGGCACCGTTTTCCTCCGCCTGGTCAGATGGAGTCAAGGATTCCACTGTCTCTATGGCGTTATTCTTGACAGTGAATAGCTTTGCCACAGTGGCATACTGGGGTAGTTTGACCTCTTTTTCCCCACAATTCAGAACACCTCTTTCTCCCCACAATTCAGAACACGGATGGGTACCCTTCCCTTGTGGACATCGACTACCACTTTGGCTGTCAGGACAGTGGACCTACTGTCTGAGTATACAGATTCTACTAGGGCCTGGTAATCTTGACCCCTCGGGTCTATTGCTGCCCGACACCAGATTAACATTTCACTTCTTGGAGGTAAAGGCCGCTTTACATGCAACGACATCGCTAACGAGATGTCGTTGGGGTCACAGAATTCATGACGCACATCCGGCCTCGTTAGCGACGTCGTTACGTGTGAAACGCACGAACGACCGTTAACGATCAAAATTACTTACCTAATCGTTGATCGTTGATGCATCATTCCTTTCCCGATTATCATTGCTGTTGCAGGACTCAGGTTGTTCGTCGTTCCTGCGGCAGCACAAATCGCCACGTGTAACACCGCAGGAACGAGGAACATCACCTTACCTGCGGCCGCCCGCAATGAGGAAGGGAGGAGGTGGGCGGGATGTTCGGGCTGCTCATCTCCGCCCCTCCACTTCTATTGGGCGGCCGCTTAGTGACGCCTCTGTGACGCTGAACGAACCGCCCCACTAGAAAGGAGGCGGTTTGCCAGCAACAGCGACGTCGCTAGGTAGGTAAGTATGTGTGACGGGGACGAACGATATTGTGCGCCTCGGGCAGCGATTTGCCCATGACGAACAAACGATGGGGGCGGGTGCGATTGGCAGCGACATCGCTAGCAATGTCGCTGTGTCTAAAGTGGCCCTATTGCAATGGGGAAGGGGTCACTTACCTTTGCACTGCCAATTTCACCCCCCAGACAGTTCTATTTGTTGCCTCTGCATCAGGGCATTAATTTCCTTTTGCAGAACACACTGCTGCCCACAGCTGGCAGTTTTGGCTACCTGTTGTAACAAAACAATTACTTCTGCAAAACAATTTTCTATTACATTGGTACCCATAGTCATCAGTGGATTATGTTCTCGACGATCAATATCCAAATTATCATTACTTGTGACTTTAATTCTACTCATCTCATCTTAATGGTCACCTCTTTATACCCCACTTGAGGCAAGGGCTGACGATTACTGGCGACTATGGTGAGGTCTTCATCTGGGCCATGGGTAATGTCATAATCAGCCCAGTATCTCTTGTAAAGGATATATGGGATCATTGTTACCTGGGATCCAGTGTCCTAGAAGGCGGTCATCGGGATGTCATTAAGCACGATATGAAGGACCAGTCATCCTTTCACATACTTGTCCCACCAAGTAGGTGGGTCGGATCTTCTTACACCTAAGGGATGGCCCCCTTGCCCCAGGTTCTGCCTGTTTAAAGGACAGTCTCATGCGTAGTTCCCCGTCTGGTGGCAGCGATGGCAAATTGGTTGCCCAGTTGAGTCATGGCAAATGACATGATATATTATGGCACAATGTATTCTGGCATGATAAATAATGGCACATGGTACCTTATATAATGGCACATCCCATGACGTTTTGTGGAACTCTTATTTCAGGGCAATCTCTTTCTTGGGCAATGATTGGCCTTTAAGTAATACATGCATGCTTGGATTTAAGAAAGCCCATTAATTATTTCACTTAGTTTTTTTTTTTGGAGGGGGGAGAGAGCCCATTCAGACTTTTACTATGGGGTCCCATGATTTCAATACATGCCCTTGGCTATTGACCTTAAGTGTTCTTTTAATGCATCTTGTGCTATTTTTTACCTCTCCAGTAGGGTTAGTCATCAACCTAGTTTCTGCATCTGCTAGGGACTGCATGGACAACCCTTTTAAGAAGTAAAAAGTTCATGACCCTCGTCTGTTAGCCCAAGGAGAGTGAAAAGGAGCTGCAAAGATCATTCTTTACTCAGGATTACATTGCAGGTTCATAAATTATACATTATTTAAATTGGTACTAAAGAAAGCTTAATTTCCAATGTGGTGGTAGGGAAGAACAGCTTAACAATTGCTCCCAGTTTCAAATTTCAGCTAATAGCTGGGGTCCAACTTAGGGACCTATGAAAAAAAGCCCATCCTATTTCTCTTATTACATGCACGAAAATAAAAATGATTACATTTTTGCTTGTATCTGTATATAATACATCTGCAGTGGTGAGCATATTGAACCTACCAGTAGTTTAGAGAATTTAATAATATTGGGCCATGAAAACGAAATGTTACTTTAACTCAAAATTGTTCTATTCAGCTCTATATCTCAAAATATCTAAAAAAATTAAAAACTTTACGACCCTCAGTACATGGCAATACAAGCAAAATGTATTTATTTATTTTTACAAATTTCTTATTATTTTTTTCATCACTCAAATAAAACATAAACTATGCATGTTTGGCATCACCATAATCATACTAACCTGGAGAATCATATTGCCAGGTCACTTTTACAATTAAATGAATGATGTAGATAAAAACAAAATTGCGGAATTGCGCTTTCTTTTGCTATTTTGCTATACTTGAAATTTTTTACCCACTTTGCAGTTCATCACATGATAAAATGGATAGTGTCATTCAAAGTTCAAGTTGAGTCATTCAAGAGGCTTTCAAGCTGCAGCAAAATATAACTGTAAAAAAAGGTTTTTGTTGAATCTCATGCAACACTCAAATAGTTAATGGATGGTGAGGAATTATTCTGTTACATTTGTGGTTGCTTTACAACATCCAATTATTAGTTCTTACTATATCATAACTATTCCAGAGCATCAAAAAGATTAAAATTAAAATGTACACAACTATTGCACCTATTTAGACAATGGACTTGTTTTTTCCATGAATACGGTATATTACATGCTATCACTTCTTCAGAATTTCTTATTAAGCCTGATATTCAGCTTTAAAACCTTTAATCAAACATTTCTCATTTGTGAAAAAAACAACAGATTTTGTGTCGCTATATTTTAGGAGTAATAAGTGTGCTATCCATGATAATACACCAATATCCGACACTTATTCTCACCTGTCCCCACCGCTGCTGTCCTTGGTGCTGATATCTCCCATAAAGCTGTCTCCAGCCGCCACTGTTTCCCCTCTGCAGCTACTTCCCGGTTGGCCGTGCATATGCATGAGCATAATTAGCTGGCCTGGTAGCAGAGACAGCAGTGGCTGAAGACAGCATCTCTGGAGATGGGTGAGTTTAAAAAGCTTTTTATTTTAAATGTATGTGTTTTTCTGGTACGTGTTTCATGGATCACACCACTGTGTGGTCTGTGGGACACCAGTGATACCAGAAAAAAATTGACTTGTCTCCATGCGGAGCACACGGATACACCGCATGGATACAGGTCAGTGAAAAATTACTGATGTGTGCGCAGATCCATTGATTTTAATGGGTCAGCGTATGTCCGTGATTCTGGTATGCATAAAAACTGCAACATACGTACCAAAATCACTGACGTGTGAAGGGGACCTTATGTGTACAGCAATGAAACGAATCCTGGCTGCATGATTGTTGCAGTCCAAAATCAGATGAGCCTAATCAACATTTCCCGTAAAATCAGTTGGCTGGTGCCCCATACATAAGACTGTCTTCCAATCCGAACGATATCGGCGGGTTCGGCCAAATTAGTCTAATGTGTATGGTGGGCCTTAAAAAGTGTCTGGGACATGACCGATGTTGTATATATATATAAGTTGTATATGTCTTTGCATTTATTCTAGGTACGTAAACTTGTGGATGTTACACCAGTTAAAGAACTGCTAGGTCAGAAATGGAATTCATTTGGCTATAAGACTTTTCTGGTGTGGATGCTCAGCTATCTTGCATACATGGTGATATTCACAACCGTCAGCCTCTATCGACCTTTGACGCCCTTGGCACCTGGAGAAGGGGATAATATAACTGTAATGAAACAAAGGGATATATGCGTAAGTTGTAAAAGATTTTGTTGAACTAATTATAACTAATTATTACATTAGAAGCCAATCTATTCCATACAATACATGTCTGCTCATGTAACACAATGCATTTCGTGTTCTTTAAGGAAGCCTATGAAAGTACAGAAGACTTTGTGAGACTGGCGGGGGAGATAATTACACTCTTTGGAGCGATCTTTATTCTTGTCAGTGAGGTATACTTCTGACTTCTTAATTGGCTATATATAGCAGCAAGACACAAGAGAAGTAAAAAATGTCAAGGTCCTATGAAGCCTCATTTCACGTTTTTACTTTTTCTTTTTTTTTCAGATCCCTTTGCTTATTAAATTAGGTCCTAAAAAATATATTGGAAATGCATCAACTGGTGGCCCTTTCTCCTTATTAATGTACGGTAACAGAAGACTCGTTTTTTCTAATGTTTACTACAATATGAGAGAGGATAGATTTTTATCGTAGGTACACTTAAACTCTGACAGACAGATTAAAAAAATCCAGAAAATCCCATTGTATGATTTTGAAATAATTAATTTGCATTTTATTGCATGAAACAAGCATTTGATACAATAGAAAAACAGAACTTAAGATTTGGTACAGAAACCTTTGTTTCCAGTTACAGAGGTCAGTGTTTACTGTAGTTCTTGACCAAGTTTGCACACACTGCAGCAGGGATTTTGTCCCACTCCTCCATACATATTCTTCTCCAGAACTTTCAGGTTTCAGGGCTGTCGCTGGACAAAATTGAGTTTCAGCTCAATTTTCTATTGGGTTCAGGTCTTTAGACTGGCTAGGCTACTCCAGGACCTTGAAATGCTTCTAAGGCTATGTGCGCACGTTGCGTACAGTCACTGCAGAAATTTCTGCAGCGATCTGAAGAGCACATGTGCTCTTTAAATCGCTGCAGAAATGTCCGTAGTGAAAAAAAAAAAAAAGCCGATTCCATGCGCTCTGCCTGCAGCTCCTGCCATAGACAGAGCAGGAGCTGCCGGCAAAGCGCACGGAAGAAGTGACATGTCACTTCTTAGAACGCAGTGCTTCGGCAGTAGCCGAAGCGCTGCGCTCTAAAACGCCACGTGCGCACGGCCCCTGCACAATCTCCATAGACTGTGCAGGGGACGCAGGACGCATGCAGTTATGCTGCGCTACAAAGCGCAGCGTAACTGCATGTATTTACGCAACGTGCGCACATAGCCTTAGGAAGCCACTCCTTAGTTGCCGTGGATGTGTGTTTCGGGTCATTATTATGCTGGAAGACCCAGCCATGACCCATCTTCAATGCTTTTACTGAGGGAAGGCAGTTGTTGGCTAAAATCTTGCGATACATGATCCCATCCAGCCTCCTTTCAATACGGTGCAGTCAAGCTGTCGCTTTTGCAGAAACGCACCCCAAAAGTATGATATTTCCATCCCAATGCTTCACGGTTTTTCCAATGTTCTTCGAGTTGTACTCATCCTTCTTCTTCCTCCAAACATGGCGAGTGCAGTTGATACCAAAAAGTTATATTTTGGGAAAAAAAATAATAAGTGAATTATGAAGTCTGTCATATGGGCAACATTCCAGTAATTTAATACATACAGTGTAAATTCAATACTCACAAGTGTGATAAGGAAAAATATATGACAGTATTTAGACATTACATTATCTTCTCTGTGAGTATTTAAAAATCAATAGAAAATGAGGTAAGAAAGTAATTACCAACATAGGGATACCGCCCTGGTGTTGGACCCTGTATGTTCGTAATTACATACTTTGGGATTAATCTGCAGGTTCATAGCGTTTGAAGCCTGCCCGGTGTCTGGTCATTGAACCCTGATGCCGGGAAGAAAGAAAGTTTAATCCTCCTGGCAGTGTTTGGGTTTCATTTATGGGAAGGCAATGGCGCGGCTTCATTCACTGCTCTGCTTACGGACAGCAGTGGTCATAACCATTTCCTCCCGGCAGCGGGGTTTGATGTGCAGGCGTCAGGCAGGTTTCAAACTTAATTTACCTGCAGATTAACCCCATATCTGCAGGCAAATGGCGTTTTTTACATGACAAGTTCCCTTTGATGTTGTTCTGTCTATAGGTAAAATACATATTATTAGATAGTCACAAGTCAGGTGATGTCAATTATACCATGATCTGATTGACAATTTTATTTTGCACTTCGGGAGGATATAAATGAAGTTTGCATTAAGTATCTACATTTCTGTTTGGCTTCAGTTACACCATTATAAGTGGATTTACGGAGATATTCGGAATATTTTCAGCTCCCGGTGAACAGTGCTGCAATACTGTCTAGCCAACTTCCCAATGAGTTTTCTGCGTAGCTTGCTGTGGTGCCAGCTTTACATAAAAAAGAAACATGTTTTATTCCAATCATCAAGGAGCATTATGTTTTTTCGAGCAAAACGAGCTATGTTTATCATCTCCCTTATGCGCGGGATTACCCATTCTGCTCGGCACATTCAAAGCAATGAAATGGAAATTCACACAACTCCTTTGTCTTTCAATCGAGTCGAAACCATTAACCCTAATAAAGCGCACGGTGTCTGCCAGCATCCGCAATCCAATTGATTACTATGTTAATCCAAAGTAACGCATCTCCTTTTGCTTATAAATATGTCAGAACGACAAGCTGTCTGGCACATTGTCATTGTGGCAAGTTTCTGTCACCGGAGCTTAATAGACTCCAAATTGACAGGCTGCGTTATGAATCGGCAGCCTGGGGGACTCAAAGGTCTTTAGGCCGCGGCCTGTTAGATTAATTTGTTTCCATCAGTTTTGATTAATTTATACAGCAATCCTGATATTGCAGCACATAAAGCACCATTCAAAACGGGAATCAGAAATAGATCAAATACATACATCTCCGGTCAATGGCTTTGTGTATTGCTATCTGATGCCTGCAGAATCATCCAGCCCAATAACTAAGTTCCTGTTTTCCATAGGGTGGGATATTCGCTGTTAATTTTCTCGGCAGCAATATTGCGAGTACTAGGACATGAGGGAGAAGCAATTCCACTTTCTCTGGCTTTAATAATTGGATGGTGCAATTCAATCTACTTTGCCAGAGGATTTAAAATGCTGGGCCAATTTTCAATAATGATTCAAAAGGTAAGGAGCTTGTATATGTAATGGAAACAGCAGAAAATAACGAATGTAACTCGTTTTCCTGGAAATAAACTGAATGGAGTTTCAAAATTGTCTGCATCATATATATGACTGTATACAATACACAGGAAATATATGGAACCATCTAGACAACAAGAGAATCAATTCACAGGAATACCACAGGGATCTGCTCGTCTTCTGCAGGAGTGATATGCTACTCTCCTACTGAAATCAAGGCCTTGGCTCATCATAGTATACTTATCAAGTTTAATTCATTTTTAAAGGGGTTGTCCAGTCTAAAATGACAAGTCTGCATTCAGCCTATGTGTCACTTTATGTAACTACAGACTTGTGAGTCCTCACATCACATGCACTGTGCCCTGAGGATCCTCTGGAGTCAGAGCCGGGAAGAGTGGTCATTTGGCAGCAAGTATGTGATGTGAAGACTCACAAGTCTGGAGTTAAGGGTACTTTACACGCTGCGACATCGCTAACGATATATCGTCGTGGTCACGTCATTAATGGCGCACATACGGCGCCGGTAGCAACATCGCAGCGTGTGACACCAAGGAGCGACGATCAACGATCGCAAAATTGTCCAAAAATGGTGATCGTTGACACATCGCTCCTTTCCTTAATATCGTTGCTGCCACAGGTACGATGTTGTTCGTCGTTCCTGCGGCAGCACACATCGCTATGTGTGACACCGCAGGAATGACGAACATCTCCTTACCTGCGTCCACCGGAAATGCGGAAGGAAGGAGGTGGGCGGGATGTTACGTCCCACTCATCTCCGCCCCTCTGCTTCTATTGGCCGGCCGCTTAATGACACCGCAGTAACGTCGCTATGACGCCGAACGCACCTCCCCCTTGAAGGAGGGATTGTTCGACTGTCATAGCGACATCGCTGCACAGGTATGTGCGTGTGACGCTGCCGTAGCGATAATGTTCGCTACGGCAGTGATCACCAAATGTCGCACGAGCGACAGGGGCGGGTGCTATGACGCTCGACATCACTAGCAAACGCTAGCGATGTCGCAGCGTCTAAAGCACCCTTTACATACAGTGACACAGAGTGACTGCAGACTTGTGAGTCCTCACATCACATGTACTGTGTGCTGTGAGGATTCTCTGGTGTCAGAGCCAGGAAGAGTGGTCACATGGCCGCGAGTATGTGATATTTGTAATCCCTGCCAGAATCAGACTAGAGGGCAGAGACCTTGCTCAATACATTTACATTGAGCGAGACCTCGACCATCTAGTTGGATTCTGGGCGAAAGTCTACATATCACAATTTGAAGCTAAATCACCGCTGTTCCTAACTCTGACACTGCAGAATCCTCACACTGCACAGTACATGTGATGGGAAAACTCACAAGCCTGCAGTCACATTGAGTGAGACATAGAGTGACTGCAGACGTGTGGATATAGAACAAACCCTTTAATCTTGTCTTGCACGTTGTTTTTTTCGTTATTATTGTCACTGGTATTTTTTTTAATATCTGTATAACAATATTACTCTAGAAAAATAAAAATAATGATTTCTCATTATTAATTTTCACTTGGATTCCACCAGTCTATAAATTCACAGACTGTCTACAAAAAAACAGGTACTGCTTTCTGCCTTTCAAAGTGTCCAGCCCAGAAAAGCACCGTTCGTGCCTTCTTTCCCCCCAAAGTTTGTACTGCGCATGCACCATAGGCTGTGCACAGTACAAGCACACTGACAAGGCAGGAGAAGGCGTCGACTAGTGGATGAAGAACTCCAGAGCATGGAGGATGGACAGACAGTGGTATAGTCTGTGTAGATATATCATAAGGTCCATGCAGCCTGGCAGTAGCACTGCAGGTCTCTTGAACTTCCTACACACACACACACACACACACAGACACATTTATGCTTAGAATACTTGGGGCTTGGTATATTCTATTATAACATAAACACACTACACACTATACACATGAACATATGCTGACATAAACACACGCATCACACCACTCTTGTGCCACTAAGGTTGGCATATTACTTCTTTTTTTGTGGGAGGGATTTTGAAGGTTTAATTTGAAAGTGGGGTCCATAAAGGGGCATAAAAATTTGGTGCTTTCTGTAAGCTTTGGCTACATTGTCCACAAAAAAAAATGTTGAGTAGTTTAGCAACCCTGATTTGCATATGTACCGCCCTGAGAGGGGCCGGGCCGCTTCCTCTTCTTGCTCGGGCCGAGCCGCTCGAGGTCCGGGCTCAGGTTCTCGGTGGTACGAGCGCCTCCAGACCGGGGGCCACGTCTCTCTTGTTAAGGGGAGGCGGTGGGGGGTGGTGGTTGTGTAACGGGTCGTGACGCCACCCACGGGTCGTGGTGACAGGAGACGCACCACCGCTGCGGCTGAAGTGATGGCGGGCTCGTCCAGGATCGGTGTTGCGGCCGCAGCCGAGATGTTAGCCCCTCCGTGGGTAGGGGCGGTGTGTCCCGGGGCCCGGTGGGGGACTGTAAGGGTTATTTGATGCTGTTGTCGGGGTGCAGGGCGCCGTGCAGCGGTGTAGTGTGTCGTGCCCGGATGGCACTGGTGTACTCACAATTAATTCACACTGAGTCACTGGTAAACCAAAGTTCGGGTCTGGTCAGTTCCAGTGGCCGGCTGCTGATGTCCCCCTGCGGGGTTGATGGTGGCCCCTTTTCCCATGCACCTCTAGATGTTGTGTTTCAGCTCCCCCCTGCCTGAACAGTGGTAGCCCGCTCCCCGGCGTTGAGATGCCAGAGGAGCCCTTGGTTACCCGCAGGCGCTGGCCCGTCGGGTGTTTGGCCCTTGGCGGTGGCGCTCACCCGGTCTCGGTGGGCTTTTGCCCTCTTTCGGGACTTTAGTTGTTGATGAACCCCTGAGGTCCGGCCAGCAATTAGTCAATTTGCCTATACTCAGTGGCTTCTAAGCTAGAACGGGGTCTGAGTACCCTCCTTTTGGTGCTCCGGTACACGTTTGACTCCCCGGTTCGGGACCAAGCGGGCTCCAACCCAGGCCCGGTCCGTACGGTTCCGCCGGTTGCTGTACCGGTACTCCTGCAGACGACCACCACCGTCTGCCTGCCTGACATTCTCCAAGGGGCCCAGGCTCCTACCCGGGTTCCTGACAGCTGCTCCACTACCACTCAATGTCACTGTACAAACTAATCTGCTTGAACTTCCTGCCCCAGGACAGTAGTCTCCTCGGTGGGCGTGTCTTTCTGCCTGACTCCGCCCACCTGGTGTGCTCTACTAGCCCTGAGGGAGGCATCAGGTCTCCCTTTCGGGTGACATGTGTGTGACCTCACAGGGGGCGGGGGGTGTGTGTATGTGGCTGATGTAATTACCTGTGACTCCTGGGGTCCAGGGCGTCACACATATACAATGTTTTAATGGATAAGCTTACATAATCATTCAAATAATGTTACGATATTATACTTTCAGTGCTGCTAAAGATCACATGAAAAAGTCAACCCAGCAATAGTTGACTAATCCCAATCCCTCACCAATTTACCATATATATGTAACACCCTGGGGTCAAAGGGGTTAATTCATCTCGTGGCCAGGTCGGGGATGCAGATTCTCTGCGCCGTCATGGAGTGGCCGGCCTGGTATCATGACTCCAAGGCGTACAGGGATGGGGAGGTGAGGGTGATGGGAAGTATGGAGGTGGTGCAGGATGGGGTTGACGGTGAGGAAGGTCTCTTTAGATCATGACGCTACCTGCGGTACGTGGCCAAGTTATAGCCGCCGCTGCTGTCGCTGTCCTCTGGGGAAGATGTCACTACAGCTAGGGTGGTCTTGCTTCCCGAAGGTGAAGCTAAGCCCCAGGGATACGATGATGGTAGAATGCGGTAATACGTTGGGGGTGCAGGGCTAAGGGCGACGACAAGAACTGGATGACATAGGTTGGAGTCTCCTTTTACCTTTTACAGACACTCGGTGTAGTCCAGGAATTAGTGGCCCGGTCAGCCTGGAAGCAGCAGGGAGGGGTTTCTCTCTGCCTGGTAGTTGTAAGCCTCCTTCTGTGTGCAGGTGTAGGTCGCTGTGGCCTGAAGCTGCACAGTTTTCCTCTTCTATGTGTGTCTGTATCTTCCGTCTGACGGGTAGCACGAGCCGGTACTGGGGACCACTCTGTAGCAGTGACCCCGGGTTCTTTCTTGCCACTTCGCCTCCGGATTTCAGATGGGCCAGAAGAGATAGAATTTTCTGTCTTCTCGCTTTACTACTGGGCCGTTAGCACCCAGTTGTCTGGGATGCCGATATCCCGCTCTATGCACTTGGTCCTGGAGAGCTGGGTAGCAGCTCTCAGACAGCGACCATTCTCTTTGCTCTGTACTACTGTTCTGAGGTCTGGCTTCCTGTTACTCCCTAATCCCTCCTCTAAGTCAGTATGTCCAGAGAGGCTCCCTTCAACACAGGTTATCAGCTCCCCCTTGTATGTTAGTATACCTGGCAGAGATTTCCTCACTGTTTCCAAGCATGGCATTGCTCTCAGTGATGAGAACAAAACCACTGTGGCTCCCAGGACCACTGGGGTGCCACATATATAGCTCCTCATACCCCTTGGGTCAGAAACATTTTGTTGAGACCGACTGACTGATGGATAATGTGTGGAATACCTCAACTATTAATTCAAGATTTCAGACCTTTGTTCTCAGAGGAGATGAGCTTCTGGCTCATCTATATGTATGGTGTGGCCAGAAGAAAGAGCATTCATCTACCATGTTTAGTTGAAAGATCTCTAAGGTGTATGACTTGATTAGGAATCTTAAATTGTAAGGTCTCTGTGCTCCATTCATACTCCAGTTGTAACAAATAGCTTCTACTTATCTATTTATTTTGCCATCAATAACCTATATCTGGTACACAAATTTGGAGCATCATGTATACACCAGACTGGCAGACATTGCAGAAAAGCCAAGAAGAACCTGTATAACCATAATGCATCTCTAGACCCTATGTGACAAAGTGACCAAAGAGAGTTCTCCATAACTTCCAAAATTGATGCTATAACTGCAACTGTTTCTCCAAATTTAGGAAGGGCAACTTCATAGTATAAATAATTTCTCAAAAAAAAGTAAAATTCTTTGTAGAACATTTAATAAAATGTAATGTTTTAATATTTAGGATTAAAGGCTAAAAATAATTTTAATTAAAAAAAAATTGACTTGGCAAATGTTAGTCTTGGCTTTCCTATTTACAGACTAAAGCCCTAAAAAATATTTCTCCTTAGTCAACTAATGAGGATAATCCAATAGTAACAGCTTGTTTGCTTAGTCTTGAAGTTTACTGGCACAGTCTTATTTTTACATCTTCCTTCTTGCAGATAATCTTTGCGGATCTTCTGTGTTGGTTCTGCTTAGTGTTCATTATTATAATCGGATTTAGCTCTGGTAAGGGATGACTGGTTTTATACTTAATATACTTTATTTCAATGTGAAACTTTGATATGATTTACTATTTCACTTATACCAGACATGGAGTAGAGAAGAGGTAGAATAGGAATACTGTATTGTTACAATTGTGTACACAACAAATAGCAGATATTATTTATCTAGTACTAATTAGATAAAAATTGTCACTTACATATATTTTGATAAATTAATTAGAGCATTTTAGTTTTATTCTTTTTTACCCATGTGCCAATAATGTTTATAGGCAAACAATACAGAGAGTAGAAGCCTGCTAGATAAGCACCTGCAGGACTGAGCTGGAATTCTGAACTATTAAAAGTCTGTCAACAGGTTTTTACCACCTCATTTGAGAGCAGCATGATGTAGGCAAAGAGACTCTGAATCCAACAGTGTATCACTTAGATTACTGGCTGCAGCCATTCTGACACAATCAGAATTTTTAGATTTAGCAATGCAGGAGAGCTGAGAGAGCTGTCTCCACCCACATCAGGTTCACAATAGAGACTGAGCATTGACAGTGAGGTGTCAATCACAGCACTGCCCTTCATGTGACATTGAACTTTGGGCAAGGAGAAGTCCTGATACTTAAACAAACATTGCAAAAAACAACAGATCTGACCTTGACAAGACAGGCATCCCTGAATTCTATGTTTTAATCCCAGCATGCTTTTTTCAGATTACATGGCAAAAACCTGCTGACAGATTCCATTTACCTCTCTTTCAATTAAAATGGAAATGCTAAAGTATATGACCTAACACCATTTTCCAGACTTGCCCAGTGTGTCTGCCGGTAAAGGTGAGAAAGATTCAGCCTTCCTCAGTAAAGTATTCTCATAAATTAAACTTTGTAAATTATTTTACAGTTGTATACTTAAAGTCTATACGTCATTTTAATTTTTATTTCATAAATCAACAGTACACATGAAAATAAGCAACTTTGTAATAAATCTTAGTCAAATTTGCATTCAGTGAAGCCTTTCCCATTACTGAGATAGGACATAGTAGTTGCTATGGATACAATTTTATGTAGATAGAGTAGGTAGGAGGGGTGGAGCTCTCTCTAGCTCCTCCCTCTGCCACTAGCTCCTACCACTTCTACCTACATAGAATCTCATCAGTACTAACTGCCATGTCCTATCACTGTAAGGGGAAAGTCTTCACTGAATATAGTTTTCACCTCAGAAGTGAGAATTTTGATAATGACTGATCAATTCTGGCAGACAAAGAAAGAAATTTGTCTAATAAGATATATTACAAAGTTGTTTATTTTCATGTGCCCTACTGATTTATGAAATAAAAATTAAAACTATAGTTACGCTTTATTAATCAAATTCTAATATATCTCAGAGGTATCATTAAAGGAGCTGGTCAAACTTTTAAAAAAAATGGTACCAGCGGGTCCCTGCTAAATTTAAAAAAAAAAAACAACTCAGATCCGGTCCGGAATCTGTTACGCATAAGAGTCTATGGGGACCAGAATCCAGAGATTAAAAGCGTTGATGGAAGGGATAGGGGGGTAGAAGCACGCACAGTGTACTCACCGAGGCTGTGTGGGATCTCTGAAGCAGCGATATCCACTGTCCAGGCTAGCACAGGGGTGGATATCGCTGCTTCAGAGATCCCACACAGATTGTGTCAACTCACTAGCGATTTACAAATATACAGCGGTGGATACCGCTTTCAATAGAGGCTTTTCTTGCAGCACATATCTAGTCATTGACAAAGGCCATGTTCTGGGCCGAAACGTCTGATGCACTAAGACTGAATGTTTAATAAATTTTCCAAGTTTTTCACTTTAATCTGGGAGTGCCTCTTCTCTATTATCAGGCCTAATCATTAGCAGTACTGTGTGTAATTTTGCATGTATTTTATTTGGCCTTATAACCATTTAATAAGTATTTATCAGTTGAATGTGGTTTCCCAAGATTGACAAAAATTAGGCTAAAGGGAGTAAATGAACAGAAAAACATTACTTACAGTTTATCACAAAAGTGTGTACACCCCTCACATTGTTGTAAATATTTTATTATATATTTTTATGAGACAACACTTCAGATACTTCACTTTGATACAATGTAAAGTAGTCAGTGTACATCTTGTACAACAGTGTAAATTTGGTGTGCCCTCTAAAGAACTTAACACACAGCCATTAATATCTAAACCACTGGCAATGAGTCGCCCACCACAGCGCTGCAGCGCTCGCTTGCGGGGACTTCTCTGTAGGGATCTTTCTGGCAGCAGGTATGCCAGGTTCACTTTCATAGGAGTCGTGACGCCACTCTCGGCTTTGCGGTCAGGGTGAGGGGTGACCACCACTGCAGTTTAGCAAGCGTCTGGGGCTGATGTTATTTGCAGTTATATAGTGTGGCCTCCCGAGAGTGAGGCTGACCCAAGGAGCTCGGGTATATATGTGTGGAACCACAGGTCGCAGAATGACTCAAACACAGTCCAGAATGTCTTTCACGGTTTTTACTCACCTTCAGTTGTTTTCTGGGAGGTACCCGGGTGATACTGAGACAGACCAGAGAGAACCAGGTATCCTTCAGGCTGAAATAGAGGTGACTGCAAGCTCGCCCTCCTAGCACTTCTTGTTTCGGATAACCTCCGACTTGAAGTATATGGGATTCATCCAGGGAAGTCGCATCTGCCTTTTCTCCCCTTTCTGGCCCGTTTGCTGGTAGCGTTGACCAAGTAAAGATGGCTTCTTGCCCTATCTCACTTATGGGCCCCCTCATTGATGCTGATGCTGCGGACTGTGTGTTTGGTGAGACACTTGGAGTACCCTCACTGGCAGGTTTAGCAGGTAGTTAAACCTGAGCCTACTTCGGGAACCTGTTTCCCCTGCGTGCCTGGTCTACCAGAAAATCCCCGTACTCAACTACCTCACTTCTTTCCTGAGGTGTCTTTCAGACTGACTGTGTGGCAACCGAACTCCCCCACAAACAGCCACTACACTTGCAGGGTCTGACTAGCGTGTCTGCGTGCCTGCTCTCCACTTCAGACTCGGCTTGTGAGTCCTCTTCTACTGCTTCTCTCTCACTCACTACGGCTGCTCAACTCCTTCTCCACCGCACCACTAGCTGAGAAGTGGAAGCCACGCCCCCTCCTGGGTCTGCCCAGGGGTCCCCTCTAGGGTGTGTGTGAGACCTGGTTAAAGTGTGTCTGTGTGTCCACACCCTGTTCAGCCTTTGGGATTACCTGTTTGCACTCACCCCGCATGGGTGCAGTACTCAGTGGTGCCTGACCAGGTCAGGGGGCCACATTCCCCCTTAGTTATTATCAACACGTCCTCGGGCTGCAAAGACAATAAAATTTCTTTAATACAACAGTTCCCACACAGGGAAGTCATTCACATAAAACATCGTAAAACATTATAAAACATACCAGGTACCATTTTTCACCACCCTCCTCCCACAAGTCTGTAACCCACCCAAAAACCTCTCAGAAGGCAGGTCACCGGTCATTTTGGTAACCAGGTCTGGGTCAGCTCTATCCCAGCCTTTCCTCCAACCTTCCTATTCTGGGGTTGGTAGTTAAAGGTAGGCCCCATTAACAGGCGTGCCCGCTTCCGCGTGGTGGAGAGCCAGGCCCCATAAACAGGCGTGCTCCCTTGTTGTTGGCGAGCCAGGCCCCATAAACAGGCGTGCTCTTGGCTTTTGGACAGCAGGCGCCATCAACAGGCGTGCTTCCTGGTGGTGCAGAGCCAGGCCCCATAAACAGGCGTGCTCTGGGCTGGTACCACTGGGGTAACTTTTTACACTGCGAGAGTTTGTGGTTATAGCCAGTTCATAATCTTATGGTCCATTGTTAAAGTGCACAAAAACCAGGTGCGTAAAACATGTGGGTATCAAAACAGTTCTCACAAGAGTCTTTGTGGGCACATTCTTGAACAGGTAACGTTGCTTTAACTTTCAGAACATTTCCCGGAAACTCTTTCTATTGCAGGACTTAGATGGACTTCCTTCTCTCACTGGTGCTTGGCACTGCAGTGCTCTGTTCCTGGGAAGTAGTGTCTTGGATGCTTTGGACTGTAACTTGTGTTGCATCTTCAGTAGCACCTCGAGTGTCACCTTGTGCTTCACCTGCTGTGGTAACTTCATGAACACCTTGAGCTTCTGTATCTTTTGCGTCTGTATCTAGAGCATCCCCTGGTGGCGGTGACTTTGGGGACCTGGTGGAAGCTGCAGGGCTGTAGCTTGAGCTCTTTGGGCAGGGCACCATATTCAGGGCAAACCAACCTCTTTCACCCATGTGCCTGGTGTACTCAACGACGTCTCCCATATAGAGGTCTCGATCCGGGTGTCCTCTTGGCAGGTGCAACTGGACAACTCTCCTGGAGACAAAGATGCCTTCCTTGACGCCAGCCTCCACAATAAAGCGGTAGCCTGTGCGTAGATTAAACTCTTCGACTACCCCACGGTGGAGAGGACCTCTGACCTGGAACCCGGTCTGCCGCAGGGACTTCTTCTCTTGCAAACCCCTGGCCTCCACTCTTTCTTTTTCTGCGGTATGCAGCACAAGGGGGTGTCTTGCCTTTGCACGCCACTGTCCTCTGCGGGCTGGCCTCCTTATCACCATCACCTGGTCGTCTGCAGGTTCCCAGGTCACATGCATGCTGGGCATAAAGATGGCCAGTTCTTCCTCGGCAGGGGGTGTTGTAATCTCTTTCCATCATTGGGGGGGCGACAGCGCGACCTCAGGGCCTCCCTTACACACAAAGGGTGCTGCGTCCTCCTCCGACTGCTCTGGCAGCGGCTTCGGGGAAGAGCTCTCATCTGCTGGCCAGGGTGGTGGTGGACTCCTCCCTAGCATAGAGGTTGCTGGGACCGCTCCAGGTCCAGATAACTGCCTGGGGACCAGGTACATGTCCACCAGGTGGGCTGGGAACTGGGTTTTTAAGTCCCTTTTAAGTCGAGCTGCCTCTTTGGTCGCTTCTGGCAGGAACCTATGGGCGGCATCCCCAGTCAGCGACTGGGGTGCTGTGACCGCTTCTGGTCTGCAGGTAGGGGTAGAAGACGTTGCGGCCTGGTCTGGTCTGGCTGGACGCGGCGTTGCTGCGGCCTGGTCTGGTCTGGCCGGACGCGGCGTTGCTGCGGCCTGGTCTGGTCTGGCCGTCGGCAGAGTTCGGGACGTCGCAGCAGGGATCACAGCAGGGATTGCATCCGATGTCGCAGCAGGGTTCGCTTCAGCCTCCAGTAACAGCGCCGGCAGGGTCAGCACACCCGATCGGGCAGGGGCAGCATGTGACTTACCCTGGGTTAGGCCAGACATCTCTCGCAGCAGGGCAGCCATCACCGGTGACGACTCCAGTTCGGTGTGGGCGGCACCTCCACGCGGGCCTCGCCGCACCAGCATCTACAGATTCCTTATGGCCAGCAACGTCTCCTTCCTCCACATGGCGATCTCCCGCCTGCTCCGCTCCTTCATTCTGTCGGCCATTCTCCTGACTTTAGCCTCTAGCTCAGCGGCGGTCATCGCCTGGTCCAGCCCGGCTCCTCGCGGACGCTCGGCGATGGCTCCATTCTGCCTTGCAGACTGCTCAACCAGGTTCTCTCTCCACACCCTCTCAGTTTCGTTTCCTACACCCGACTGTGACATTCCTGACGTTCAGGGTCTGATCCCCCCGCATCACTTGTTCTCCCGGAGCTAGAACGCTCCAGGGGTTCTAGGATAGCCACACCCCTTTGTGGGCGGTTACTTCTTTTTGCGCAGGGCTGTTGTTTCTTTGGCGCGCTTTCTGAGGTGGCAATATGGCGGCATTTCAAACGGACCTCCAATTCGCACGGTCACCTGTCTTAACAGGTCTAGTCCTTATCCTGTTCGTGACACAAGAATGAGTCGCCCACCACAGCGCTGCAGCGCTCGCCTGCGGGGACTTCTCTGTAGGGATCCTTCTGGCAACAGGTATGTCAGGTTCACTTTCATAGGAGTCATGATGCCACTCTCTGTTTTGCGGTCAGGGTGAGGGATGACCGCCACTGCAGTTTAGCGTGTGTCTGGGGCTGATGGTATTTGCAGTTAGATGCTGTGGCCTCCCGAGAGTGAGGCTGGCCCCAGGGGCTCGGGCATATATGTGTGGAACCACAGGTCGCAGAATAACTCAAACACAGTCCAGAATGTCTTTCACGGTTTTTATTCACCTTCAGTTGTTTTCTGGGAGGTACCCGGGCGATACTGAGACAGACCAGAGAGAACCAGGTATCCTTCAGGCTGAAATAGAGGTGACTGCAAGCTCGCCCTCCTAGCACTTCTTGTTTCAGATAACCCCCCGACTTGAAGTATATGGGATTCATCCAGGGAAGTCGCATCTGCCTTTTCTCCCCTTTCTGGCCCGTTTGCTTCACAGTTTCACAGTTTTTAAGGTTGAAGGGAGACTCTAAGTCCATCTAGTTCAACCCGTAGCCCAACATGTTGATCCAGAGGAAGGCAAAAAAACCCCAATGTGTCAAATAAGCTCCAATGGGGGAAAAAATTCCTTCCTGACTCCACATACGGCAATCAGACTAGTTCCCTGGATCAACACCCTGTCATAAAATCCAATATACATAACTGGTAATATTATATTTTTCAATTAATGCGATCAGGCTCTGCTTAAATTTTACTTGTGAATCCCTCAATACAACATCATACGGCAGAGAGCTCCATAGTCTCACTGCTCGTACAGTAAAGAGTCCTCATCTGTGATTATGATTAAACATTCTTTCCTCAAGACGTAGCGGATGCCCCCGTGTTCCAGTCGCAGGCCTAGGTGTAAAGAGATCTTTGGAAAGGTCTCTGTACTGTCCCCTCATATATTTATACATTGTGATTAGATCCCCCTAAGCCTTTGTTTTTCCTAACTAACTAACCCCAAGTTTAATAACCTGTCTTGGTATTGCAGCCCACCCATTCCTCTAATAATCTTGGTCGCTCTTCTATCTACCTGTAAGATTATGCTATTTATAACCTTCTATACTTTTGCTAACAAGAAATGCATCCATTCCTCTCTTAAATTCATTCAGTGAGTTGGCCATCACCACTTCCTCAGGAAGAGAGTTCCAGAGCCTCACTGCTCTTACCGTGAAGAACCCTCTTCTATGCTGATGTAGGAATTTTCTTTCCTCCAATCGAAAAGAATGCCCCCTTGTTCTTGTCATAGTCCTTGGTACAAACAGATCATGGGAGAGATCTCTATATGGCCCTCTGATATATTTGTACATATTTATTAGGTCTCCCCTAAGTCTTCTCTTTTCTAGAGTAAATAGACCTAATTTTGATAACCTTTCCGTGTATTGTAATGCACCCATTCCATTTATTATTTTAGTAGCCCGCCTCTGAACCCTTTCAAGTTCAGTAATGTCTTTCTTCAGCACCGGCGCCCAAAATTGCACACAATACTCCAAGTGTGGTCTGACTAGTGATTTGTACAGAGGGAGAATGATGTTTTCATCTCGTGCCCCCAGACCTCTTCTAATGCATCCCATCACCCTATTTGCTTTGGTGGCTGCTGCCTGACACTGGGCACTCCAATTTAGATTCTTATTCACTAAGATGCCTAAGTCTTTTTCCATGTCTGATTTCCCCAGCAGTTTCCCATTTAGTAAGTAATCGTAGCATCTGTTTCTCCTTCCCATGTGCATAACCTTACACTTATCTGTGTTAAACCTCATTTGCCATTTTTCAGCCCAATTCTCCAATTTACTCAAGTCCATCTGTAGTTGCAAACTGTCCTCCTTTGTGTTAACTACCTTACATAGTTTTGTATCATCTGCAAATACTGATATTTTACTCTGTAAACCATCCACCAGATCATTAATAAATATATTAAATAGTAGGGGGCCCAATACAGACCCCTGTGGCACCCCACTAGTAACCCTGGCCCAATCTGAGTATGCACCATTAATAACCACTCTTTGTTTTCTACCACTAAGCCAGCTACCTACCCATCTACACACATTTTCCCCGAGCCCAAGCTTTCTCATTTTACTTAGCAGTCTTTTATGTGGGACAGTGTCAAATGCTTTACCGAAGTCGAGATAAATGACATCCAATGATTCTCCTCGGTCCATGTGAGAGCTTACATCCTCATAGAAGCTGATCAGGTTAGTTTGACAGGAGCGATCCTTCATAAATCCATGTTGATATGGAGTTAAACAGTTATTAACATTGAGACATTCCATAATAGTATCCCTTAAAAACCCTTCAAACATTTTACCCACAACAGATGTTAAGCTTACCGGCCTATAGTTTCCAGGTTCCCTTTTGCACCCTTTTTTGAATATTGGTACCACATTTGCTAGCCGCCAATCCAGTGGAACAGACCCAGTTTCTATAGAGTCTTTAAATAAAAGGAATAGAGGCCTGTCTATCACATTACTTAACTCCCTTAATACCCGAGGGTGAATGCCATCAGGGCCTGGTGATTTGTCAATTTTAATGTTACTAAGTCGGTTCTGCACTTCTTCCTGGGTTAGGCAGGTCATACTTAATGGGGCATTTACATGATCACTCTGCATTTCCCCTGGCATATGCTTTTCCTGTGTGAACACAGTTGAGAAAAAAGTATTTAAAACATTTGCTTTTCCCACATCGCTTTCTATGATTTTACCCTCATTATTCTTTAAAGGGCCAACACCATCAATTTTAATCTTTTTTCTGTTTATATAATTAAAGAATAGTTTGGGATTTGTTTTGCTTTCCTTAGCAATGAGTCTCTCAGTTTCTACTTTTGCTAAATATATTTGTTTTTTACATATTTTATTTTTTTCTCTATATATTTTTAATGCTTCCTCGCTGCCTTCTTGTTTTAGCTTTTTAAATGCCTTTTTCTTATTATTCATTGCCCCTTTTACATCCTTATTAAGCCACATTGGTTTTCTCCTGTTCCTAGCCCTTTTATTTCTGTATGGTATGGCTAGCTCGCAGTGGGTGTTTAATACCGATTTAAAAATTTCCCACTTATTTTCTGTGCTCCCATTTTTGAGGACATTGTCCCAATCAATTTGGCGAAGGTCTTCTCTAAGTTGATCAAACTTTGCTTTCCTGAAATTCAGCGTTTTTGTAACCCCCCTCCAAGGCACCTTACTAAAGGACAAGTGGAATTGTATTATATTGTGGTCACTATTCCCTAGGTGCCCATCCACTCGTATGTCTGTTATTCTATCTGGCCTGTTGCTTAAAATTAAGTCCAGAAGGGCTGCCCCTCTAGTTGGGCCCGGCACAAGTTGGGACAGATAATTATCCTTAGTTACTGACAGAAACCGGTTTCCTTTCTGAGATACACAGGTTTCAGTTTCCCAGTCTATATCGGGGTAATTGAAGTCCCCCATAATAATCACCTCATTGTGATTTGCTGCTTTGTCTATTTGTTTCAATAATACATTTTCAGTGGTTTCTGTTATATTTGGTGGCTTATAACAAACCCCTATGAGTATTTTATTAGTTTTCCCTCCTTGTATCTCCACCCATAGAGATTCCACCTCTTCATTTCCCTCTTGAATATCTTCTCTTAGTCTGGGCTTTAAACTGGACTTTATATATAGACAGACTCCACCCCCTTTCCTTTTTTTACGATCCCTCCTAAACAATTCATATCCTTGCAGGTTAGCCGCCCAGTCATAACTATCATCTAACCATGTCTCAGTTATTCCTACTATGTCGTATTTCTCCTCATACATTACCAGCTCCAGTTCCTCCATCTTATTGGTCAGGCTTCTTGCATTGGTCAGCATGCAGGAAAGAAGTTTTGCTCCCCTTTTCTCAGCTTCCTTCTTAGTACCCTGTCTTGGGTCCTCTTTACGGCATCTAGTATCCTTGATTAGTTTGTCCTTCTGCTGCATGTTCTTGTCTGCTGTTTTTTCTCCCATCCCCTCTTCTTCTAGTTTAAAGCCCTCCTGATGAGTGTGGCAAGCCTTCTGGCGAACGTGTGTTTCCCAGGTTTTGTGAGGTGTATCCCGTCTCTTGCGAGAAGTCCATCGTAGAGGTAATTCACTCCATGGTCTAAGAATCCAAATCCTTGCTGCCTGCACCACCGTCGTAGCCAGTTGTTCAAATCTAGTATCCTATTCCATCTTCTGACACCATGGCCATCGACTGGGAGGATTGATGAGAAAACAACCTGTACGTTCCGTTCCTTTATTTTCTTCCCCAGAATTTCAAAGTCTTCACAAATAGTTGGCAGATCATTTCTTGCCGTGTCGTTTGTTCCTACATGTATCAATAGGAACGGGTATTCGTCCTTGGATCCGAGGATAGTTGGTATCCTGTTGGCCACGTCCTTGATTTTTGCTCCAGGGAGGCAGCATACTTCTCGTGCGGTTATGTCCGGCCTGCAGATAGTTGCCTCCGTGCCTCTTAGTAGTGAGTCGCCCATAACTACCACTCTTCTTTTCTTTCTGGACGCACTGCTTGTTGCTCCTGAGTGCTTTTGAGTGTCTTTTGTTTCTGCTTTTGTTGACAAAGTAACTTCTTTTGATGATACTGTGTCTTCTCCTGTAGAGACGGTATCATCCTGAGCTGTGCCATTTTCATTCTCCAGCATGAGGGCTTCATATTGGTTGCTAAGCTGTGTGGGTGGTGCCGACCACTTGATCCGCTGGCTTCTTTTGGTCACATGTGTCCACTTTTCAGCCTCTGTATGTGTTCTGAAGCTTTTCTCACTTTCCATATCCTGAATTGTTGCTTCTGCCTCGTCCAAGAAGTCCTCATGTTCTTTAATTAGCTTCAAAGTTGCTATTCTTTCTTCCAGTCCCCGCACCTTTTCCTCTAAGAGGGCAACAAGTTTGCACTTTTGACAGGTGAAGTTGAATTTCTTGTGCGGCAGATCCGTAAACATGTAGCATGTGTTGCAGGTGACCATGTGGATTTTCTTCTCTTCCATAATGCTGATGTAGCGTATGACAGGCGAAAGTCCTCAAACAGCGAGACCCGGCAAGTCCCAGCAATCGATCAGCTTACGGCGACTCTTCTCTTCTTAAACAGCTACAGTTATCACCACTATGAGATTGTGTTAAAACTATGCCACACTTATCTTCAGTCGCCTCCCTTTACTTCAGTACCTCGCACTCTCAGCACCTCGCTAGCTCTGGCTGGTTTATATAGTTCTACAAGGACTACTAGAAGCTGCTAGAAGCTTCTAGAAACAGGTGTGGCTAATACTACTGACTAAATCACTAGACACACTTTTTTTTTTTTTTTTTTTTTGCTTTTTCACAGTACCCCAGACAAACACAGACAACAAATCCCTAATGAAATTAAACAGTTACAGTTATCACCACTATGAGATTGTGTTAAAACTATGCCACACTTATCTTCAGTCGCCTCCCTTTACTTCAGTACCTCGCACTCTCAGCACCTCGCTAGCTCTGGCTGGTTTATATAGTTCTACAAGGACTACTAGAAGCTGCTAGAGGCTTCTAGAAACAGGTGTGGCTAATACTACTGACTAAATCACTAGACACACTTTTTTTTTTTTTTGCTTTTTCACAGTACCCCAGACAAACACAGACAACAAATCCCTAATGAAATTAAACAGTTACAGTTATCACCACTATGAGATTGTGTTAAAACTATGCCACACTTATCTTCAGTCGCCTCCCTTTACTTCAGTACCTCGCACTCTCAGCACCTCGCTAGCTCTGGCTGGTTTATATAGTTCTACAAGGACTACTAGAAGCTGCTAGAGGCTTCTAGAAACAGGTGTGGCTAATACTACTGACTAAATCACTAGACACACTTTTTTTTTTTTTTGCTTTTTCACAGTACCCCAGACAAACACAGACAACAAATCCCTAATGAAATTAAACAGTTACAGTTATCACCACTATGAGATTGTGTTAAAACTATGCCACACTTATCTTCAGTCGCCTCCCTTTACTTCAGTACCTCGCACTCTCGCACTTGCTGGCAGCGTGGACCAAGTAAAGATGGCTTCTTGCCCTATCTCACTTATGGGCCCCCTCATTGCTGCTGATGCTGCGGATTCTGTGTGTTTGGTGAGACACTTGGAGTGCCCTCACTGGCAGGTTTAGCAGGTAGTTAAACTTGAGCCTACTTCGGGAACCTGTTTCCCCTACGCGCCTGGTCTACCAGAAAATCCCCGTTCTCAACTACCTTGCTTCTTTCCTGAGATGTCTTTCAGGCTGACTGTGTGGCAACCGAACTCCCCCGCAAACAGCCACTACACTTGCAGGGTCTGACTAGTGTGTCTGCGTGCCCGCTCTCCGCTTCAGACTCGGCTTGTGAGTCCTCCTCTACTGCTTTCTCTCACTCACTACCGCTGCTCAACTCCTTCCAGCTTCTCCACCGCACCACTAGCTGAGAAGTGGAGGCCATGCCCCCTCCTGGGTCTGCCCAGGGGTCCCCTCTAAGGTGTGTGTGAGACCTGGTTAAAGTGTGTCTGTGTGTCCACACCCTGTTAAGCCTTTGGGATTACCTGTTTGTACTCACCCAGCGTGGGTGCAGTACTCAGTGGTGCCTGACCAGGTCAGGGGCGCCACAGCAACAAAAGTGAGTACATCCTAAGTGAAAATGGCCAAATGTTGCCCAAAGTGTCAATATTTTGTGTGGCCACAATTATTGTCAAGCACTGCCTTAACTTTCTTGGGCATGAAGTTCATTAGAGCTTCACAGGAGCCACTGGAATCCTCTTCCCTCCTCCATGATGACATCACAGAGCTGGTGGATGTTAGAGACCTTGTGCTCCTCCACATTCTACTTGAGGATGCCTTACAGATGTTCAATAGGTTTTAGGTCTGCAGATATGCTTGGCCAGCCTAGCACCTTTACTCTGTTTCTTTAGCAAGGCAGGGCTTATCTTGAAGATGTTTGGGGTCTATAATGTTTGAATTCTGCCTTGTGGTCCAGCTTCCGCATGGAGGTGATCATGTCACAGTACATTTTGACATTCATTGTCCCTTCAATGGACTGTAGCTCCCCACAGCAGGCAGAATTCATGCAGCCTCCAACCATGACACTCCCACCACTATGCTTGACTGTAGGCAAAACACACTTGTCTTTGTACTACTCACCTGGTTGCAGCCACACACGCTTGACACCATCTGAACCAAATAAGTTTATTTTGGTTTCATCACACCCCAGAGCAGAGTTCCAGTAATCAATGTCTTCATCAAACTGTGCATCATCTTTAAAACAGTCTTCCTTCTGGAATGCTTGCAACACTCATACATCTATTTTGAAAAGACAACCTCTGGATACGATGTTGAACATGTGTCCTTAACTTCTTTGGTCGACCAGGGCAAGGCCTGTTCTGAGTGGAACCTACCTTGTTAAACTGCCATATGGTCTTGGCCACCATTCTGCAGCTCAGTTTCATGGTGTTGGCAATCTTCTTATAGCCTAGGCCATCTTTATGTAGTGCAACAATTCATTTTTCAATTCCTCAGAGAATTGTTTGCCATGAAATACCCTGGTGATCTTCCATTGACTAGTATGAGAGATTGTGATAACATGGGTCACAAGGGATGGGAAAATGGTTTATTGGGCACAATTTGGACATTTTCACTTAGGTGTGTACTCACGTTTGTTGGAATACTGCAGTTTAGACACTAATACATGTGTCTCGTGTTGAGTTATTTAGCGGGCACGCTACACATTTTACCCTGTAAATCTACAAATTTACACTATTTATATAAACTTTACACTGACTACTTTACATTACACTGTGTGCAGAATTATTAGGCAAATGAGTATTTTAATCACATGATAATTTTTATACATGTTGTCCAACTCCAAGCTGTAAAGGCTTGAGAGCCAACTACCAATTAAGTAAATCAGGTGATGGGCATCTCTGTAATGAGGAGGAGTGTGGTGTAATGACATCAATACCCTATATAAGGTGTGCTTAATTATTAGGCAACTTCCTTTCCTTTGGCAAAATTGGTCAGAAGAGAGATTTGATGGGCTCTGAAAACTCCAAAATTGTGAGATGTCTTGCAGAGGGAAGCAGGAGTCTTGAAATTGCCAAACTTTTGAAGTGTGATCACCGAACAATCAAGCGTTTCATGGCAAATAGCCAACAGGGTTGCAAGTAGCGTATTGGGCAAAAAGGCGCAAAATAACTGCCCATGAATTGAGGAAAATCGAGCGTGAAGCTGCCAAGATGCCATTTGACACCAGTTTGGCCATATTTGAGAGCTGCAACGTTACTGGAGTATCAAAAAGCAGAAGGTATTCCATACTCAGGGACATGGCCAAGATAAGGAAGGCTGAAAAACAACATGAAACATAAGATAAAACGTCAAGACTGGGCCAAGAAATATCTTAAGGCTATGTGCGCACTAGAAAATTGATTTTTCTCAAGAAAATTTCTTGAGAAACTTCTGGGAGTTGAAGATTACCGCACCTGCAGTAAAAAAACGCGGCAAAACCGTGGGAAAAACGCATGCGTTTATCCCGCGGTTTTGCCACGTTTTTTCCGCTGTTTTGCCGTGTTTTTTCCACAGGTTGGTCCTCGCGGTTTTTTAATGCTGTAACTGCAATAAATAATATAGATAATAGATAGATAATCGATAGACAGATAATGGATAGAGGGAAAGATGGATATATGAATAGAGAGATAGATAGATAGATAGATGAGAAAGACATATTTAATGTCCCACCCCCCTGCATTTTCTAAGCTGGCACTCTTTAGTGACTTTCATGTGGCACTAAAGGGTGCCTAGCCTTGTATTTAGCCATAAAATAAATAAATAATTAAAAAAAAACCAACGTGAGGTCCCCCCATCTTTTGTAGCCAGCTAGGGTAAAGCAGACGGCTGCAGCCTGCAAACCACAGCTGGCAGCTATACCTTGGCTGGTAATCCAAAACAGAGGGCACCCCACGCTGTTATTTTACATTAAATAAATAATTTAAAACAAAAAACGTGGGGTTCCCCCCAAATTGGCTCACCAGCCAAGGTAAAGCGGACAGCTGTGGTCTGGTATTCTCAGACTAGGGAGGTCCACTGTTATTGGACACTCCCCAGCCTAAAAATAGCAGGCCACAGCGCCCCAGAAGTGGCGCATCCATTAGACGTGCCAATCCTGGCGCTTCACCTCAACTCATCCCGTTGCCCTGGTGCATTGGCAAACAATGTAATATATGGGGTTGATGCCAGATGTGTAATGTCACCTGGCATCAAGCCCTGGGGTTCGTGATGTCACGCGTCTATCAGATACCCGACATCACAAACCCAGTCAGTAAGAAATAAAAAATAGACAACAAAAAAAGTTTTATTTGAAAAAACACTCCCCAAAACATTCCCTCTTTCACCAATTTATTGAAAAGAACAATTAATTCCATGTCTGGCGTAATCCAATAAAGGGGGGGGTTCCACTGCGATCCATACCATAGTCACTGTCCCAGTCAATGAAGAACAGAATGTTCCCCATTGGCTGGGAGAGTAATGCAGTTACCTGAGCTAACATCAATAGGTCAGCCCATGTCACTGCAGGGCATGAAGAGTGCTGCTGTCAGGAGGATAGATGAGATCATTACCTGCTGTGATCATCTCCTGTACTGCTGATGTCAGCGCTGTTACTGACTTCTATGCCCGCCGCGTTGTCAGCAGTATCACGAGAGCCCGTGATGTTACCGCTAGTGACAGTCTCGGGCCGCTTGCGAGACGGGCATAGACAGCAGTGACCGCGGTGACGTCAGGAGGCAGGAGATCGTCACAGCAGGTAATGATCTCATCTCACCTCCTGACAGCAGCGCTCGGCATCCCCACGGCTGCACGCACTGCTGTGTGTCAGTGTCTGCCTGCGCTGCAGCGTGACAAGCTGCTGATACTGCAGGCAGACACTGACACTGCTGTGCTGGTAGCGGCGGGGCTGGAGCGGGACACAGACTGCATGGGAACCTGAAGGTCACACAGAAGTGCTTCTGTGCGGCGTCCAGGGAGTGTGACTTGTGTGTTTACTCTGCTCCGCTTCCTCTTCTGTCATAATGACATCACTTCCTGCAAAACAGCAGGCAGTGATGAGCATTACCGCAGGTAAATCGCGGCTATACCGGGGGTATACCGCACACCATTTGCTACCTGCGGTATACCCCCGGTATTTCGCGATTGCATTACAGTGAATGGAGTGAAATACCAGGGGTATACCACAGGTACCTGCGGAAAAGAAGTGACATGCACATTTTCTCAAGAAATTTTCTCAAGAAAATCTTCAGAAAGAATTTTCTTGAGAAAAAAACGCAGTGTGCGCACAGCTATTTTTTTTCCCCATAGGTTTTGCTGGGAAATGTCTGCAGGAAGATTACAAACATTTCTCAAGAAATTTCTGCAGCAAAACCGCGGGTAAAACCGCGGGTAAAACGGCCTAGTGCGCACAGGGCCTAAGACTGATTTTTCGAAGGTTTTATGGACTGATGAAATGTGAGTGACTCTTGATGGGCCAGAGGCGGGATCAGTAAATTGCAGAGAGCTCTACTCCGACTCGGACGCCAGCAAGGTGGAGGTACGGTACTGGTATGGGCTGGTATCATCAAAGATGAACTTGTGGGACCTTTTCGGGTTGAGGATGGAGTGAAGCTCAACTCCCAGTCCTACTACTGCCAGTTTCTGGAAGACAACTTCTTCATGCAGTGGTACAGGAAGAAGTCGGTATCATTCAAGAAAAACATGATTTTCATGCAGGACAATGCTTCATCACATGCATCCAACTACTCCACAGAGTGGCTGGCCAGTAAAGGTCTAAAAGATAAAAAAATAATGACATGGCCCCCTTGTTCACCTGATCTTAACCCCTTAGAGAACCTGTGGTCCCTCATAAAATGTAAGATCTACAGGGAGAGAAAACAGTACACCTCTCGGAACAGTGTCTGGGAGGCTGTGGCGGCTGCTGCACGCAAACACCACAGAACGTAAACAGATCAAGCAACTGACAGAATCTATGGATGGTAGGTTGTTGAGTGTCATCATAAAGAAAGGTGGCTATATTGGTCACTAATTTTTTGGGGTTTTGTTTTTGCATGTCAGAAATGTTTATTTCTAAATTTTGTGCAGTTATATTGGTTTACCTGGTGAAAATAAACAAGTGAGATGGGAATATATTTGGTTTTTATTAAGCTTTGATATTTATGAGTCTTTTGGGTTGATTGAGAACATAGTTGTTGATCAATAAGAAAAAAAAATTCCTCTAAAATACAACTTACCTAATAACTCTGCACACGGTGTATATCAAAGTGTCATATCTTCAGAATTGTCCCATGAAAAGATATAAAATATTTACAAAAATGTGATGGGTGTGCTCACTTTTGTGATACACTGTACCTGACACAATCGGTCCTACAGCACTTTCGATCTGTTTCTCCTTGGTGGTTTTTGTTTACTCTTGATGGCTGTTATGTAGCAATTATCCATATAATAGCTAAAACCAATCAGTGGTCTTAACAACCTGTGCCATTTGGTGCATAGATGGCTCATGACTCCAAGAAAGAAGTGGATAGAGACTGAGGAACAATAGATTGGCATCCCAGGAGTGTCAGGGGTAATATCAAGTACCTAATGTTTTTCTAGTTTGGGATTTCATGGCTAATGGTATTTTAGATTTTTGGTATTTATCCCAATTTTTGCAATATCAGAAAACTGGAATATCATATTCTCTCCAAGTCATTCACCATGATTTATAATTTTGCAAATAAATATCCATAGATATAATTTAATCTTGTTTTCCACAGCTTTTTATATTATGTACCAGACACTAGAAACAAAAAATAATCCCTTTCTGAATGACTTTTCTCTGATGCTGTATTCTGCCATTGAAATGATGATGGGACTGACTGACTTGCAGATTCCTACGGACACATCTTTCCCTCTGTTTTATGTTGCATACTCGGTGTACATGGTTTTTGTTTACCTCCTACTGCTGAACATGCTGATTGCAATGATGGACAACACATATTGGCGAGTAGCACAAGAAAGAGAAGAATTATGGAAAATTCAGGTATACGTAACCCCATTTTCTAGATCAGTTGTTTCCACAATCTTTAAGGCTATGTGCGCACTTTGCGTCGAGTTAGTTGCAGTTCTAAACGCGTCCTCTGGCAGAAATTGTCTTTGTCAAATTTGGTTTTGACCACAAAAATGCTAAAAATACACTTACGTTTTTACCACGTTTTTAATGCTTTTTCATTGCTTAAAGTCAGATGCGTTTTGAATACAAATACACTACTAAATAAAGTTTACACATTCAAACACTATGAAAAAAACGGAAAAAATTGATAACAAATATCATGAGTAAGGGGTACTTTGCACGTTGCGACATCGCTACTGCGATCTCGTCGGAGTCAAATTGAAAGTGACGCACATCCGGCACGGGTAACGACGTCGCAACATGTAAAGCCTAGAAGCACCGATAAACGATCACAAAAGCGTCGAAAATCGGTGATCTGTGTAGTGTCGGTCATTTCCATAATTTTGCTGCAGCGACGGGTACGATGTCGTTCCTGCGGCAGCACACATCGCTGTGTATGAAGCCGCAGGAGCGAGGAACATCTCCTACCTGCGTCCCGCCTGCAATGAGGAAGGAAGGAGGTGGGCGGGATGTTTACGTCCCGCTCATCGCCGCCCCTCCGCTTCTATTGGCTGCCTGCCGTGTGACGTCGCTGTGACGCCGCACGACCCGCCTCCTTAGTAAGGAGGCGGGTCGCCGGCCAAAGCAGGTAAGTGCGTGTGAAGCTGCCGTAGCGATAATGTTCGGTACGGCAGCTATCACAAGAGATCGCATCTGCGACGGGGGCAGGGACTATCGTGCTCAGCATCGCTATCATTGGCTAGCGATGTCGCAGCGTGCAAAGTACCCCTAAGATCATACACAAAATAGCTAATTTTATTAAAATTATAACTGTGTTATAATATTTATGCATAAAATAATGTTAAATTATGGATTTTCATTAATTAAATTGTCGGACTATGTGTGTGTGTAAAGGAACATATTATGCCCTTATTATAAAGTCAAAAACGCATGCGTTTATTTTGTCAAAAAAGCATGTTAAACGCTGGGATTTTGATTTAGGATGTGTTCTGAAACTTCTCATTGACTCTAATGTTAGCAAAATGCTGCCAAAATAGCAAAAACAATTGACATGTTACTTCTTTAAACGCAGAGATTTTGACAAATTTTCTGCAACTGAAACGCTGATTTTTTAACAGCATTGTGTGCACAAGAAAGCTCCATTTCCCATAGACTTTGCTGGAAAATTAAAACGTATGCATTTTGGCATTACAACGCTGCAGTTCAAAAACGCTGCGGAAACGCATGAAAAAACGCAAAGTGCGCACATAGCCTAACATTTATTATGACATATCTAAAAAAAATTCCTTTTAAACACCTATCAATTCTGCAAAAAAGGGGTGTAACTATAGTGGGTGCAAGGGATGTGTGGCACCCCTGCGGCTTCAGGTGCCACAGGGTACTGCACCTCACCAAAGGTGCAGTATTCATCTCGGATACGTAGGAGATCATCACTGGTAAACTACCACAATTCACCACTATATACAGTTAGTTGCCCTCTCACCAAGACTGGGCTGGGGTAGAGGCATTGGAGGGTGGCCATCACTAATGTAGTCATTAGTCAGAAACCCAGGGGGCAGGGGATGGATACGGGGAGTAAGGTGACACACACACACACACACACACAGCCAGTGAGCAGTTTCTCACAGGACACAGGAAGTGACAGTCTTAGGAGAGAGAGGGAGAAAGAGAGTTGCAGGAGACTAGTCCTGGGGACGGGTGGCTGGTGGAATTTGTCCCAGGACCAGAAGAGGGGGAGAGCGAGACACTGAAACTCAGAATAGCAAGGAACATGAGATATGTGAGATGCAGGAGAACACTGTCACTGAGGAGAGAGCTCATAGCTCCCTCAGGACCAGTGCACACCTCAGGGTGCGGCGCCCCTGGCTGGTGGGCACTTCACGGCCTGCCAGCAGAATCTGCCGAGCAGGGGATTGCAAGTCTTCTGGCCCACCTTGCAAGCAATGGATGATGGCACCAGCGACGGACTCGCGCTGCCTGCTATACGGGGCAGGAGCGGAATCAGGACTCAGGTCCCAGCGAAGCTTCAGGCCACAGGGACTCACATAACACAGCGCAGGGAGGAAGGACTCAGAGAAACCCACCGGTTCTAACTTCTGAATTATCCACGATTGGCTGGAGCCCATGAGAGTGAGGTCCAGCAGTCCAAAGTGCTACCCCCTGTGTCGTCTAATCCTTCCTGCGCCACAACTGCATAACAGCAGGGGGACTATCACTCCCCACATCCTCCCTGGGGCCTAGCTCTACCTGTGGAGAGCTGCAAGACCCAAGCTGTGTCACCACAGGTGGCGTAGTCATGAACCTAACATCTTCCCTTGCATCTTTATTTGATGACACCGCCAGGGTCACAGAACCGGGACTCTCCGCCGCGACGTCTCATCCCAAGCCCCGGCTCGGGCATGTCAGATGCAATTACACCTGGACCCTGGGAACTCCAAAAGTCCCTTTGGCCCATATGAAAAGACCAATACTGTAAGACCCATGATAGTTGGGGGCCCTGTTGGAGATTTTGCATGGGAGCCCATGAGACTGAAGTTATGCCACTCTCTGGACTTGACATCCTGAAGATGTTTCACAACATAGTGCTATCATTGGTTTAATGCCTTTAAGATTTCATGCCGACTTACCACTAATTACCAGTAATTACTAAGTATAGTACACTGATGAACTAAAACATTCATAGAAGACATGCTGAGCTGGAACCAAATTAGTAACCTAAATTTTGACTAATTTTAGGTTGCTGCAACCATTCTACTGATAGAACGTCGCGTCCCAAGATTTTTCAAAGTACGGACAGGAATATCTGGGAGCTCTTTGGGATTAGATGATGAAAAGTGGTTCATCGGGTGAGTATTTTTTTCAATTTTATTTATATTTGCTGTAATTCTAAGCACAATTTCAACATTTTACTGAAACGATTGAACAATTTCCCTATTACTTTTTCTGCATTTTTCTAGCATGTCCTTATTTTCTGTTCCAGACAATAAATGTAATAATAAATAATAATAAAATAATAAAATGTAATACAACGTACCAGAAACCCACATTTTCCATCCAGGTGTTGCGCTATAGTTACGTAACTTACTCTATAGACAGAGTATGATTATGTATGTAGAAATCAATGTGTACGGCTCATCCTAATGGTCTTACTTTGTCTCTAAGATCTCAACCTATAGACTATAATACCAAATGTCTACATTTCAAAGTGTCTGACATTATACAAGTAGGGCTGATTCATTAAAACTGTCATTGTGCATGATGCTGGTCTTAATGAAGGGGCTCACTGGAGTATGATGTGTCAAAATCATTAATGGGATCGTCTGGTCTAAAACGACAAGTGTGAAGTCACTCTATGTGACTGCAGGTTTGTAAATCGTCACATTGCCGTGCACTGCACACTGTGTGGATTCTCCCTTGTGAGTGCCGGGAACGGTGGTTACGTTACCGCACGTATGCGATATGTATACTGCTGGCCAGAATCTGACTGTTTCCGGCCTTCTGTCATACACTTGCATTGAGCATGCTCGAAAAAGTCTAGTCAGATTTTGACTGGGAGTATGCACATCATATATTTGCAGTCCAGTGTCCGCCGTTCCCGGTGCTGACATTTGAATATCCTCAGAGTGCGCAGTTCATGTGATGTGAGGATTCACATCTGCAGTCACATAGCGTCGCTTCACACTTGTGGTGTTAAGGGTACTTTACATGCTGCGATATCGGTACCGATATCGCTAGCGAGCGTACACGCCCACCTCGGTTGTGCGAAACGGGTAAATCGCTGCCCGTGGCGCACAACATCACTAACATCCGTCACATGGACTTACCTTCCCTGCGACGTCGCTCTGGCCGGTGATCCACCTCCTTTCTTAGGGGGGTGGTTTGTGCGGCGTCATAGCGACATCACACGGCAGCCGTCCAATAGCAGAGGAGGGGCCGGAACATGCCGCCCACCTTCTTCCTTCCTCATTGCTGGTGGACGCAGGTAAGGAGATGTTCGTCGTTTCTGCGGTGTCACACATAGCGATGTTTGCTGCCGCAGGAACGACGAACAACATCGTACCTGCAACAGCAATGATATTTGGAAAAGGAGCGACGTATCAACGAGCAACGATTTTTCACGTTTTTGCGCTCATTAATCGTTGCTCATTGGTGTCACACACTGCGATGTCGCTAACGGCGCTGGATGTGCGTCACAAACAACGTGACCCCGACGATATATTGTTAGCGATGTCGCAGCGTGTAAAGCACCCTTTAGACTGGACAACCCTTTAAGTAGCAAGCACCATTTAATGCATCTGTTAACTTCCGCGCAACGCTGCCACAACTATACACTAGTCAGAGGCTGGAGTACATTTCTGAAGTAAATTACGCCGCTATAGTGGCTTATTGTTTTAGGACTTTGATGGGCGGGTATAGCCATGCCTTTCCCACCAATGCTACATCCATGTTGGGGTACATGGGCCAAGACTGACTTGTAAATGCCAAATATCACATTATTTTTGCGCAACTTTATTGTGACTTATTAAAGTGCTTTACACATTAATGTATCAGAGCCTAAGTATTAATCCTATATAAAACCATTAAATTCTAAAAATATTAAGATTTTTGATATGTTACATCTTGCTCTTCAAATTGATGGGGTCCATTTCCGGAGACCCTCATTGATTGCTCAAAAGATGGCTCAGAAGTGCGCAGCCAAATCACACAGAATCACCGGCCTCCTGCATCGGCACATGTACAGAGCAGTGTGTGGGCTGCAATGAAGATCTATGGGTCCGTACACTGCTCTGTCTGCACACACATGCGGGAGCTGAGCAATTCTGCTTGATGAAGGCTTTGCAGCAGTTTTTTATGGATGGTGGGCATCTCTGGAACCAGACCCCCATCAATCTTCAGCATGTTTATATAAAATATGTATCTATATAGAAACATGTAAGTGATAGGAACTTTTTTCATGTATTTACTGTTTCTTACAATAATGGCATAATCCTTTGTTCAGAATATTTTATTATTTTTCTTTTAGGGTAGAAGAAATATTAAATGAGGATGAGATGGAAAAAACGAAACTTCCAGTGAAACTGTGTAAAAAGTCTGTGTTATGCTGGGATATGATTAGGAAGAACATTTCTCTGATTATCAGCATGCACGATATCTCGGAAATAACCGCATTATAAGCCGCCTGGCTACAAGCCTGGTTATTACAATAACATATCATTGACACATTGTTCTCTTTATTGGTATATGTGAACACACTGTGCAGATTGATTACTGTCTTACATTTGGACAGCTTCAACCTAGACCAGGCAGAAGATGTGCCAAATGTCTGACAGTGGCTGATGTCATGGGATAGATTTGGGGCATCTTGCTAGACAATTAGACAAAACTGTAGAACAATTGGTCTACAGCACATTGATTTTTCTTCTTGTTTTGAGACATGGTACTTTTAAGTCATTGATATTCTGCCTTTTGATATCAGTGCCTAAGGAGGAAATATTTCTTTATCATAGGAAATTGGAGGAATTTCAAATAAAAAATTATTATGAAGGTTTAATTAATTCTATCTATTTAAATGTGTTGTAGAAGCAATAGTTTTGTCTCTGCAGATTTCACAGATGTTATTTTGCATTGTCTCTGCCTGCACAATGATAACGACAAAGTACATGATGGATTTAGAAGTGAAGTGAACACCCATATGTGCTACATAACTGAATAGTGGCTACCAGCATAATCTCTCTTAGTAGCCCAAGGAACTCGGGTCCAAGCATTATTACACCCAATATAGATGGGAGAAATCCCACTATGATAAAGAACAAAATATGGAAGTACAGTCACCAGTGCTAATAATATATGGGCCAACATATTTAAAGAGGTTTGCCACTACTTTTACATTGATGATCTGTCATAGGGATAGGCCATCAATGTCTGATTAGCCGGGGTCCGACGCCCGACACCCCTGCCATTCAGCTGTTCTCAGTGGCAGCTGATGGCCGGAAATGCTGTTTTGGAGATGCTCTGTCTTCTGCAGCAGTCAAGTGTTGCTCATCTGTCTCCTATTCAAATCAATACGCGACAGATGTGCAGTATCCTGCCGTGGCCACTATCAGTTAATAGGGCAGCCACTGCACCAAAAACAGTTGATCAGTGGGGATATTGTCTGTCAGACTCCGGTCAATCAGACATTGATAACCTATCAAAAGGATAGGCCATCAATGTTAAATTTGTGGCCAACCTCTTTAAAGTGCCTCTTGCATTTCTTTCTAGCCCTACATGATTTGAACCATGATTTTAAGGGTTGTTTTTCCCAAGCGCTAGTATGCATCAAGGCAGGGCACCCTGTTAGTAAAAAGCTGTCCTCCATTGGCTGAGTAGTAAGAGAACCCACTTGTAGTTTTCTAAGGAAACTGGACTGAAAGTCCAGTACAGCCACCTCTATTGAAAGTGTGGGGGTGGTGCAGGGATTTAGTTTTTGGTGAGGAGGTGATACTGCTTATTGGAAGTTCTCCTTCGATTATCTGCCCCCCAGCAACATCCACAGTGCAAGGAAAAAGTTATTGGTCTTGGTGGTCCTGGCTGGGTGTGTGGTTTTCGTGTGCAAGCCATACCTGTAACTAGGCCATCATGCAGACCTGGATTTTCCCACTGAGGAGCCAAGGACACAGATTCTGTTTTCTTTCTCAACATTCTTTTACTAACAGTTACATGCAGTACTTCTATCACACCATTGCTGCGAGCAAAACACTTGAACATTTTCGGTACAGTACATTTAAATTCAAGGCATCATTTTACTGTAGGCTGCTCCATAGTTCCTGATGCTATTACTGCTATTTGTATGTTCTCCTCACTGTCTGACACTATAGTTTCACACAATAAAGTCATGACTATGATCTCATCCCACCCACAGGGACCCATTCTGTATAACTGTTTCGGCCACTGTCGGACAAGACTCATCTTCTGGTGATTCTGTGCTGACCTGTTAGCCCCGGAACAATACCAAACCCCCACTTTAGAACTTATTCCACTGGAGTCAGTTGCAACCCGAGAATCTTCTCTAGAGTTTTGGCCTGGTACTCACGACTGTTGTATGGAGGTGACCTTCTACCTATCCCCGACTGGAGTCCTTCCTGCCTGCTCTATTTTTGGGGTGTCCTTGAGGGTCTTATTCACACCCAATTTTTCGAAAATAATGAGCTCTGAGGTAATTAGAAGATGAGCCTTTTCTGCCTCAGAGATATAGTTGACCCACACACCATGAGCTCCCACCTCATCTTCAATACTTCTATTAACAAATCACACACTACTTTACGACATTGGTGGGCTTATTGAACATACCTAAACCAACCCGATTTGAGTATATATGCATGAACAGTACTACTACTAGAGGCCTGATCTCAGATATATATGACTCGCCCACCCCAGGGCCTTAGGTAACTTGGTGTCGGGCCGGACTAGTCCGGGGTAGCCAGCGGTGGCGGGGCCCGACTCCGTGACCCTGGTGGAGTCAATTAAAAGTGGCGATATTGGGGAGATGATTATAATAAAGTTTATGAAAGATTCGTGACGCCACCTGTGGTAAATTGCAGCTCGTTATGGACGCAGCTGCTGGAAGGGACCTCCGGGGCTGATGTTATAGCAGCAGAGATGTTGCTTGGTCTCGACAGGTAGAGCGGGTACCCCGGGGCAACCTTTGGTACTTGGTAAAGTCTATGGTGTTTGTGGACGCAGTAGAAGGGATGCAGGATAAAGGAGATGACACAAGGCTTGCAGTTAAGGTCTTTACTCACTGTTTGGTCTCAATTCGGCAGCTGTCCAGTTGCCCACAGTATGCTGGGATCCACTGTCAAGGGCCTTCGCCGATCCCAGGTAGTTCAGAGGTCAATACCGGTGCACCCCTCCTGTGTCTCTTTCCTGACTGACGTCTTAGCCTTGACTGTTTTAAATGAGCTGGTCTTGGCCTCCACCACAGGTCCTGTACAAAGGGGGCTAACCGCAGCTGTATCTTGCCCCTTCACTGGGAATCTGTGGTGGGTTGTGGCCCTGGGTGCTTACAACCACCCCCGGGCCTTCGGTGTTACTTTTGAGGAATTGTCTTTCTTCCCTCAGTCTAGGGACCGTCCCTGAATGCAGCCAGATCCCTTCACACGATCTTTCAGTGGAACAGGGCACGAGCCAATATGCCCTTTCGTGGCCCTGGAATCCCTTCTTCTCGGTGTCACCTGGGCCTAACTAGACCCCAGGATCTCCACCAGGAACTTCCTTCTGTCACCTCTTCAGACTTTACTCCTGAGGTAACTTTACACTCTCCTGAGGTAACTACCTCCCTCTCCTTCTCCCTCTGTCTGCCTTTCTGACTAACTTTGAACTTCCCAGTTCCCTTCTTTACTCTCACTTTCTGACTCCTCCCACACACCCACTGACTAGGCCCCACCCACACTATTGGGACCAGAAATGGGACTTACGGCCCCATGCATCTATGGGGGTTGCTGCCACTATCCCTGACCCGGTGTTTTGCCTACCAAAGGGTGTGTGCAAGTTTAGTCTGTGGACCGGTAGGTGAGCTCATTCTTACCCAGGATGGGATATCACACCTCTGGCTGAGGTGCAATATCTCTGTGGCGACGGAAGCCTCAGGGGCGCCACACTTACGCACTGCTCAATGGGGAATCAGTAATAGATGCTCTTGCACATCGATACATGCAGACATGGGAGGGTTAGCTGGGTAGAAGATTTCCAGAACGAGTGTGGAGAGTGGTCTGGGAGAGAATGCATCACTCATCAGAGAATGCCTTTTATAAGGAAAATCAAATTAAGATAGTTATGTCCTGGTACCATACCCCGAAACTACTGCATAAATGTAATCCTACTATCCCAGATACATGCTGGCTGTGTGGCAACCCAGGAGCCTCAATATTCCATAATTTTTGGACCTGCCCAAGCATAAAAGGTACTAGAAAGAAGTGGAGTCATTGGTAGGGACAGTCCTATCTTCTGCGATTCCGGGCTTCACACGGTAGCGATATCGCTAGCAATTTCTAGCGATATCGAGCGTGTAAGTACCCGCCACCGTCGCGCATGCGATTGTTTGTGATCGCTGCCGTAGCGAACATTATCGCTACGGCAGCGTCACACGTACTTACCTGGTCGGCGGCGTCGCTGTGACTGCCAAACAATCCCTCCTTCAAGGGGGAGGGACGTTCGGCATCACAGCAACGTCACCGCAACGTCACTAAGCGGCTGGCCAATCAAAGCGGAGGGGCGGAGATGAGCAGGACGTAACATCCCACCCACATCCTTCCTTCCTCATTGTGGCCGGCGGCAGGTAAGGAGACGTTCCTCGCTATTGCGGTGTCACACATAGCGATGTGTGCTGCCGCATGAGCAATGAACAACATGGATAAACAACCCTTACCGATTTTTGAGTTTGGGACGACCTCTCCATGGTGAACGATTTTCACCATTTTTGAGGTCACTTAAGGACGCTGGTCAGTGTCACACGCTGCGATATCGTTAATGACGCCGGATGTGCGTCACTAACAACGTGACCCCGACCATAAAACATTACACGCTACGATATCGTTAAAGCCACCTTTAGACCCAGCAACTTACCTATTAAACATATTTCCTCAGGGTTTGACTAAATATAAAATAAAGTGTCTATTACATATGCTCATGGCTGCTAAATGTCTTATCTCTTTATCATTGAAAAAGGTATCACTTCCCTCTAAAGAGGATCTATATGCACGTATCAAAGATGTACATACAATGTAACAAATGACAGCCTCCCTTCATAATACCATTGATGCTTTCTTACAGGTATGGAGCGATTGGGATGCTTTTGTATTGGTTTTGCAATTGCAGGGTCTGTGGTGCAGAAAATCTTCATATGTGATAAAGTTATTTGTAGGCTTCATGTCTTTTAGATGGTTAAACAACGTGTCCTACCTAATTGTATTTGGACTCTTATCCCCCCATATTTACCTTCCTATTCCTGGGTTCGGTTTTTTTTTGTCTCTTGAGCCTGCAGAAACACTGATAACTTTATGTGAATGTTTATGTAAACGCAAATGTAAAACATATATGGAATAGATATGTAATATGATTTGTTCTTTTTCTAATCAAAATCAATAAAATATAAAGTTGGTTAAAAAAAAAAAATTCCTTCTATTCATGAAAATGAAGAAGACATTTTATTAAAAGTCAAATTGCGAAGTTACTTCTTTTTACAATGACACTACACTTTTACCTATTTTTGTTGATGACAAATCCCTTTAACCCCTTAACGACCACCGATACGCCCTTTAACGGCGACAAATTAGGGTACTTATTCCGATCCGCTGCTTTTTAACTGCGGGCGGAAAAAAGGGTCTAGCGCCCTTCAGAGTTGGAAAATTTCCAGGGTCTCAGCTGCCGGGGGTACCTGAGACCCTGGTGATCATGATTCGGGCCGGTTTTTCCAGTCCCCGCTCACGTGATCACAGGTATACACTGTATACCAATGATCAGGTTACAGCAAATGACTGCGCCAGTAAAAAATTATTTATCTCCTATCTGGCATAAACAAACATGTCAGAAGGGAGATAAATCTCCTCCCCGGTCACCTCCAGTCCCCCGGTGTCGCCAAAGTGTCCCCCCCCGACCCTCTCCCCTCCCGAAAATCCAAGATGGCCGTGCGCACACGGGCGCGCACAGCAGCGCGCCGGCCGCATTTACCCTTTTCCTCTGGTTTCTGTTGCATGTGCTATGACACATATGACAGAAAACTGCTCCCCAGACCCTGCCAGGTCACCCCCTATATCCCCCCGGTGTTCCCCGGTGTCCCCTGTACCTGTCTCAACTCTGATCGCCTACGGCCCCCTCCTCCTTCACAGTGCACGCTGGTCACACGTGCAGAGCAGCTGACAGCTCAGCTTTCCATGTTCAGAGATGCTGGCTGCTGCTGCTCGGCACACTGCAGCTGTGACCCAGGGAGGGTGGGTGCAAATTCTTTGCACCCACACTCCTCAAATGGAGGGTCTGCACTCCTAGAAAATGGGGGATATGTTCCCTGAACGTGCCCCCCATATTCTAGAAGGTCCAGAATCGCCGCGGGACATCCAAAATGGATTACAGGGGACCTGATTTTTTTATTTCTTTTCAATAAATTGGTGAAAGAGGGAATATTTTGGGGAGTGTTTTTTCAAATAAATTTTTTTTTTGTTGTCAATTGTTTTTTTTTATTACTGTCAGTTATGTCTGGTATCAAATAGACGCCGTGACATCACTAATTGCTGGGCTTGATGCCAGGTGACATTACACATCTGATATCAACCCCATTTATTACCCCGTTTGCCACCGCCCCAGGGCAACGGGATGAGTTGGGGCGAAGCGCCAGGATTGGCACATCTAATGGATGCGCCACTTCTGGGGCGGCTGCGACCTGCTATTTTTAGGCTGGGAAGAGTCCAATAACCATGGCTCTTCCCACCCTGAGAATACCAGACCCAAGCTGTCAGCTTCACCTTGGCTGGTGATCTAATTTGTTGGGACCCCACGTTTGTTTGTTTTTTTTAATTATTTATTTATAAATAATTTAAAAAAAAACAAAACAGCTTGGGGAGCCATCCAAATTGATCACCAGACAAGATGAAGCTGTCAGCTGTGGTTTGCAGGCTACAGCTATCTGCTTTACCCTAGCTGGCTATCAAAACTAGGGGGGACCCCACGTCATTTATTTTAATTATTTTTTTTCTTTTTGGGCTAAATACAAGGCTAGGCATCCATTAGTGCCACATGAAAGGCACTGAAGGGCGCCAGCTTAGAATATGCAGGGGGTGGGACGTTATATATGTTTGACATCTATCCATTCATCCATTGCAGCATTTTAGGCTATGTGCCCACAATCAGGGTTTGCAGCGTTTTGGGCACAGTGTTTTCCCTGCATCCATAGCGCTGCGTTGTGCAGTAGAAGCACAGTGGAAGGATTTTTAGAAATCTCATGCCCACTGCTTCTTTTCTCCGCAGCATAAACCGACCTGTGGCGCGGCTTCCTGAGCCTCAGCATGTCAATTTATGCTGCGGAGATAAGTGTTCTCTGCAGGTAGAATAGAACTAAAGTCCACAGCAGCCTGAATCCAAATCCTGGGCATGGGCAGCTGCGTTCTCCCGTGGACAACACTCACATCTCTGCATGAAGGCTGACACTGTGTACTAGACGCCGTGGCGCTGGATCATGTCCACATAGCCTAACAGTGAGAATATTGTTGCTACAGCAACATTTTTGTGAAGTACCTGTGGATTCAAAATACTTACTATACTCCTGAATAAAATCCTTGAGGGGTCCAGTTTCCAAAATGGGGTTACTTGTGGGGGGTTTCTGATGTATAGGTACGCAAGAGGCCCTGCTAATGTGACATGGTACGCGCAATTTATTTCAACTTTTCCAAAATTCAAATGGTGCTCCTTCCATTCCAAGCCCTCCCATTTATCCAAACAGAGGTTTTTGGCCACATATGGGGTATCCCTGCACTCACAAGAAATTGGATAACAACCTGTCGGGTCCACATTTTGTTGTTGCCTCTTGAAAAAGTGAGAAATGTAATGCTAAAGAAACATTTTTGTGAAAAAAATAAAAATTTTCAATATGGCAACCTAAGCTTATTAAATTCTGTGAAGTATTCGTGGATTCAAAATGCTCAATATACACCTAGATAAAAGCCTTGAGGTGTCTTGTTTCCAGAATGGGGTCACTTGTGGGGGACTTCCACTGTTTAGGCACCTTAGGGGCTTTCCAAATGCGACATAGCGTCCACTAATTATTCCAGCCAAACGTTCAGTCAAATGGCACTTTTTCCCTTCCGAGCCCTGCTGTGCACCCAAACAGTTGATTTCCAACACACATAAGGTATCAGCATACTCAGGAGAAATTGCACAATAAATGTTATGCTAATTTTTTTCCTTTTACTCTTGTTAAAAAAAAACTATCTGGTTGAAGTAACAATTTTGTGGTAAAAATGTATTTTTTTTATTTTCATGGCTCAACGTTATAAACTTCTGTGAAGCACCTGGGGGTTCAGGGTACTCACCAAACATCTAGATAAATTCCTTGAGGGGTCTATTTTCCAGAATGGGGTCACTTGTGGAGGACCTCCACTGTTTAGGCACCTCAGGGGCTCTCCTAATGCAACACGGTGTCCGCTATTGATTCCAGCCAATTTTGCAGTCAAATTGCACTCCTTCCCTTCCGAGCCCTGCCGTGTGCCCAAACAGTTGATTTCCACCACATATAAGATATCACCAAAAACTCAGGAAAAAAATCACCATGAAATGTATTGTGCAATTTCTCCTGTTACCCTTGTGAAAAAAAAGCTACCTGGTTGAAGTAACAATTTTGTGGTAAAATTTTATTTTTTTATTTTCATGGTTCAACGTTATAAACTTCTGTGAAGCACCTGGGGGTTCAGGGTACTCACCAAACATCTAGATAAATTCCTTAAGAGGCCTAGTTTCCAATATGGGGTCACTTGTGGTGTTTTTTTGCTGTTTACGTACCTTAGGGGTCCTCCAAATGCAACATGGTGCCCGCAATCTTTTTCAGCCAAATTTCCTTTCCAAAATTCAAATATTGCTCCTTTTGTTCCAAGCCCTCCCATTTGTCCAAACAAAGGTTTCAGACCACATGTGAGGTATCACCACGCTCATAAAAAAGTGGGTAACAAACATTTGGGTAAAATATTTGGAATTACCTCTTAAAAAAGTGAGAAAATTGATGCTAAAGCAACATTTTTGAGAAAAAAAATTACAATTTTCAATATGACAACATAACGTTATCAAAATCTGTGGGTCCAAAATGCTCACTATACCCCTCAATAGAAAGCTTAAGGGGTCTAGTTTCCAAAATGGGGTCACTTGAGGGGGGTTCCTGCTGTTTAGGTACTTTAGGGGATCTGTAAATGCAACATGGTGCCCACAATCTGTTTCAGCCAACTTTGCTTTCCAAAATTCAAATATTGCTCCTTTCGTTCCAAGCCCTTCCATTTACCCAAACAAAGGTTTCTGACCACATGTGGGGTATCGACGCGCTCATAAGAAAGTGGGTAACAAAGTGTGAGGTCCAATTTTTGGTGTTACCTCTTGAAAAAGTAAGAAAATTAATGCTAAAGCAACATTTTTAGGTAAAATGTTAATTTTTATTTTTTTTCATTCCACATTAGTTCCTGTGAAGCACCTGAAGGGTTAATAAACTTCCTGAATGTGGTTTTGAGTACCTTGAGGGGTGCAGTTTTTAAAATGGTGTCACTTTTGGGTATTTTCTTTCACCCAGGCCTTTCAAAGTCACTTCAAATGGGATGTGGTCCCTAAAAAAATGGTTTTGTAAACTTTGTTGAAAAAATGGGAAATTGCTAATGAACTTTGAACCCTTCTAACTTCCTAACCCCAAAAAATTTTGTTTCAAAAATTGCGCTGATCTAAAGTAGACGTGGGAAATGTTATTTATTAACTATTTTGTGTGACATAACTCTCCGGTTTATGGGCATAAAAATTAAAAGTTTGAAAATTGCTAAATTTTTAATTTTTTTTCAAATTTCAGATTTTTTCACAAATAAAATAAAAAAAATCATCCTAAATTTACCTCTAACATGAAGTCCAATGTGTCACGAAAAAAACAATCTCAGAATCACCGGGATCCATTGAAGCATTCCAGAGTTATAACCTTATAAAGTGACACTGGTCAAAATTACAAAAAATGGCCTGGGCATTAAGTACAAAACTGGCTCATCCTTAAGGGGTTAATATCTATGAAATATACAATATATACAATAGAATTCATACTGCTTGTAAAATAGTTGGAAACGTCACACTATATGGAATTTCCTTAAAGTGCAATGTTTTGCTGTTGATTTTCAAGTTTTTTTGTCTGGATATTAGAATAAAAAACAGTCCAGTGTGTGTGTCTCGGATTATACAGTAACATGTGTTTTTAAGAATCCCAATGTCTGACCTTTCTTTTCCAGTAGCATTATTGTAAGGCTATAAGAAAGTGGGACGAGAGACTTGTTCATTTTAGTTGTCCCTATGAAATTATACATACTAATTTGTTAAAATCACTTAAAAAAAGTAACCTAGAAATTAGGACTAAAAATAAACATTCCTAAATATTATTATTAATGTATAAGGTGTTTTGCAGCTAGCCATTCTAGCCTTAATTAGTCTTCATATTGCTCATAGGATGTGATGGATGGGCTGGAAAGTAGCTTTCCAATAGTATGAGGCTCATCGTGCCCGCCTATGTGTTAAATACAGACTAATTAATGAGGCACTTGAATGGCGAGCTGCAAGATCCCTTATACTTTAATATTAACATTTAGGATTGTTTTAAATTCTTATTGAATAAAAGTTATGCATTAAAAGAAAACCCACATACACAATCGCAGTGAGATGTATAAATTGGTACTGGGAGAAAAGCGTAATCTATACATTAGGGTAAAGGATCGGATCCATCTAATACATTCCTTAAAGAGAACCTGTTAGCAGGAAATTTGACCCCTAGGGGTCCTTTAAGACTTATTACACTTGTACTTTTTTTGTAGCATTTAGTTGGGTCATTTTTGAGAAATCCATTCTTGAAGTTTTAATTGTAAGTGCAGAGGGGCAGGCACTGTACTGCCAGCTCTGCTGTTCGTTCTCTTATGACACACCCCAGGGCCTTTGGGGAACTTGGTCCTGGGCTTTGAATCACGGATGGCTGGTGCCCAGTTCCATGACCCTGGGGGTCGCTTAAAAAAAAGGAGGAAATAAAAGGAAAATGTTTTTCATGTCGCCACTTGCGGTATGCGGCTAGGTGGGGAAAGCCGCTGCTGCAAAATCTCTCACTGCTGGGGCTGGAAGTATTGAGCATCTTGGATGTTATCGCTCTCCACTAGTAGAGCTAAGCCCCAGGTGAGAATGATGGTGGTTATAGTATGGTGAAAGTTGGTGATGCAGAGGTGCAGGAAGAATTCAGACAACACTGCGGTTTAACTTGTTCTTTACTCACTGGTTCTGTGAAGCTGCAACTCAGCTGGTGCTGGTCTCTACCAATCTGGGCCTCAGGTAATCCAGTATTCCCTTGATCTCAGTGCTGGTGTGGTGACTTGGTGAGCTTTACTTCCATGCACCTGCCTGTAATTGGTGGGTCCTCATGGCCTGAAGCATTCTGGGCCCCCCTCCTGTTGTCACAGTCCTGGCCCATATGGCAGGCAGCTTGAACCTCTCTTGGGTTGGACCTCTGTCCCCGTTCCCGGGTTCCCTTTTTGCTGCTGTGCCCTGGACACTAACATTGGTGAGGAACCCAGATGATTACTTCACCGGGCAGATTTATCAGGTGAGCTTGAAGCGTCTTCCTGAACTAGGGCTCTGCACCCTGCCGGTGCCTGGTCCCATGTGTACTCACTTCGTACTCTTCCTGGCGACTGTACTCCTTTAGCCCAGCAAGCCACTTTACTCTCTGTGTCTGAACGCCAACTTCTGACTGACTGTCAAGATGTCTGTCTACTGTCAACTGCACTGACTAGCTCATCCTACTCCCGGATTTCTGACTAGCGGATTGGATAAATCCCGACCAATAGGTGGCCATCCATCAGATCCATCTCTAGCCTGTTACCCAGTCTGGGAAAAAGGGCAGAATTTTGTGTTTGAATGGTATTTACTGGCACTGGTCCTCCAGGAAACTGGGGTTAGCACTGCACCTGTTACTGGATGCAATACCCTGTGGCACCTGACGCCTCAGGGGCGCCACACTTATTTCCCCACCCACCGCCGGCTTCCAGTCTCTGAATGACAGGTTACTCTATTCATCTCAAGACTGTATGGAAGGTCTATAGCTATCTGTCCAATAGCTCATTCACTCCTATCCTCAATTCCATCTCACTCCACTTACAAAGCACTAGAGCTTTACCTCTTGGGAAATGTAAAGTTAACAAGGACGGGTCAAGGGGAGGTAAACAAAAATAAAAAAAATAAAAAAATTATTTGGTCCTGCTCATTATATGAGACCTTATGGTACGATAATAATTAATTACATAGTGTAGGGACCCCCCTATAGAGATTTGCCGTGACGGGGCAGGGGGGCTCAAATCATTGATCAATCATTTGCAAAAAATCTCATTGAATTGTTACAGTAGGAATGAATTTGTGAATATTACACTTTTTATTTCTTCATTGTTGCATGCCATTCATAAGCAGTGCTGGCTCCCCTCCTTTTGGCGTGATGCATATTACCGTATTTTTCGGACTATAAGACGCACCGGACCATAAGACGCACCCTGGTTTTAGAGGAGGAAAATAAAATTTTAAGCAAAAAAAATGTGGTCATGAGTCACTGTTAAGGGGCGAGGATCTGCTTCTGACACTGTTATGGGGGTAATGTCCCGAAATTCTCTACTAAGGTACCCCAGCCTGGTAATAATCCTCCTGCCTTGTATATACAGTATATGTCCCTCATCCTGGTAAAGCCCCCATCCTGCTATATACCGTCATCCTGGCATATGGCCGCATCCTACTACATACTGGCATATGGCCCCATCCTGCTATATAACCCATCCTGGCATATGGCTTCATCCTGCTATATACTGGCATATGGCCCCATCCTGCTATATACCCCCATCCTGCTCATATACTCCCATCCTGCTCATAATATACCCCCTTCCTGCTCATATACCCCCATCCTGCTCATAATATACCCCCATCCTGCTATACACCCCCATCCTGCTCATATACCCCCATCCTGGTATATGGCCCGCATCCTGTGGCACATAAAAAAAATAAACGTTCATACTCACCTTACCTTACTCCCTGCAGCATCGCTCCTCCTCTGTCTGTGTCAGCAGCAGCACTGGAGTGTGGAGCCAGCCACAATCCCTGCAGCATCGCAATGTCCTCCTGGCTGTGCCGGCGGCGGCTGCATGTGGACACGTGAACGTAGCGATGACGTCATCGCTGTGCGCACCGCTAGTCTCCTCACACAGCCGCCGCCGGCAGGCAGGAGGACATCACAGTGCTGCAAGGATCATGGCCGGTGAGTTATACTAATTCACTGCACCCCGCGCTGATGATGATGATACGCGGGGGGCAGTGAATACAGCCGCACATGATCACTCCAGGCTGTAGTTGCCAGGGGTGATCATGCGGGCAGGCTGTTTCGTATGCGCGCATTCCCCACCCATCACCGTGCCCACCTGTCAGCGCTGGCTTCAGCGCTGAGAGATGATGGGCGGAAGGATGGGCGTGCATATTAAATGAGCGGGTCCACATGGTCACGGCAGGCTGCTACAGCCTGTTTGTGCCGCCGATGACCCGCTCCACCTCAGCACCCTCATTCCCCGCAGCCCTACATTCAGACTATAAGACGCATCCTCCACTTTCCCCCAATATTTGGGGGGGGGGGAAGCGCGTCTTATAGTCCGAAAAATCTGGTAAGCAAATGTGTGAAAAAGAAATATCAAAAAAATACATTCAGCATTTCTTTTGAATGTGAAACTTGTTTTGTTTGTATACAACATCAATGTGTCTAAAATACATAGCAAAGAAAACTAGAGCCAGATTTTTTGAGAGGTTGATTTGATTAAAAGGGTATTTTCATGTTATTAAATTGCTTTAGTTAGACAACATGCAAAGAAAGTAAGTCCTTTGCAAACTTGCTTTTCTATATGATTTCATACTCCTGTTGTGAAACCTACGTTATCTAGAGTGCAGTTTGTTTAGAAGAAGATTGAACACCAGTACCTGAGAAACTGAGATTCTGCAGTAACTACATTCTAAGCTGAGGAGTTAACTCATGTGAGCCCAGTCACCTCTCTCCAGCCCATTGATTTCTGTACAACAGTTTGCTGTCTAATTCTTTCCCATTTCTCTCACAGCACATGATGGAGCTGCTATTATCAGTATCAGTCCTGCATAATCATATTCCCTTGGTCCCCAGCATTGTGACTTTCCAGAGCAGTTCTCATCACTGCTCTCATTTTCCTGAGCCATGTGCTTGTTTGATTGACCTATAATCTATATGTAAACATAGTGATATAAGTAGGGGCTTGTCAAGAAACAATTTGAAAATAACAGTTTAAGCCTAACTGTAGACAAAGAACTTACATAATTAGGGTTCACTCAAATTGGATAAATTAAATGAATTTGGCATTCCTTGTCATGTGAGCGTTATGCAAGTGTGCAATGTTTTTCTTTCCTAGAATCTGTATGTTATCCGTACACAATGTGTGGCACCCCAGGGGTCTGGGAGCCACAGTGGTATTGCCCTCCTCACAGGGGGTGATGCCATGCCTTGAGGCAAGGAGGTGGTCTCCCATGCTAGGTCCACTAATACACAACATTTCCTAACTCCAGACCAGTAGGGGGAGCTCAAGGACCCATTTTGAGGGGAGCTGCCCTCTGTATACTGGCCTGGAGTTGGGGTTACAGTCACACATACAGGAAAACAGAAAGTGAAACACTTCCTACCATCAGACCAGCAGTACAGATGGTGGCTGAAAGAGAGCTGTCTCATATAGCTCTCCCAGGACCAGGCGCAGTAAGCAGGACCCCGGCCCTTAGACTGTTGGGTGCTAAAACCCCATCAGTGAAGCCCAGAGGGCAGGAGATTTCATGTCCCCTGGCCCAAAAGAACACCCAAAGGTGAAGCAGCAAGTTAGAGCCTGGGGCCGCAGCTACACAGGTGGTACCCGTGACCAGCTTGCACTGCCTGCCAAAAGGGAAAGGACAAACAACTAGGAAGAGAGCCACTTGCAGCTGCAAGCCACAGACACTCACACACTTAGCGCAACAAGGAAGGCCTCCAACCCACCTGGCAAGGTGAATCCCCTCATTGCTTCCAGGCTAACTGGGCCCTCATTATCTTCTGGACCAGACTCCCGGGCCTGTAATAACACCTGCCAAGTAAAGGTAAAGGAAACAACAGCCCCTGTGTTGTCCAGTTATTACTGGCGTCCTCAGTCCTGCACCCCAACGTAAAATCACCAAGACTACCACCCAATCATCCCTGGGGCCAGGGCCTGAGCTCTGCCTGTGGAGAGCTGTACCAACCGAGCTGCGCTACCATCTGCCACAGTTGATGCCTCCTGCAGTGGCGGCTCCTATATTAGCCGCAGACAGTGGCATCACAAATACAAACTCTTCTCCCCTGTAAATACACCGACTCGGTGACAAATAACCCCCCAGACCCCGTGGGCCAGTCAAATGCTTTTTTTTTCTCTGAAACTATTACTCTACAATCATTTACGACTTTTTATTGCATTGCACTTGCCGTATTTATATGCAGATGTAATTGAACCCCCACATAGACAATATATTTCTAGTTTTTAGTTTAACAATGTTTTATGTGCTAAATGTACCATAGAACAGCTCAATATTATTTTATCCTGCTATGATCCCTTCCTTAATGATTTTGGGATTACTTAAGACTTTTTGTGATTTTCTAAACGACCCCTGTCTACTCATTAGTCATGTTCTTTCTATAGCCAGATAGTACACACAGACATAACTGAATGGATGTAATGTAGAACTGTTTTATATGTAGTCACGTCTGCATGCTAGATGTCTTCAGCACTTAAGAATAGGTTTTATTGTGTCCAAGTTCTTCATCTGTAGTGCCCTGTCAAGGTATGAGCTGTTTTCTGTGGCACATACATTAATCACCTCAAGGCTAGATTACAGCAATGTACTCAGTTCTGGGATGCTCTTGTAACTCATTTGCAGGCTGAAGTCAATGTTGAATGCAGAAATGAGACTAGTGCTCTGAAGACTATTAATCAGCCCGAGTCATCTAGTGGCTCCGTGCAGCCCAGGCACCACGATTTGCTTCATTTATGAATCTGTATTGATTTTGTCAGAAATGACATATCCACCCATTTTTGCCCTTCATTCCTTTATAAGATATCAGCACTCCTTTTTTTTAACTCATTTTACTAGTTGAGACTCTAATATTTATCCTTTATGTTCGACCCTGCACTTATCAGACACAACAACACATCTTAAATGGAATCTGTCACCACATTTGACCTATCTTACATAGTTACATAGGTTGAAAAAGACCTAGGTTTATCAAGTTCACCCTTTCTCCACCAATTATGTTGTGTCACTAAATTATCTATAGCCCACAATGTTGTGTGTACTGAGGAAATCGTCCAGGCCTTTTTTTCTAAAGCTATTATAGTATCTGCCATTACTACCTCTTGTGGTAGGGCATGCCACAATCTGACTGCTCTAACTGTAAAGAACCCTTTCCTATTTAGCTGCTGGCATCACCTTTTTTATACCTGCAATGAGGGCCCACTGGTCCTTAGTATGGTTTTTGCAATGAATAAGTCATACTCCAGTTCTTTGCATTGACCACACATGTATTTATACGTCTACATTAAATCTCCTCTGACGTCTATTTTCTAAGCTAAACAAGCCCAACTTTTTCAACCTCGCATAATATGGGAGGCCTTCCATCGCTTTTAATAATCTAGTTGCCCACCTTTGAACCGACTCTAACTTCTCAATATCCTTTATAAAATGGGGAGCCCCAAACTGGATCCCATATTCTAGATGTTACCTTGTTACCTTACGAGTGTTTTATAGAGGGATTTTATCTCTCTCTTTTTATACACCCTAAACTTTTTTTGCCTTTGCAGCCACTGCTTGACATTGAGCTCTGCTGCTCAGCTTACTTGTAAGCAGAGTCTTTCTTCTGTTCTGTAGTCCCGAGTTTACTGCCATTTAATTTATACACAGCTATAGGATTACTCCGTCCTAGGTGCATTACTTTACATTTATTAACATTAAATCTCATTTGCAAAGTATCTGCCCATTCTGACATCTTATCCAGATCGTTTTGTAATATTGTACTATCAAGGTCAGTTTTTAATATCCTATATAGTTTGGTGTCATTAACAAAGACTGACACTTTACTATCAATCCCATCCACAAGGTCATTAATAAAGAGATTAAAATGGATCAGTCCTAGCACAGATCCCTGCGGCACCCCGCTGCTCCCTATAGCCCATTTAGAGAATGTATCATTTATAACTACTCTTTGTTTCCTATCTTTTAGCCAATTCCTTACCCATCTACTTACAGTTTCCCCTAGTCCCTGTTTCTGGAGATTCAGCATAAGGCTATTATGTGGTACAGTTTCAAATGCTTTTGCAAAGTCCAGATAAATCACATCAGTTACATTCAGATTTGTGTACCGCCCCGTGATCGGCGGCAACCGAGCCACTCGGATCCGGACTCGCTGGGTGGTGGCTCGAGCGTCTCCGGACCCGGGGGTCCCGTGGTCCACTTCGATCTGAAAGGGGCTGGCGCTTTAGGGGCACGTAGGTGTTCTGCCGGAGCCGTATTTGAGTTTGTGACACCACGCACGGGTTGTGGTGAAGGTGGACACCACTGCTGCGTTTACTGGGAACCCGGGGGAGATGTTGCGCAGCAAGATGTTAACCCCTCCGTGGGCAGGGATGATGGCCCCGAGACCCATTGGGTGTTGTGTGGTTGGGCGCTGCAGGGAGGTGCAAGGCCGAAGGGCACTGTTGTACTCACGATTAGTAACACACACAAGTCTCTGGTAAACCAAGTTGATGGTGGTCGGTGCCCGCAGCCGGCTGCATCGGGTCCCCCACCCGGTTGGTGGTCTCTGCCTTTTTCCTGCACCGTGTTGTGTATCTGTGGACTGCCTGTGCTTCAGCGACAGGAGTCCACTCCCCGGCTTTGTGAATGTCGGGAGAGCCCTTTTGCCCGCAGACGCTGGCCCGTGGGATCTCTCTGCCTGTGCGGTAGCTTTCTATCCCCCTCGTTGGGCTGTTGTCTTCTGTCGGGACTTTGGGTGGGAAAGGACCTATAGTCCAGACCGCAATCAGTTAATTAACTCGGTCCAGTAGCTTCTGGACCTCATTTCAGGGTCTGAGTACCCCTCTTTGTGCTCCAGTTTCCGAGTCGGTTCCCCGGGTCGGTACCGGTGGGCCACTAGCCTGTATCGGTCCACCATGGTTCCACCGAGCCATCTTCCTGGCTCCTGCAGGCTGAGGCCACCGCTTGCCTCCTAACCAAAGGTGCCCGGGCTCCAACCCTGGCACCTGTCAGATTTCTGCAGACCTGGGCACAGGCCTGCTTCCACTCACTACACCTCCTAAACTAGAAACCTAACTGATGTTTTTCCCGCCTCAGGCTGTCTGAACTCCTCGGTGGGCGTGGCCAACTGCTTGGCTCCGCCCCCTGATATGAACATCAAGCCCTGAGAGGGGTGACTAGGGTTTTACTGGTTGGCTGGTGACACCTTATTAGGGGACAGGTGTTGTGCGGGGCGCTATCTGTGACTACCTGGCTAGTCCAGGGCGTCCCACTTGCACTTACCTCCTCATAGAAACCTAACATGTTGGTTAAACACAACTCATCTTTCATGAATCCATGCTGTTTGTCCATTATTATATTATTCTCAGCAATATATTGTTACATGTCATCTCTTAGGCTATGTGCGCACGTTGCGTATTTGCATGCAGTTACGCTGCGATCTGCACCGCAGCGTAACTGCATGCGTCCTGCGTCCCCAGCATAATCTATGAAGATTATGCAGGAGACGTGCGTATTAGAGCGCAGCACTTCGGCTGCTGCCCGAAGCGCGCGTTCTAAGAAGTGACATGTCACTTCTTTCCTGCGCTCTGCATGCAGCACCCGCTCTGTCTATGGGAGAGGCTGCACTCAGAGTGCATGAAATCGGCTTTTTTTTTCCGTTACGGACTCTTTCTGCAGCGATTTGAAGCGCACGTGTGCTGTTCAAATCGCTGCAGAAATTTCTGCAGGGACAAACGCTACGTGCGCACATAGCCTTATAATGCCATGAAAAGCTTTGCACACCACTAACATGTGGTGTACATGTCCTGCATGGCAGCAACAGGATACTATTGGGGAGAGCTGTAGGAGCAATACCTGTGACTCATGTAGAGAGCTATAAAACTTACCACAGACGACCTGACAGAGGGAACATGAGATGTGAGGAGAGACTGCCGTATATTGTATACTGCAGGAACAAAACTGTGGATGTTAAGAGAGATGTTGGATGGACTTGTGGTCAAATTAAGCAGGGTCAAAGTCTTCACATTTCTTTCAGACATGATTACAGTTGAATATTTCGGGACAGGAGCAGAATGTTAATTATATATAGAGAGGGAACCACGGGTATATGCCGCGCTTAAAAACCACTGAAGTGGAAATGATGTGAAAATTTCTCTTTTATTTACAGCATTCCTACGCGTTTCAGAGACAAAGACCGTCTCCTTCTTCAGGGAAAAATGAAATCAACTGATCAAATCAGAACAGCTCTTGTGAGCCCCAGCCCCAATGTGCAGCAACATTATAAGGCTGCACACCTCATCACAATGTTGTTATCGATGGTGCGCAGTGCAGTGCAGAAATGGCATACATGCGGACATAGAAGTCCATGCTAACAGTAAGAACTCCATGAAGGAGACAAAGATTAAATATCTTGATTGTTATGGGCAGGGAGGGGGTGTGGAGTGTTTTGGTGATACAATGAAGGTATATTATGGGGCAGCAGTGGGGGAATTGTGAAGGGGCACAGGACACTGTGGGGGTATATTATAGAGCGACAGTGTGTAAGGGAAATTATAGGAAGAGACAGTGCAAGTAGGTCTTTATTGAGAAGGGCACTGTGGGGATATATTATAGAAAGGGGCAGTGTGTGGGGAAAAGTATAGAGAAGGGCAGTGTGAGGGGACATATTAGAGAAGGGCAGTGTAGGGGTATAATATAGAGAGGCTTGGTGTGTGTGGGACGTTATAGAGAATGGGGGGGGAGATTATAGAGAAGGCTAGTGTGGGAGAAACATAAAGAGGGGCAGGGTGGCGGATATTATAAAGAAGGATAGTGTGGGGGATACATTATAGAGAGGGTCACTGTGAAGGTATATTATAGAGTGGCAGTGTGGGGGGTATATTTTGTGCAAGGGACACAGCATGGGAGATATTTTTATTTATGGGGCAGTATAATGATGCGTTTATATTTAAGGGCACCATGTTGGGAAGTGCTGCTGAAGATGAAGAAGAGGAAAGCCTGGAGAGATTAGCTCTGGGCATGAAATCTCATCTTGGCATGTTTACAAAAGGGACAAGAAGAACTTTAATCAGAGATGGTATAAATAATAATAATTTTTATAAAAATTAAAGTGTAGATTTTTAGGAGCAAAACAGTAACAATGTAGGGACATGACAATAATCTGCATAACTAATCAAATACTAAATAGTTGTAAGTCAAATTTAAGTATGAGATAGCCATGATGATTATCTATACAATAAAGGTAGTCTCACGTTAGAAGCTGTAGTGGATGGTGAGATATGGAGCCTGAAAGCGAAAAGTTCAAAATATTGTTACTCTTTTGCACATTAGTGTATCATGTCTTTATCTTGAGAACTGGAAAGTACTGTGTTCCTTTACCCATTATGCTTAAAAGCCTAAGAGGTCTCCAAGAGTTTTCCAGTCAATATCCTGTGTATGTCTCCCTTTTCTTTCTACCATACCTCAGTGAGGTAGTTACCATCATAGCATTAAGTACAGTGCTGGGGTGTCCATCTACATCTCTGAAATAGAGCAGTCCAATAGAACGACTAAAACAGCAGTTTTTTAGGCTCACAGAAAAGGGTGGTAGAACAGTTTTTTATGTCCAGAAAAAAATTATCATCACCAGAACAGAGGCAAAACTGAGTACAATGACTCGGTTAGTTTGATTTTTGTCTGAATCCCATTTTTGGCAATGGAGATTGAGGCCCAAACCCAATGTGGACAGTAGGAATGTGAACCTTGTCTAAGTACATACCTGGTCTAATTAAGCATATTCTCTTCTATATACATAAGGGGGATTATTGTGTACTATAGCACACTTGCCAACAAAGACAATTCATTCTGTAGCTTACTGCTAAATTAGTTTAAAAAGGGGCATTTTTGTGATTTTTGCGTACATTAGTGTTGGGGTTTAATATATCACACATGCATACACAAAAACATCCACCAGAAATTCTATACGCTACATAAGAGACTTCCTATCCAAAGTCTGCTGACCAGTCTTGGAACTTTTCCACCAGCCACAAGAAGATGGAGATAATAATACAACAAATCACATGAACTGAATAAAAGTTTGCAAAAGTGGGAAGAAGTTAGGAAAAAAGAAACTTAGAAGTGAAAGAGACATTTATCAAAATAAAGTAACAATGATGCACTGCCTATTGCAACCAATCTGGCTACTTCTTGCATTTACCAATGGACTTTTGAAAAAAAAGAGCTGTAATCTGTTAGCTACGAAAACTTTTCCTTACTAAAGGTAGGTCCACACAGGATCACAAAGGTGCGGGTTTACCTATGGATTTTCAATCTCACTCACATGCTGCTGAATTTTTCTTTGTGGATGTTGATCAGAACATGGAAATTTAAAAATCCATAATTGTCAATAAATGATGAAGATTTACATCACAAATATCAACACTTTCAATATAGAGGGGTGAAGTCCGTGAAGAATTCCACTGAAAAGCAGATTCTTCCATGACTTGTGTCCATGCGCAATTCTTTCCAATAATTTTCCTATATTTTACCCACTCTATAATGGCTTAATAAGTTTTAAGAATAGCAAGGTTTTTGAAGAAGAAAATTCGTACCCTGAACAATTCATCTTATATAAACAATGTATGTTCACGAGGGTTGACAGAAATTTATTCGAGTGCAACTGAATTAAACTTGAATTTTACAAATTTACACATTCACCAAAAGTATAATTTTTCTTGTAATATGCTTTTGTTCAAATTGAGAAAAATGGTGGATGCTGACCACCTTTTTACTGAACCGTAAGGAGCCATCAAAGGGTTAAAAAGAAGAAAAATATTTTATTTACCTTACCACTCACCCCTTCAGTTCCTATGCTCCTCACTGTCACCGTTGTGTTACGAGCAGGGGCCGCCGCCTCTGCAGGGGCCGCTCGGATCCGGGTTCGTGGCTGCGGCTTGAGTAGTGACTGGACCCGGGCCTCGGACGGTCGTCTGCCCTCACAACCGTAGTAATGGAGAATTTACAGAGGGTTGATGTGTCAGTGACGCCACCCGTGGGTCGCGGTGAGATTTGGTAGCACCGCCGCTGCCTGGTGATGGTGCGCCCGGGGTGGATGGAGTGGTGCAGCAAGGTGGAAACCCCTCCACGGGTAGAGGAGGTGTTCCCCCAGGGCCCAGGTACACGGGAGTGATGACTGTTGGAGGTGACGGGCTGGGTTGGACCGCGGACCGGTGGCGTACTCACAGTTCAAAGAATTGCACATAAAGTCCAGTAGTAAACCAAGTTGCCAGTGACCGGTCGCCTCCTTTGGGTGTATTCGGGTTCCCACACCCGGGTGTAGCAAACAGGGGTCCCTTCCTCCTGCACTCACTGTCTCTTTCTCTGGGATGACTCCGTATAGAACAGGGAAGTCCACTCCCGGTACTGTATGTGTTTGGGAGCTGTGCCACCCTAAACACCCTATCCCCCACGTTGGGCTTCCGTTTCGCTCTCTGGGCTTCTCTGGAACAAGGCCTGAAACCTTGTCCCCAGCTGGTCAATTAACGAAGGGGCTTGCAACCGTCCTAGTCCTAGGGTCCAGGTACCCCGACTATGCATGGCCTCTGGACCGGATTCCCGCTGTCGGCACCGGCGGGCCACTACCATGCTCCAATCCACTTTAGGTTTCTCGCGACCGGATCTCTGTCGCCTTCGGTCCTGTTTGCAATCTGCCACCTAGTCTGGTAGTCCAGGGGCCCCAACCCCTGCCTCACTGCACTTGACTACACGACTCAGACTGTCAGCACTGTTCTGCTGTCTGAACTCTGACTTAGACTTGACTAGACTCAGACTAAGACTCCTCTTAGACTACTGTGTTCCCACCCCTGGCACCTCAGGACCCCTAGGTGGGTGCTCCCAGCTGCCTGGTCCCGCCCACTGGTGTGTCCCTATTGTCATGAGGGGGTGGCTAGGCTTTAATGGCTGTGTGTTGTACCTGAGTGTGGGTTTTGTGTGTTGGCTCAAGGAGGGTGGACTTTTGTGACAACCTGGTTTTTGCCAGGGCGTCACAGTTGCATCTTCTTACTGTCATCACAAGTGCTGAATTCCTGCTCCTGCTGAAAAGTGCCCCATGACCTTACACATGCATGCGCAGAGCCAGGATTTCAGTGCAAGTGGCAATGATAACAAGATGCAATGAGAATCGGATGGGTGACAGTGAAGAGTAGAGATGAACGAACCGGTCCCGGTTCGGCTCGAGGTCGATTCGCCGAATGGAGGTCCCGTTCGAGTTCGGTTCGTCGAACGTTCGACGAACCGAACTCGAACCGCATAGGAAACAATGGCAGGCATTCACAAACACATAAAAACACCTAGAAAACACCCTCAAAGGTGTCCAAAAGGTGACAAACAACTCACAACACAACACAAACACATGGGAAAGTGACAAGGACATATACTCATGCGAAAATAAAAGTGCTGGACAAGGAAAAAGAGGAGGACACACAGATATTGGCATGGCACGCCCTTCTAAAATCATGTAAAACACCGCAAGGTGACTCCAAGCGAAGTCTCCCTTTTTTCAAAAAATTGGGCCACACACACACCCACCCCTTCAGTGGCAGCAGTTGTGCCCCAGTTGTACACTTCACAACTATATTTGCATCAAGCACATTCAAAAATACGCCATCCTTAACCGTCCCCAGGATGACACCGGGGTAGGTAGCAAAGTCTTTCCTGATCCCAGCTCTGTTCATCTTGGCTCCTTTTAAAAAGACACAGCAATCAAGGGTTACTCCAAGCGGAGTCTCCCTTTTTTTCCAAAAATTGGGCCACACACACACCCACCCCTTCAGTGGCAGCAGTTGTGCCCCAGTTGTACACTTCACAGCTAGATTTGCATCAAGCACATTCAAAAATACGCCATAATTAACCGTCCCCAGGATGACACCGGGGTAGGTAGATAAAGTCTTTGCTGAACCATGACTTGTTCATCTTGGCTCCTTTTAAAAAACACAGCAAGCAAGGGTTACTCCAAGCAGAGTCTCCCTTTTTTTCCAAAAATTGGGCCACACAGACACCCCATCAGTGGCAGCACTTGTGCCCTAGTTGCAAACAGGATGTTTTGATTTGCATCAAGCACATTCCAAATCCACAAGCATTTACTCTCCCCAGGATGACACAGGGGTAGTAAATTCCTTGTGGATCCATGACTTGTTCATTTTGATGAACGTCAGTCTGTCCACATTGTCACTGGACAGACGCGGGCGCTTATCTGTCAGCACACACCCAGCAGCACTGAAGACACGTTCAGAGACAACGCTGGCAGCTGGACACGACAAAATCTCCAAGGCGTAACTGGAGAGCTCTGGCCATTTTTCAAGATTTGAAGCCCAAAATGAGCAAGGCTCCATTTGCAAAGTCATGGCATCGATGTTCATTTGGAGATACTCCTGTATCATCCTCTCCAGCCGTAGACTATGTGTCAGACTTGTTGTCTCTGGTGGCCTTGCAAAGGACGGTCTAAAAAAATTATGAAAATATTCCATAAAATTGCTGTTACCAGCACCAGATACGGTGCTACTGGTATGGGTAGACTGTTGAAGATGACGAGACCGTCCCATGTTTGTCAAGTTACAACTGGGAGATTCACTCCCTGCACCTGCACGGTTGTTTAGTGGAAAAGCCGAGCTAAGATCGAGTAACAGCTTCTGCTGATACTCCTGCATACGTGCGTCCCTTTCTATGGCTGGAATTATGTCACAAAATTTGGGCTTGTACCGGGGATCTAATAGTGTGGCAAGCCAGTAGTCATCATCACTACTAATTTTGACAATACGAGGGTCATGTTGGAGGTAGTGCAGCAAGAAGGCGCTCATGTGTCTTGCGCAGCCATGCGGACCAAGTCCACGCTGTGTTTGTGGCATAGAGGTGCTAACCATTCTTTCTTCCTCTGACATCTCCCCCCAACCTCTTTCAACTGAAATTTGACCAAGGTCTCCCTCATCCGCTGAGTCTTCCATGTCCATGGACAGTTCGTCCTCCATTTCTTCATGTTCTCCTGCACCTTCCTCAACATCTCGCCTGCTACCATGTGCCCTTGTTGATCACTGTCCCCCATGGTCCCATGCCTGCCGCCTTGGTGATGATGAACGTCTGGACCTTGGTGATGTTGTGTCTTGCGCATATGAATCCTCCTGTAGTTCCTCCCCTTCCTGTTGTCCCACCCCCTGACTCCGAATAGTGTTTAGCGTGTGCTCCAGCATGTAAATGACTGGAATTGTCATGCTGATAATGGCATTGTCAGCGCTAAACATATTCGTCGCCATGTCGAAACTCTGCAGAAGGGTGCATAGGTCCTTGATCTGAGACCACTCCATCAGGGTGATCTGCCCCACCTCTGCATCTCGTTGGCCCAGGCTATACGTCATGACGTATTGCACCAGGGCTCGACGGTGCTGCCACAGTCGCTGTAACATGTGGAGAGTCGAATTCCAGCGTGTCGGCACATCGCATTTCAGGCGATGAACCGGCAGGCCGAAAGACTTCTGGAGCGATGCAAGTCGCTCAGCTGCGGCGGTTGAACGGCGGAAGTGAGCAGACCGTTTTCGTGCCCTGGTCAGAAGGTCATCTAGGCCGGGATAGTGTGTTAAGAATTGCTGGACAACAAGGTTCAACACGTGAGCCATACCAGGCACGTGTGTCACCTTGCCCAGGCGAAGGGCCGCACCCAGGTTTGCAGCATTGTCGCACACGGCCTTACCAGGCTGCAGGTTGAGTGGAGACAACCATTTATTAAACTCGGACCGCAGAGCTGACCACAACTCCTCAGCTGTGTGACTCTTATTCCCAAGACATGTCAAGGTAAAGACCGCCTGATGCCGTTGCGCTCTGCTGCCAGCATAGTAATGAGGGGTGCGTGATTCCTTCTGCGCAGTGAGAACGCTGGTGGCCTGACCAAGCAGGCTTGGGGCAGAGGTGGAGGACCCAGATGAGGTGGAGGAGGCAGAAGCAGTGGCGGAACTTGGACAGACAGAGGATTGACACACAAGTCGTGGGGACAGCAAGACTTGTGCAGCAGACCCTTCACCATCTATCACCATAGTTACCCAGTGCCCAGTCAGCGACATGTAACGTCCCTGTCCATGCTTACTGGTCCAAGTATCGGTGGTGAAATGCACCCGTTGACACACAGAGTTTCTCAAGGAAGCGGTGATGTTGTGTGCGACATGCTGGTGTAGCGCGGGCACACCTTTCTTAGAGAAGTAGTGGCGACTGGGCATCTGGTACTGGGGCACAGCAACAGACATAAGGTCTCTAAAATCCTGTGTGTCCACCAGGCGTAAAGGCAGCATTTCGGTAGCCAAGAGCTTACAGAGGGATAAAGTCAACCTCTTAGCTTTGTCATGGGTCGCAGGAAATGGCCTTTTATTTGTCCACATCTGAGGGACAGAGATCTGGCTGCTGTGTGTAGACGGTGTTGAGTAGGGTGTCCCTGGAAAAATGCAGCTTTGTGAGGAAAGTGTAGGCGGAGACATGATGTCGCCTTCATCCAACGTTGGTGCTATCGATGTCTGAGAGAGCTGTACACACGCACTTGTTTCCCCTTCCAAACCAGCTGACGACCTAACAAGCAAACTGCCTGTTGCGGTTACAGTGGTGGAAGTTGTGTGTGGAAAACCAGGTGTGACAGCTGTCCCCACAGTCCTAGAAGATGAAGAGCGCGCGGATGCACTGGAAGGGGCAGGCCGTGGATGGTTCGCTCCGCTAGGCCGCATTGCAGCACGGTGAGCTTCCCACCGGGACATATGATATTTATTCATGTGATGATTCATGGAAGAAGTTGTCAAACTGCTGAGGTTTTGACCTCTACTAAGAGAACCATGACAAATTTTACAGATCACATAATTTGGGCGATCTTTTGCTATGTCAAAAAAGAACCAGGCTAGGCAAGGCTTAGAGGGCATGCGACCTGTTGATCCACCCCGACTAGTGCTCAGAGGCAGAGTGGTGGCTGAGGATGCAGTTGTAGACGTGCTACCAGTACTCCGACTCTGTCCAGGAAGGCGCAAGGTAACTTCGTCATCAGTTGCATCCTCCTGCACCACATCTGTTGACCTCCTCGAGTGCCTGACTGGGGGTTGACAGTAGGTGGGATCTAGAACTTCCTCATCAATTGTTGTGTTTGCACTCCCCTCACCCTCAGACCGAGCCTCTTCTTGCCCTGACCAAATATTTAAAATGTCATCCCAATCTGGTATCTGTGTCTCATCGTCATCAGTATGTTCCTCATTGTCTATAACAACAGATGTTACAGTTTGTGAAAAAGGGTCAACATTATGCTCAGAAACCTGGTCCTCACGGCCTGAATCAGAGTCACAAAGGTTCTGGGCATCACTGCAGACCATTTCCTGTTCTGTACTCACTGTAGCTTGGGAGCAGACCTCTGATTCCCAGGCTATAGTGTGACTGAACAGCTCTGCAGACTCAGCCATCTCAGTTCCACCATACTGTGCAGGGTGGATGGAGACTTCAGAGCTGGGAGAAAGCAAGTTTGATTGGGATGACAACTCAGAGGACTGGTGTTTTTTGGATGCGGTAGTTGAGGTGGCGGAGAGGGCACTTGTTGGACCACTTGAGATCCATTCAAGCATTTTCCTTTTTTGGCCATCATCTACCTTTGTTCCAGTTGTCCGTGTCCGTAAAAAAGGGAGCACATCGGATTGTCCACGGTAAGTAGTAGACATCTTACTTTTGCTGGTAGATGGTCTATCTTCAGCAGATGTTAATAAGGCTTTGCCACCTTCCCCACGGACAAACCCTTTTTTTCCTTTTCCAACACGCCTCTTACCCTTTCCACCAGCATCTGTCATTTTGCCACTCATTTTAATTGTGCACTTAAAATGTGGTAGTAAAAATTGAGACGTGGTGTAGATTGCAGCGGTGGTATATCTTTATTAACAGCAGAATAAACAACAATAATTATCACTGACAATGCAACTACGGCCCTTAAACTGGCAGCAGTGTTTGCTAGTATAATGGCTTAGTAACAATGAGTTGGAGTGTGCAATGCAGGCAGAGGTGCTGCAAATATCTTTGCACTAGTGGGACTATACAGAAGTCCAATAGCCACGTTTAGGATGACACTAGGTACACTCAGTGTTTGCTAGTATAATGGCTTAGTAACAATGAGTTGGAGTGTGCAATGCAGGCAGAGGTGCTGCAAATATCTTTGCACTAGTGGGACTATACAGAAGTCCAATAGCCATGTTTAGGATGACACTAGGTTCACTCAGTGTTTGCTAGTATAATGGCTTAGCTACAATGAGTTTGAGTGTGCAATGCAGGTAGAGGTGCTGCAAATATCTTTGCACTAGTGGGACTATACAGAAGTCCAATAGCCACGTTTAGGATGCCAATAGGTACACTCAGTGTTTGCTAGTATAATGGCTTAGTAACAATGAGTTGGAGTGTGCAATGCAGGCAGACGTGCAGCAAATATCTGTGCACTAGTGGGACTATACAGAAGTCCAATAGCCACGTTTAGGATGACACTAGGTTCACTCAGTGTTTGCTAGTATAATGGCTTAGCTACAATGAGTTGGAGTGTGCAATGCAGGCAGACGTGCTGCAAATATCTTTGCACTAGTGGGACTATACAGAAGTCCAATAGCCATGTTTAGGATGACACTAGGTACACTCAGTGTTTGCTAGTATAATGGCTTAGTAACAATGAGTTGGAGTGTGCAATGCAGGTAGAGGTGCTGCAAATATCTTTGCACCAGTGGGACAATACAGAAGTCCAACAGCCACGTTTAGGATGACACTAGGTACACTCAGTGTTTGCTAGTATAATGGCTTAGTAACAATGAGTTGGAGTGTGCAATGCAGGCAGAGGTGCTGCAAATATCTTTGCACTAGTGGGACTATACAGAAGTCCAATAGCCACGTTTAGGATGACACTAGGTACACTCAGTGTTTGCTAGTATAATGGCTTAGCTACAATGAGTTTGAGTGTGCAATGCAGGCAGACGTGCTGCAAATATCTGTGCACTACTGGGGCGATACAGCAGTCCAACAGCCACGTTAAGGATGCCACTAAGTTCACTCAGTGTTTGCTAGTATAATGGCTTAGTAACAATGAGTTGGAGTGTGCAAAGGACAGGAGGGTACAGTGGCAGGGTTGTGGGTCTCTGGGTAGAGGAATGGAAGCCTGCCTTTCTATCCCTCCTAATGGGGAAATGCAGCGAGGAAATCCCTGACCTTAGCTACACAGACGCTGTCATCTTGTGTAGCTGTTAAACTCTGTTTTCAGGACCTGTCACCTATGGCTCTGACCCTGCCGGTATGAGCCCTTAAAAGGACTGATAGAAAGTGCTCTCCCTAAGCTGTCCAGCGCTGTGTATGGAGCGCATACAGCAGTATCGGCGATAGGACTCAGGACGGAGCTGCGCCAGTGATGTCTGACACCAAGGACGCAGAAGGCAGATAATGGCGTGCTGGAGGAAAATGTCCGTTTTTATAATGCAGGGACATGTGACATGGACATCTTATCACACATGCCATTGCTTCTCTGGCTAAAAGTCCACTTAGCTGTGTGTGTGTCTGGGATTGGCTGACATGCTGGCCCTCCCCACTACATGCGCGCGCTTAGGGAAGGAAGACAAGGAAAAAAAAAAAATGGCGATCGCCATTGTGGAGACACAGGGCTCAGTGGGCGCTCTCGTCCACTAAAACCCGCCGCCTTTAGAAAGACAGCGTGGCTCAGGGCTCAACCCAACTGAACGCCGGCCTCCCTAACCGTGGGCGTAACACTACTCAGACAACACAGGGTGAGGGAACAACAATAATTAGACTTTATTGGATCCCCAAACAATTAACAGCACATAACACATAACCAGCAAAACACACAAATGTAACAGGCAACAGAGTCTCACCCTTCCGCTGGCTCACCAGGGATTTAGAATGTCCATGCCTCACAGGTTCCAAGCTGTCTGAGGTCTGCAAAGTCTGTAACAGGTGACTGAACTGTCCCAACCTGCGAGTCCTCCTTTTGTAGTCCTGGTTTGATGTTACAATCCTGGCAGCCGGAGTCGAAATCCCTAGGCTGTGGATATGGTCTCCAACCGGATCCGGAGTCCCTAGATTGAAGCCATAAGATGTCCTGATCCTCCAGTCAGCTCCAAAGAGCTTAGACTGAATCCATCAACCATCAACAACCCCTGGCTTAAAGAAGTCCTTTTTATAGCCACAACCTTCCACTTGGATACACTGCGTCCTCATCGATTGGTTGGACAAGATTGCTTCTCCCATTGGAGGAATTTCAAGCTGCATGGACAATGTTCATTTAAATGATATGGGTAGAAAGACTGAGGGTGTACATGTAAACTGGGAGTCACCGACTAGACAATGGCTACTAAGGTAATTACATTATCAATACACAACTACAATACAATGGTTACTGGAAATGTCTGGAGAACAATACGTCTAGCTTTCAGTGGCCAACACAATTACATTGAGTCAACAAGAGTCTTGTAAAAACAATGAGGGACTTCTCCCCCATCTATAGACAATCTATCATGCTGTCTGGCTGGATTTTAAGAAACTTTAACCCATGAGAGTCCATGTCTTCACAGCCATTATCCAAACAGCAGTGATCTGAATGAGCTGTTCCCGCACACTATACACTGAAATGTCATAATAGTGTGAGTCACAGAGTGACTTACACTATTACAGCGGAAAGCCAGCTATGAATTAGCTGTTTTTTTTGCTGCTAGAACCGTTTTCGAACGTATCTAGAACTATCGAGCTTTTGCAAAAAGCTCGAGTTCTAGTTCGATCTAGAACAGCCCCCAAAATCACTCGAGCCTCGAACCTCGAACCGCGCTCAACTCTAGTGAAGAGTGAAAGGGTGAGAGATATAAGCGGTAAGATATTAGGATTGTTTTTATTTATTTACATCTTATGTTTATTAAGCTTTGGATTTGAAAAGACTTCAGAGCCATTCACAACCTGTCTCCTCCGTACATCTGTGACCTAATCTTCTGGTACTTACCTGCACGTAACCTTTGATCCTCACAAATCTCATTCTCTTCTCCCCTCTTATATCCTCTACCCACATTCACAATCAAGACTTCTCCTGTGCATCCCCCATACTCTGGAACTCTCTGTCACAACATATCAGACTCTCGCCTACCTTGAAAAGCTTCAAAAGGAACCTGATGACCCACCTCTTCCGCCAATCTTACAAGGTGCAGTTACCCTCAGTCTGCTATAGCTCTGCATAACCATCTCCACTCTCACCTACTGTTCCCTCACCCATCCCTTGTAAACTGTGAGCCCTCGCGGGCAGGGTCCTCTCTCCTCCTATACCAGTCTGTGCCTTGTATTGTTTGATTATTGTTCTTCTTCCTATTATGTGCACCTCTCTTCACATGTAAAGTGCCATGAAATAAATGGTTCTATAATAATAATAATAATAATATTACTCTCAATCATGGAGTATATCTTCACTGCCAATCAAATTTCCCATGAAAATCTGCGTGGACAGGTGAATTTTGCCAGATTCACTGATGTCTAATATTGACATGTTGTAAATTTTTTTTCCAGATTTCCACGGAGACTCAATTTGTGATTTTCACTGGTTTTATTGTCACATGCAATCCAGAAGAAAATCTGGAATATTGAGCACTCCATGGATATTATAGTTTTTATCACATTCATTATTCACACAGAATCCTAATTGAAGAGCTGTGGATCAAATATGCGGCAGAAAAAAAGAGTTTCAGATGTTTCTAAAAATCCACAAATTTGTTTACTGCAAATTCTAAGCATGTGAACATGGCATTATAATTATAAACTTTTCTTTTTTTGGCGTTTTGTTTTTTACTATCACTGGAAGTGAAACATGACAAACAAAGAAATTAATATCTTTTTCATTTTTATTTATTATCATTATCAAAAATACAAAGTGCTCAGCACAAATAGGTTGCATGTTACCAGTCAATCTGTTTTGCTTGAATATTTCAGATTTCAGGCACCAATGCCAGGAAATGGTTATAAAATTGCGCACTTGCTTGTTAAAAAATGGCTTTCTTCTGCCACTGACCAATCCTCTGGAAGTTTTGGAATTCCATCTAATGTTTTCAAATTTGGCAAAATGGAGAACACTCTGAAAAATGAAAAATATACGGTAATCATGAAAGATAAATGAATCACAAGCATGAGACAATTAAGCTGGGTTCACACTAAACGACAGCGACAACGACGTCGCTGTTACGTCACCATTTTCGGTGACGTAACAGCGACCTTGTAAGTCGCTGTTATGATCGCTGCTTAGCTGTCAAACACAGCAGAAGCAGCGATCATAAGGTCGCTGTGCTACATGTTCAGAGAGCAGGGAGCCGCGCTTAGCGCTGGCTCCTTGCTCTCCTGCAGCACACATCGGGTTAATTAACCCGATGTGTGCTGCAGCTACATGTCACAGTTCAGAGAGCAGGGAGCCGCGCTTAGCGCTGGCTCCTTGCTCTCCTGCAGCACACATCGGGTTAATTAACCCGATGTGTGCTGCAGCTACATGTCACAGTTCAGAGAGCAGGGAGCCGCGCGCACTGCTTAGCGCTGGCTCCTTGCTCTCCTTGCTACAGTATACATCGGGTTAATTACCCGATGCATACTGCAGCCACATGTCACAGTGCAGGAGCCGGCACTGGCAGCAAGGGCGGCGGAGGCTGGTAACCAGCGTAAACATCGGGTAACCAGGGAAAGGTCTTCCCTTGGTTACCCGATGTTTACGCTGGTTACAGCTTACCGCAGCGGCCAGTGCCGGCTCCTGCTCGCTTCATTTCGTCGCTCTCTCGCTGTCACACACAGCGATGTGTGTGTCACAGCGGGAGAGTGACGACCAAAAAATGAAGCTGGACATTCAGCAACGACCGGCGACCTCACAGCAGGGGCCAGGTCGTTGCTGGATGTCACACACAGCGACAGCGACGGGACGTCGCTGCAACGTCACAGAAAATGGTGACGTAGCAGCGACGTCGTTGTCGTTGTCGCTGTGTGTGACACCAGCTTTATCTGTGCACAGAAGGTAATATCGATTTGCATTTTATCAGTTTGTTGATATTTGGTGCTGATGCAGATGATTTCAATTTAATAAAAATAGTTTTAAGAATTAACTTATAGAAAAACAAACTCAGCTGCAAGAAGAATGTCACTATCATCTACCAAACTGAGAGCAAGGTTTATTTACATACCATATGACGGGGTGGCTTTTACTATGTTTTTCTAAGTTGAAGCAAAACACCATGGTTTAGCAGCAATTTTGGTGAAAAATTATTAACTCCTTAACGACCACGGGTCGTAACAGTACATCCTAAACCAAACAGGTGCAATCACCTGCGGCTGCTGCAGGCAGCCGGCGGTTATCCGCATACATGTCAGCTGATTTGAACAGCTGACATGTGTGCCTAACAGGCATTGGTGGATCTATGATCCACTCGCGCCTGGTAACACCTTAAATCGTGCCGTCAAAATGTGACAGCTCGATTTAAATGCCCGTTGTGGTAAATCTTCACGGCGGCGCCATGATGTGATCACTGTGAGCCGATGGTTGCTATGGTAGCACAGGGTCATGTGATGACTCCTGTAGCTCACATGACTCACTTCCTGTAACAAGCTGCCGAGTGCTGCTTATAACAAGAGATGAGTATTTCTGGTGATCTCAGCTGTGTAGCTGTGATCAACAGAAATGAATGAGCGATCAGACTGCTGATCCTTATAGTGCCCTAGGAGGACTAGTAATATAAAAAAAGTAAAAAAAAGTTTTAAGAAATTAAGTTCAAATCACCCACCATTCGCCCCACTGAAAATTATTAAAGGGTTAAAAAAAGTGTACACACATTTGGTATCGCCATGTTCAGAAATGCCCGATCTATCAAAATATAAAATCAATTAATCTGATCAGTAAACAGTGTAGCAGCAAAAAATTCCAAGTGCCAAAATTATGTTTTATGGTCGCCACAAATGTTGCGCAAAATGCATTAACAGGTGATCAAAACATAGCATCTGCGAAAAAAATGGTACCATTAAAACAGTCAGCTTAACACAATAATACGCAAACAATAAGCCATGACTGAGTCATAGATCCCGAAAAATGAGAACGCTACGGGTTGCGGAAAATAGAGCAAAAACTGGTGCGCCACTTTTTTTGGACAAACATCTGAATTTTTTAACCTCCTAGATAAAAGTAAAGCTATATATGTTTGGTGTCTATGAACTAGTACCAACCTGAGGCATCACACCTACACATCAGTTTCAAAATATAGAGAACACGGTGAATAAAATATCCCCAAATCTCCCCCAAACCATCATGCAATTGCACTTTTTTTGCAATTTTTCTGCACTTGGAATTTTTCTGCCATTTTCCAGTACACTATATGGTAAAATTTATGGATTCATTTAAAAGTACAACTAGTCCTGCAAAAAACAATACCTCATATGGAAATATTGACAGAAAAATAAAAAACTTACGGCTCTCAGAAGGAGAGCAAAAAACCCCCAAATAAAACACGGAAAATCGGCCGGGGGTGAAGAGGTTAAAAATTGTACAATGACAAATTTGATAAATAATACCCAGAGGGTATTCCAGCGATAAGTTATAGTAATATCTACTAGATTGATGGGGGTCCATCCACCGATGCTCACACACATTGCCTGAGCAGAGACTTGTGTTTTCCATTTGATATGGTTGTATTAGCAGTCCCATAGAGATTGGATGAAGCAGCATGGACAGGACGCTACACCATTAAATCAAGAGACACATGTTACCAGTTCTGTGGAGGTCTCATTTGAAAGACCCCCTTCAATCTAGCATCTACCCTATGAATAGGTGATAACTTGATACATCAGAAATCCTCTTTTAATGACATATGGGGCTGTGTTGTGGGAAGCTGTAGATACGGACACTATGGACATCCATATGGAGCATCTTTGCCTTTGGATGAGTGATTTCCATTTGGTATTCCATATCTCATGTGAGTATACAATTTTTTTTTATCACCTAGCATCCGTATGATGTGTTTTATTTCTCAGCAGCTATTATTCTACAATCATTTACAGGACCATTTAATATTCTATGATATAGAATGGTAATGTACAGTGTTTTTCCAAAAATAAGACCTCCCCCAAAAATAAGCCCTAGCAAGGATTTTCAGCATTTTCGGAGCAAAACTTAAATATAAGCCCTCCCCCGAAAATAAGCCCTAGTCGCGGTTCAATAATGAAGTATCCATGCAGCTAACAAAGTTAAAGATACTTCATTATAGACAGCGGACACTTCGCAATCATTCTCACCAGATGCCGAGCAGGAGGCCTTGCAATGGATCGCACACCCACAGACATCATATCACACAATCACCCATCAGATCGCGCACACACTCATCACATCCAATGATACCGATTTCTTCTGGCCTGCAGAATCCTGAGACGCAGTGCGGTGGTATGCAAGGACCTGCGGCTGCGGATGAAATGCTTACAGGATCTGTGATGCGTAACTTCCTCCCATCTTTCCCTGTGGCCGGAGGCATTCTGTACCACCGGTTGCGGTGAGTGACTAGTGAGTGTGTGTGTGTGATCTAATCAGTGATTGTGTGTGAGATCTGATCAGTGATTATGTGTGTGTGATCTTATCGGTGATTGTGTGTGTGTGTGTGTGTGTGTGCGTGATCTGATGTATGCGAGTTTGGCCAGAAACAGGGGAGGCCGGCGTGCAGCATATCTGCTGAGAAGGCCCACCAGAGATCACAGGGAGGACCTGAGAGCTATGCAGACGTCCGGGGTCTAGTAAGTATGAGTCTCCTGGGAAGGGGGGGTTCTGCTTTTTTGAGGGGTAAACTTACCCTCAGCTTTGTTTCTCCAAGAGTAAGACCTACTGCAAAAATAAGTCCTATCACTTTTTTGGTGGCAAAGAAAGTATGACAGTGTCTTATTTTTGGAAAAACACAGTATCTGTGAAAACTGGACGGCATACAGATGGTCCATATGACATCCAATTTTTCTCTCACACACATTGTCTTGAATTGGTGAGTCTCACACATTTTACACGGCCATACTCACCATGCTGTGACTTTTTCCTCAGCCAGGAAAAACTCTCTGATGAGCTCTGCCTCCTTGAATTACATGGGTTTTTTTTGGTGATTTTTTTTCCTTACATTGCACTTGTCCATTTTATACACAGGTGTGAGCGAGGGCTAAGTTTAAAAATTGCAGCTATTTCATCATCGACGGTTAATAGCGGTGATAAGGGAGATCTCAGCTGAACCCCTGCAATCTGCTATTGAGTAGGAGTTTCCAGCATAAAAAAGTCCAAATTATTGGCATATTTTTGTGCACAAGGATGAAATTGGGAGTTATTAAATATGATCACTACTATTCTGTCTTTATAATATATACTATTCTGTCTTTATAATACAGTTAAGTCCAGGAATATTTGGACAGTGACACAAATTTTGGCATTTTACCTGCTTACCAAAACATATTCAATATACAGTTATGTAATCAATATGTGTTTTTAAGTGCATATTCTCAGCTTTAATTTGAGGTATTCAAATCCTAGTTGGAGTAAGGGTATAGGAATTACAGCTCTTTAACATGTAGCTGTCTCTTTTTCAAAGGACCAAAAGTAATTGGACAATTATCTCAAAAGCTCTTAAATGGGCTGCGTGGGCTATTCCCTCATTTATTCATCATGAATTAGGCAGTTAAAAGGTCTGGAGCTGATTCCAGATATGGCATTTGCATTTGGAAGCTGTTGTTGTGAACCTACAATATGTGGTCAAAGGTGCTCTCAATGGAGTAAAAACATAATATTATTGGGCTGGAAAAAAAAATCCATGAGAGAGATAGCAGTAATGTTAGCAATGGCCAAATCGAGAGTTTGGTATATTCTGGAAAAAAAAAATAGCACACTAGGGAGCTTGGGAACTCAAAGAGGCCTGGATGTTCAAGGAAGATAATAGTCGTGGGTGATCACAGAATCCTTTCCTTAGTAAAGGAAAACCACTTCACTACATCCGTCCAAGAGAAGAATACGCTCCAGGAAGTAGGTATTTCAGTATTTAAGTCTACCATAAAGAGAAGACTTCATGAGATCATATACAGAGGGTTCACCACAAGGTGAAAACCATTAATCTGCCTTAATAATAGAAAGAAAGGGGAGCCAGAACGATCCGAGACTGGCATACATCATATAGAAAGTGCAAATTCACGGATTTATTCCAACTGTACTATAATACAAAATGAGATTTTTAGCAAATAATTGATCAATTCTTTGAGCCACCCCTGCCACTTCACGGCAAATCTCAATTGGGGGTCCTACTCTATATTATGTATTTCATGTGCCATGCGGCCTCCTAGGTAAATTAAAAACAGAACCATATTGGAGCACACATACCTGTAACCTATGTATAACTGCTTCCATGTCGCAAAAAGAGGCAACTGTGGATAAAAGGCAGCCCAGGTCCCAGCGTATGTAGCAGACGCCACACACGCCAGGACAATATCAGAACTAGCCTTCACAGTTTTATATTCCTCCTGTTAGTTGCTGTTCACATTCAGCTGCCTCACCCTTTTCCACAGGCAATGCTAATTAAGCACCATACTTGGGTCTGGTCCGCCTTTATTTATGGTTGCTGGTCTGGCACTGTGAAGGTCAGTTCTGACATTGTCCTGGTGTGCGGCGTCTGCTACACACGCTGGGACCTGGCTGCCTTTTATCTGCAGTTGCCTCTTTTTGCGACATGGAAGCGGTTATATATAGATTACAGGTATCTGTGCTTCAATATGGTTCTTCTTTTAATTTTTTTTATCTAGGAGGCCGCATGACACATGAAATAAATAATATAGAGTAGGATCACCCTATTGAGATTTGCCGCGAAGTGACAGGAGTGGCTGAAAGAATTGATCAACTATTTGTTCTCATTTTGTATTATAGTACAGTTGGAATAAATTTGTGAATTCTCACTTTTGTATGATGAATGCCACTCTCAGATCGTGCTGGCTCCCCTTTCCCCCTTAAAAATAGAAATGTCAGATTAGACTTTTTCAAAAAGCGTCTAAGCAAGCCACCCAGTTCTGGAATAGCATTCTATGGAAAGATTAAACTAAGAACAACCTGTACCAAAATAATGGGAAGAAGAAAGTATTAAGAAGGCTTGGAGCGGCTCTTAATCTAAAGCACGCCACATCCACTGCTAAACATGGTGGAGGCAGTTTGATGGCCGGGCATGCATGGCTTCCAATTACACTTAGTCACTAGTGTTTATTGATGATATGACTGAAGACAAAAGCAGACGGATGAATTCTGAAGTGTACAGGGCTTTACTTTCTGCTCAGATTCCACCAAATGCAGAAAGGTTGATTGAAGGCGCTTGACCATCCAGATGGACAATGACCCAAAACATACTGCGAAAGCAACCGAGGAGTTTATTAATTCATAGAAGTGGAATATTCTGCAATGGCCTAGTCAATCAACAGATCTGAACTACATTGAGCTGTATCTCACATGCTTAAGAGACACCTTAGGGCAGATTTACCCACTCACAAGCAACAACTGACGTCAGCTGCAGTAAAGGCCTGGCAAAACATCACAAAAGAGGAAACTCAACATTTAGGGACATCCATGGCTTCCAGACTTCAGGCAGTTATTGCCTGCAAAGAATTCTCTACAAAGAATTAAAAATGAACATTTTATTTATGGTAAAGTTAATTTGTCCTTGTTACTTTTGAGTCCCTGAAATAAGGAGGCTTTGTAAAGAAATGGTTGTAATTCCTAAACGTTTCATAGGATATTTTTGTTTAACCCCTTTAATGACACGTAAAAGTCTACACTTCAGTTGCATCTCAGTTGTATCATTTTGAATAAAAAATAGTGGCATGCAGAGCCACAAATCATGAAGATACAGTCACTGTCCAAATATGTCCGGACCCAACTGTGTATACCATTCTGTCTTTAAATAATTTAGAAAACAGATTTTGAAACACTGTAATAGAATTTTCAGCCTTATTGAAGGAGAGTCCTCTGTTTAGTATCCTGGTGTAATAACCAGAACAAAGACCATTGACAACTCATTAATTTTGGTGAAAACTCTGTAATGTATAACTGACCTGCAGTGGTTTCCCGCAAAGATTACAAAATATTGTTGGGCGCATCAAACTAGACCCTACTAATTAGGTTATCATTAGAGGATGCTTCTAATTATATAGTTGTTATATAAAAATGGACTTCCCCTATAAAACTGTTGTTGAGTCATTGGCTGTAGCGGTCACATACTTGTCCTGTTAGAGCAGAGCATGGAGACAGGTGGGAGACCCAAGCAGCATTGGAACCGAAGAAGGTGGAATCAAGAATACAAATATTATTTAGAGTAGACCCTGGATTTTGTGAACACAATTTCTATTGGACTGTACTTTTTTAGTAATTGTTAGAATTTGTCATCTGAATATGGTCAATATTGAATATGGTCACTTAGAATAAAAAGCATAAAGCAACGCAAAACACCACAAAATGAGTTCATTCCAAATAAGTACACTAGAGTTCCTAACAACTCACCGTAGTCTGTAGTCTTCCAAAAACTCACAAGGATTTGACTTTAGGACAAGTGACTCTAGTGGAGAATGCTTCAGGTCTACAAGCCCACTTAAAGACTCAATGTTATTCTCAGCAAGTGACAAGTGCAGGATTGCAGGAAGCTTTGGCAGCTGCTTAAAGGACCTAAAGTGATTTTTGCTTAAATTTAACTCTTTGCACCTGTAAAAACCAAAACCACTGTATTATTTTCAACAGAAATTAGGAATGTGTGGAAAGTTAACCTCAATGAATGGAAATTAATTTACTGAACAATCCAAAATGCTAACAGGAGCCCTGAAACCCCTGGAAGATCAGAACATTTGTGGCTGTAAAGAGTTTGTACAAAATTATCAAATTATCCCTTATCATTATACAAGAGAGGACTTATTCATCACTGGTGGTCTGAGTGGTGGGACTCCAGTCATCTGGAGAATAGGACCCTAACTATCTAAGCCACAGTGACAGCACCAGTAAAGTGAATGAGATTTTTAATGTTTTTTGCAGTGTTTTTCACTCATTTAAATGAATGAGAAAGAAATGCAAAAAAAATAAATAAATAAAAAAGCAAATGGGAAAAAGCATAAAAAACATGCATATTTTATTTAGCGTTATTCCTGCTGACTGGTTATTGCCACAGAAATATCTGCACAAAAACTGGTGTGTGCATACTTTAATGGTATGGTGTAGGTCCTAAGCAAAGTCCTGGCTGTGCTATTATAGTGTGGGTCAACGAAAGGTTAATGACCACCTACAGAGTACTGCCACTAATCAATACAGGAACTTCACTATTGCTGCAAATGGTAAAAATGTAGGGTACTCAGTGTTTTTTGATCCAAAAGTGCAAAAGCCATATGACTACATCAAGGTGTAACTAAATATGAAATATAGCTGGTCCTGATCACTTGCCAAGCCTCATCTGAATGGAGAAATTAAAGAAAACTAACTAAAACCTTTCTTTGAAGAATATGTAGATAAGGTCACCCCCCACCACTACTAATGTATACTATAAAAAAGAAATAAATAATAATAGGGCTCACTCACCTTTAGTATTAAATTACTATACATGTGCACTAAGGGCAGACATATCATTGATGCAACCTCTGGGGCCGCACAGGAGCCCAAGAGGTAATGGGGCTCATTTCTACCTCTAAAACAGGTGTAATTGGGTATTTCGATGAGCTTTTGAGCTGCAAAGGGCCAATATACTGCCCTTGCACAAGGGCCCTCTACGCGTTAACTAAGTATCTTTTGTTTTTAACGTTTACAGCAATATTAGAGGTGATGTATACATTAGTCACTGTGTGCTGAAGCATTGTGTGTCTATAGGTTTGTATATTGACCACATAGTATATATTCCAGCTGAGCAATTAATTCAATTCTAAAGAAGTGCAGGTCCTAATTTTTTGGGGGGGGTTTTTGCACATAAGGCTACTTTCACACATCAGTTTTTTGGCATCAGGCACAATCCAGCGTGTGCCTGATGCAACAGATCCGGCTCAGAATATGCAAATACGGATGCGCCGAATCCTTTTTTCGGTATACCAGATCCGTCAAAAAACGGATCCGCCGCATCCGTTTTTGCATCTGTTTGTCCGTTTTTTTTTCCGGATCCATTTTTTTACAATAAATTGGAGCATGCTCAGTTTAAAAAAACGGATCCGGTGGCCGCATCAGGTTTTTGCCACATTATGATGGATACGGCGTCCATAGGCTTCCATTGTAAATCATGCCGTATCACGCCGGATCCGGTGCGATGCGTTTTTTTGTCAGAGACTAAAAACGTTACAAAAGATGTTCCATCCGGCCGCCGCATTAGCCAATTACACCGGATCCGGCAAAAGCCGGATGCAACGCAATGACATCCAGCACAATCAGGCACTGATACAAATCAATGGGGCTAAAACGGATCCGGCGCTGGATCCGTTTTATCCGTTTTTTTCCGGATTGTGGCTGATGGAAAAAAACTGATGTGTGAAAGTACATGATGTGTAAAATACATTTTGTCATGGCTACAAAAACTGCTTGAATAATTGTATTGACACAACATGACTGTACCAATTAACTAAAGATTGGTCATAAAAAGAGATATTTGGCTTTCGGGTGAAATCTCAGTATGATCCTAAAATGCACTCTGACTTTTCCAGATAAATTTAATGTGACCTTCTCTAAACTTTTCAATGCACATGTCCAACTGTTCAATGTTTCACTATATTGTGCACAACTTGCTATTCTCTAACAAGGAGCTTAATGGCAAAATTCACTACAGGTGATTTTGTGATTTAATTAGAATTGGTATTTAAACAGTCTTCCTCATCATGTTGGTCACATTTTGACATAATGAGAAGAAGAAAATAACAAACAATTGATCAGCAGTAACTCCCCATTGTGAGGCGTCAAGCAGGATGTTCTCAGACAGAAGTGGCAAATGAATTTAGAGTGTCACAAAGTGTCATCAGCAGGTTGCAACAGAGAGACAGAGAGACTTAAATCCCTATCCATGAGCAATCATCTGCATTTACTCTGATATCAAACTCTTTTTAGTTATTTAATAGCCAGTTAGCATGCATGAGTAGCGTACCTTGGCAATCGAATGGCACTCAAGTCTTTTAATGAGTTGTCAACCAACCAAAGTCTTTCAATTCTTATTAAACGTCGAAGAATACGGTGAAAGTTGTTTTCTTGGTAAGGATCCCCAAGATCTTGATAAGACAGATTTATATTCTGCAAATGAGCAAGCACAAGTCAATCACAGGGTTGGATTCCCACCATTCGACCTTCCTCACCCCATTCTTGATTTTCATCGTTCAGTCAACCCATTTCTCATGTTTTGCAATTTGCTTTCCTTCTGACGAATTTATATACCAGCCATAAATAAAATGTAGGGCAAAAAACGATTCCCAGTGAAATTGAAATTATATTATACTATGAAAAACAGCAATATATAATTTTCACGGAAATATATTATTTCTAGGAGATTTTGGAGATTTATCATACTCCCTAACAAGCTGCTAAAAGTTCCACTTCAGCTGCTCTCAGAGAAAATTGGATTTCTTTATAACAATCACGGCTTACGTTCCAAGTCATTTGCACATAGTCAGTCATGGTTTACAGTTTGTTATGTATGAATTCATTGTAAGGAGACAGCGCTGAAGCTGGAGTCTTCTCGGCTCCCTGGGGCGGTCTACAACACCTTGTAGTGCAAAGCTTTGCAACCTCTGTCTGCACCAGTGAAGGCAACCAGCCACTGAGGCATGTCATACTGGCTTTATTGTCTCTAATGGTTTCCAGCTCTCCGACTCCAGACAGCTCTTTGTTTTACATATATATTTCAAGGAATGTTACACTGTGTTCAGACCAGCAAAGGCCAATTTCTGTCTCCATGGAGTGCTAAAACATGATAAAATATCACTTGCAATGCATTGTGAGCATGTTTAACAGACTGAAAACTTGCAAAGGCTGTCTGCCCTGGAAAAGTGCTCGGTTCTCGTGCATCAAGTGACACCATTCTTACCTTCCCTTGTATCTTTTCAGTCATCACTATGCAGTGAGAGTATCTACTTAATACATTATGAAGAAGCCTAAATACAGAAGCCCTATTTATCCGATCATAATAATCCAATGATTGAACCCTTAGGTGACATATTCACTTTTAATTTTTCGTCTTCTTTAAACGTCTCTTCAGTATGTCATTGGTCATGAAATTGTTAAACGCATTTTCCCATCTCCAAGATCCTATAAACATAATAATAAAAATAATAATAATATTAGCAAATACCTCCAATTAGAAATGTAGTATAGTTCTTCTGGTATAACCATGTCTCTTTCCTCATGTGCAGGGCATTGCAACTTAGGTACCAATGGTTACGTTCACTCATACAGTGACAGTTAGTTGCTTGTGGTCCTAACCATGGATACGTAAGCTGTAATGCCCTGCATATGAGGTACGAGACTCAGCTACATCAGGAGAACTATACTATATTTCTAATTGGAGGTGTTTGCTAATATTATTATAATATTATTATTATTATTATTATTAATAATAATAATAATAATATCATACCTACTACATATTGGGACAGGATCTTGGAGATGGGGAAATGCCATTAACCCCTTCATGGCTAATGACGTACTGGTACGTCATCGGTCATGTTGTGGTAATCACCGCTGGCTGCTACGGTGAGCTGGCGGTGATCCCTGCACATGTCTGCTGATTTGAACAGCAGACATGTGCGGCTAACAGGCCCGGGTGGATTGCAGATCCACCCACGCCTGCTTGCCACTTAGATCTCGCTGTTAAATATGACAGTGTAATTTAAATGGCTGCGTCACTGAGTCCCAGATCCCGAGAAATGGGAATGCTACGAGTCGTAGAAAATGTTGCCAAAAGCGCAATTCTTTTTTATGGACAAACCTCTGAAATTTTTCTCACCCCTTAGATAAAACTAAAAGTTTTCATGTTTGGTATTTACGAACTTGTACCAACCTGAGGCATCACACTGACACATCATTTTTACCATATAGTGAACACTGTGAATAAAATACCTCCAAACAATTGTGCAAATGGCACTTTTTTTGCAATTTCACTGCACTTCGAATTTTTGTCCTGTTTTCCAGTACACTATAAGGTAAAACAAATGGTTTTATTCAAAAGTACAACTCGTCACATAAAAAAATAAGCTCTCATGTGGCAAGACTGATGGAAAAATAAAAAAAAGTTACAGCTCTTGGAAGAAGGGGAGCAAAAAACATAAATGGAAAATCTTGAAGGGAGATTAATTTTTTTCTCATCGACACAGCCGTATGGGGCTTGGTGTTTGCAGGACAAATTGTAGCTTTGAATTACACAATTAGTTTGATAAAGCGCTGAGGAATATGTTAGCGCTATATAAAAATAAAGATTTATTTATTTATTTATTTATTTGATCAGAATATGTACAGAAAAAAGGAAAAAAAAAACAATTGTTGTGAAATGGTGAAATAGACACAATTATGCCTTTATTTTTTGGGTGTATTTTTAATTGTATGGTTTAAAATGCCCTGACAACATTATTCTTCAGGTGCATATGTTGATACCAAACTTATATGTTATTTTATTATTATTATTTGAATGAATACAAATTTTGCACTTTGAAAAAAAAAATTGTCACGCTTTGCACAGACTCATAAGTTTAATTAATTTTTCCATAGTTGCCCTGTAAGTGCAGGAATTTTTATAGGTACCATTCTGTGGTAAATGCAATTCACTTTATTACAGTTTTGGGGGAGGTGTGGTGACCAAAAATTGCCAATTCTGACATTATTTTTTTTTTTACATCTATAGTTTTGATATTCTGGATTAAATAAATTGACATTTTGACAGGTGGACTTTGTTATACTTTCATGTGTATTTTTTTTTTTTATTACTTTATATTTGGATGGGGAAAAAAGAGTTTCTTCCCTCACTGTGATCGAGTCATGTTAGATTGGCCCTAAGCTGTGTGAGATAGGGAAAACAGATCATGAGCACCAGTGATGACAATGACAGGGACTGATATCTGGCAATATCTGTACAGTATGGTGGTATATGTTGGTATGAAAAAGAAAGTCCGAAGGCAAAAAAAATGTTGCGTGCACACACCATAAATTAAACATGATAAGTGTGACTGAGCTACCAATGTGATTAGGAGAAAAATATGATAATTCATACCAATTTACCATCCACATGTGAACCACAAAGGGGTAGTTGCAGCTCAGCAAGGTGGATGTCCCACACAAAGCCACTTTCTTGCCACCAGTGGGGGGGTAGGTGGTAAGGGTGTTACTTCGTAAAGCTGTTAAGGGGGCTTTAAACACTACGATATCGTTAATGTTTTATCATCGGGCTCACGTCGTTAGTGACATCTGGCGTCATTAACGATATCGCAGCGTGTGACACTTATGTGCGAACTAAAACGATCGCAAAAGAGTCCAAAATCGTTTGCCGCGGAGAGGTCATTCTAAAACAAAAAATCGTTTACCTCTCATTAGCAATGTTGTTTGTCGTTCCTGCGGCAGCACACATCGCTGTGTGTGACACCGCAGGAGTGAGGAACATCTCCTTACCTGCCTCCACCGCCAATGCAGAAGGAAGGAGGTGGGCGGGATGTTATGTCCCGCTCATCTCCGCCCCTCCGCTTCTACTGGACGCCTGCCGTGTGACGTCGCTGTGATGCCGAACGACCAGCCCCCTTAGAAAGGAGGCGGATCGCCGGCCAGAGCGACGTCGCAGGGCAGGTGAGCCGTGTAGCGGGGGAGCGCGATTTTGTGCGCGACAGACAGCGATATGCCCGTGTCGCACAAACGATGGGGGCGGGTACCAATATCGCTAGCGTGTAAAGCCCCCTTTAGCATACTAAATTGATACAATCCATCCATGTAAGAGAACAAAAGACTCCAATCTAAAAGTATGTTTAAAGCTTCTGAAAAATTCTGTCTTCAGGCACAGTTTGTTGTAAAACACTTTTTCTGGGTCTAGGGCTAAATCTTCACTGCTGCCCTGGTCTCTATTGTTTGTCTGCAGCGCTGGCATCGGGTTGACAGAGCTGTAGCCAATGACTGAGCTCATAGGCTGTAATGATTGACTGCAGTGCTGTAGATGTGTCACTGGACTGGGGCAGTAGCAGAAATTCAGCACTGGACGGACCTGTGGAAGGTAATTAAAGGACAGGTTTTTTTGTTTATTTTTTTTAACATACTGCGTCTAGGAACAGAACTTTTCAGAAATCCTCTTTGAAGTTTTGTATACCAACCCCAACTGTATTTGAAGATCAATCACAAACAAGGTGATGAATTAGGTGGACATTTCAACCAAAACATCTATGTAAACATTGGTTGGGAAAAAAGAATCACTGAATTTAAAGGGAAGGTGTCGTCCAAAAAAAAAAAACTGAAAAAATGTAAAGTATTAAGGGTACTTTCCATGCTGCGATATTGGTACCGATATCGATAGCGAGTGTACCCGCCCCCGTCGGTTGTGCATCACGGGCAAATTGCTGCCCATGGCGCACAACATCGCTAACACCCGTCACACAAACTTACCTTCCCTGCGACGTCGCTCTGGCCGGCTATCCGCCTCCTTTCTAAGGGGGAAGTTCGTGCGGCGTCACAGCGACGTCACACGGCAGCCGCCCAATAGCATAGGAGGAGCGGAGATGAGCGGCCGGAACATGCCGCCCACCTCCTTCCTTCCTCATTGCCGGTGGACGCAGGTAAGGAGATGTTCGTCGTTCCTGCGGTGTCACACATAGCGATGTGTGCTGCCGCAGGAACGACGAACAACATCGTACCTGCAGCAGCAACGATATTTGGAAAAGGAGCAACGTGTCAATGAGCAATGATTTTTCACGTTTTTGCGTTCGTTGATCGTCGCTCCTTGGTGTCACACGCTGCGATGTCGCTAACGGCGCCGGATATGCGTCACTAACGATGTGACCCCGACAATATAGCGTTAGCGATGTCGCAGCGTGTAAAGCACCCTTTAATGTTTTAATGTTTTGTTTACATATTATTATTTTTTTTAAATTGATCAAAATATAAACAAAATTGAAAAAGTTTGATATTTTCCACTCTTAAACACTATGGGGAGTAGCTGCTGAAATCCTACTTTAGAAATACTGTAGAACTAGCTCACATTACAACTGTAGTAAAAGAGGACAGAATCTGCTCTCCTATGTGTGATGTCACTTCGCCCCCTCCTTTTCTGGGTGTTTCCAAAAAGATAAGAGAGAATGAAGTTTAGGATCACAGTGCGGAGCTATTTTGATGGTGACCGCAAAGTGATCCTAATGTCTAAAGTATCACCAAGGACAGCTGCATAGTGCTCCCCAATTAGCGCTCTGCACGCCCCGGTACAGCAATGCTCTGCTGCACGCACACCTGCCTGCAATGCTCTGCAGCACACCCTCCTGCAATGCTCTGCCACCCGCACGCCTGCAATGCTCTGCCACCTGCACGCCCGCAATACTCTGCCGCATCCACGCCCGCATGCAATACTCTGCCGCCCACACGCCCGCAATACTCTCCCACACACCTGCAATGCTCTGCCGCACACACACCTGTGTATACAGCGCTCCTCAGTATACTGTGCTCTGCTGAGCTGAGGAGCGAAGGGCCGAGGTGAACACACAAGAGTGGGGGGAGCGGTGACGGAAGGGGGAGTCTCGGCAGCGGGGAGAACGTTGGGGGGAGAGTAGCGGTGGTGGGGGAGCAGAGGGGGGAGGGTAGTGGCGGCGATGGGGAGAGCAGGGGGGGAAGGGTAGCTGGATGAGTCTCTACACCACACCCTGGATGAGGCTCTACACCACACCCTGGATGAGTCTCTACACCACACCCTGGATGAGTCTCTACACCACACCCTGGATGAGTCTCTACACCACACCCTGGATGAGTCTCTACACCACACCCTGGATGAGTCTCTATACCACACCCTGGATGAGTCTCTATACCACACCCTGGATGAGTCTCTACACCACACCCTGGATGAGTCTCTATACCACACCCTGGATGAGTCTCTATACCACACCCTGGATGAGTCTCTATACCACACCCTGGATGAGTCTCTACACCACACCCTGGATGAGTCTCTATACCACACCCTGGATGAGCCCCTATACCACACCCTGGATGAGCCCCTATCTCCATCCCCATTTTTACGACTTGCTTTGGCAGTGCCAATATGTACTTGGTCCTGTCACTAAAGCAATATTTAATTGAACTGTCAGACCAGGGTGGTGTCAAGTTACACCTCCCATTATATTCTATGTGTATAGGAGAGGGGACAGGAGGAACAAGGAGCATTCAGCTCAATGAGAGATAGACAAACACAGATAGAACAAGCTGCAGATTCAAACAGCTGTCTGACCACACTGTAAAGCTGGATTCACAGCCACAGAGCTCAGTACTGCTACATGTACAATTATACTATGCATAGTATGGTTGGCCAGATATGTTATGATAATGTACTGTAGACACACATGACAGTCTATTTTAAAATGACAGGTATGCTTAAAAAGTAGAGAACAGTCTGTTGATTTATTATTATTATTAATAATAATAAAAATATTATTATTATTATTATTATTATTACTACTACTAGTGGCTGTGTCTAATCCTCTTTTATATTTTTAATTTTTTGTTTTAAATTCACAAGTGATTTATGGATATTGCATAGCTTATAGAGCAATCATCTGTTAGTGCTCCCGTAGACTGGTGGACTGTAATCGAGGCAGGAGATACATTATATATGCCTATGATGCCACAGATCCTAGTAGATTTCACCTCCAGGAAATAAGAGTTGAGTATCCAGCCTTACCAGACAATTCTCCCAGTTTTCTTGCAGTCTCTGCTGCCATATCTCTTTATCGTTCGTTTGTGTCCTTTCTTGGAATAGATGAGCCTCTCCTCTTATTACAAGTTCATCCTCCGTCGGCCCTTTGTTCATATAAAATGTATATACATGTTAAAGAAAGAACAGTTACACGGTATTCATCTGCTAATAATAATAACCCAAGCCTTACATGGTTTAGCTTGAGTGGATAAACATTTTTGTAAGAGTTTAGCAAATGCCTTTTGCAGATAAGAGGCTTCTTACTTTACCTTCTCTCACTCTAGGACAGCGAATTTGAGTCCCCTGTACATCATGTTCTTTCAGCTTGTGCCAAGTTAGATATTTGAACGCGTCACATGGAAGCTTTAAATACGGAGAAGAAAGAGCTAATTATGTTTTGAAGTGTTTTCATGTGCATTCACAGAACACTTGAAAATGATTAAACCACGGAAAGCAACACCTTGAAATCACCAAAGTCGCACAAGGACAATTGAGATTAAGTATGCAAGTAAAAGTTACCTCTGTCTTGATTTAAAGAAGAACTAAATGACGGCATTCAGCACGGGCAACTTATAGCGTCTGACGCGAAAATTCATATAATCAATCTTTATTACTTAGATGAGGTTGGAGAATTGGATGATAACAAAGCTCACTATGCTTTGTGGCATCAAAATACGACTCCCGAAAACACATACGGATACAAGGGCTCAGCACACATCTCTCCTATTCTCTATGCTGTGGGTATCATAAAACATAATAAATTACAAAAAGCAGAAGGCAATAAACAGCTTGTCCCCCTTATTGTAAATCATACTTAAAAGAGCTCATGTTAAAACTATAAAAAGAGAAAGATAAGAAGAGAGACTTCCCCACAGTGACCCCACCAAGGCCGGGACTGGGGCGCACACATCTGGATTAATCCTACAGGGGTCCTGAGGGGGATTACGGAGGGTGGGCATCTTTTTGGTTTATTATTTGTAATAGGTCAGAGCCCACTGAAACATCATTTTGATATTTTGATTATCTGTATTAAACCCTGGATAAACCCATTTAATAGTGGTCTCTTCCCTATTTCCTATTTATTACAGATTGTAAGCTTATCCGCAGATAATGACTTTTGTGGACACTATTTTATTAGTCTTCACCCCAGGGCCTTCTATGTATGGAAAATAAAATTATAATATACTCTGTAAAACACCAAGGAAATTAATGGCTCTATATACAGTACAGACCAAAAGTTTCAAAGAGTTTTCTTTATTTTCATGACTCTGAAAATTGTAGATTCACATTGAAGGCATCAAAACTATGAATGAAAATATGTAGAATGAAATACTTAAAGTGTGAAAAAACTGAAAATATGTGTTATATTCTAAGTTCTTCAAAGTAGCCACCTTTTGCTTTGATTACTGCTTTGCACAGTCTTGGCATTCTCTTGATAAACTTCAAGAGGTAGTCACCGGAAATGGTCTTCCAACAGTCTTGAAGGAGTTCCCAGAGATGATTAGCACTTGTTGGCCCTTTTGCCTTCACTCTGCGGTCCAGCGCACCCCAAACCATCTCGATTGGGTTCAGGTGACTGTGGAGACCAGGTCATCTGGCGTAGCATCCCATTACTCTCCTTCTTAGTTAAATAGCCCTTAAACAGTCTGGAGGTGTGTTTGGGGTCATTATCCTGTTGAAAAATAAATGATGGTCCAACTAAACGCAAACTGGATGAAATAGCATGCCACTGCAAGATGCTGTGGTAGCCATGCTGGTTCTGTATGCCTTCAATTTTGAATAAATCCCCAACAGTGTCACCAGCAAAGCACCCCCACACCATCACACCTCCTCCTCCATGCTTCACAGTGGGAACCAGGCATGTAGAGCCCATCCATTCACCTTTTCTACAAAGACACGGTGGTTGGATCCAAAGATCTCAAATTTGGACTCATCAGACCAAAGCACGGACTTCCACTGGTCTAATGTCCATTTCTTGTGTTCTTTGGCCCAAACAAGTCTCTTCTGCTTGCTGCCTGTCCTTAGCAGTGGTTTCCTAGCAGCTATTTTACCATGAAGGCCTGCTGCACAAAGTCTCCTCTTAATAGTTGTTCTAGAGATGAGAAGGTGTGTCCAAACTTTTGGTCTGTATTGTAGGTACTGTAAATAATTACTGTATACTAGTAAGTTGCCCTCAATTTCAATGGGTTTCCTGGCTTACAGCATAACAGTAGGGTGTCCCTATCAGGGGCACAAGTCTACTTGCTAAAACCAGGGTTCTCAGCCAGGGATTTGTTATGCCTCAGATAAATGGCCATTAAATTCAATAGTTTCACCATACAATTTAGAGTCTGTGGCTTATATGAGACCCCCATATTCATACTGTGCTCCAGTGGGACTCACAATCCAATTTGTTTATATAAAGGATACACAGAGACCAATTACCTTAAAAGCAAACAATTTATTAAATTTAATATTTTTTTTTAGCTTATTTATATAGTATTAATTCAACAGCACTTTACAGACACTATCATGACTGTCCCCATCGGGGTTCACAATCTGAATCCCCTATCACTAAGTCTTTGGAGAGTAGGAGGAAATCGTAGACCCCAGAAGAAACCAACATAAGCACGAAGGGAACATACAAACTCCTTGCTGATGGTGTCCTTGGTGGGTTTTGAACACAGGACCCAAGTGCTGCAAAGCAAGAGTGCGAACCTCTGAGCCACCATGCCGCCCATATACAGTTGAAACCAGATGTTTACATACACTATCTAAAAAGACATATATTCATGTTTTTCTCAGTTCACAATTCTCTTCCTGAGATCATGGCTGATTTCTTTTGACTTTCCCATGACGCTACACAAAGAAGCAGTGTGTTACAGGTGTGCATTAAAAAATATCCACAGGTGTGTCTCGAATCAACGCAGATGTTGTCAATAAACCTATCAGAAGCTTCCAAAGACATGAAATCATCATATGGGCTGTCCCATAGGCCTAGCACTCTTAGTGCATGTAATGAAATGTATGTAAACTTTTGTCTTTGCAAAAAGTAATAAAAATGCCTTAAAACATTCTCTCTCTCTCACTCATTATTCTGGCATTTGGCAAATATATATAATTTTGGTTCCTAATTGACCTAAAACGGGAAAAGTTTATTCTAATTTCATGTCAGATAGTGAGAAAAGCATGGAGATGTGTCTTTTTCTTTGTATGTAAACTTCTGTTTTCAACTGTATGTATAGAGGTATATACAGTGTGTCCACCCATATCCTGTCCACTGCCATTAACTTGAGAATGGTGGCAGCTATAGGAATAGAAGTGGTGTCTAGGTATAGTAAAGTAGCCATGCGCTACGCAATGAAATCACCTATAGCGCCACCTGGTGGAAAACAATGGAGTTAGCTTTTTTATCTCGAAGACGGAACGAGATAGAGAAAAAAGTGAATTAAAAAATTGTAGGGCATCATCAACTCAATACGAATCGACACCTTGCATACAGAAATGCTATGATATGAAACCCATGACCCCCCAAAACATTGAATGCTGGTCACGCATATGGCGCTCATTTAACTTTGATGCTCAAAGTGGCCACCGTCAGCTGCAATGCACATCTGGACTCTGGACAGCATACTGTATCTTGCTGCATGTTGTGCAATATGGTAGGTGACACAATTGCACAAGCAACTGTGATACGTCGTTGAAGGTCCTGCAATGTTGGTGGAGGGGTCGCATATACCTGCTGTTTGATGTGACCTCATAGAAAAAAGTCCAATGGGGTCAGGTCAGGTGAGCGTGGAGGCCACTCCACGCAGCCACCATACCCAATGACTTGTAGGAAGGTCTCCATGAGGTATCGCTTCACGTCCACAGCCTTGTGAGTTTTACACATTCTAATCATAGCATTTCTGTATGCAAGGTGTCGATTCATATTGAATTGAGGATGCCCTACAACTTTGTAATTCACATTTTTTCTCTATCTCGTTCCTTTTCGAGATAAAAATGCTAACTCCGTTGTTTTCCACCAGGTGGCGCTATAGGTGGTTTTATTGCGTAGCACATGGCTACTTTACCATACCTAGACACCACTTCTATGCCTATAGCTGCCGCCGTTCTCATGTTAATGGCGGTGGACACACTGTATATAGTGCTCAGCATAAATGAATACACCTCCTTTTCAAAAGTAAGATTTTAATCAATATCTCTCTGAATACAAGAACAATTTCCTAAATGTTTACCAGATTGAGTTTCATATAATATTTTTTAACCCATATTATGAAAGTAAAGGCCGCTTTACACGCTGCGATATCGTTACTGATATCGCTAGCGTGCGTTCCCGCCTCCATCGGTTGTGCGTCATGGGCAAATCTATGTCCGTAGTGCAAAACATCGCCCGGACCCGTCACACGTACTTACCTGCCTAGTGATGTCGCTGTGACCGGCGAACTGCCTCCTTTCTAAGGGGGCGGTTCATTCGGCATCACAGTAACGTCACTAAGCAGCCGCCCAATAGAAGCAGAGGGGCAGAGATGAGCAGAATGTAACATCCTGCCCACCTCCTTCCTTCCTCATTGCGGGCGGCCGCAGGTAAGGTGAGGTTCCTCGTTCCTGCGGTGTCACACATAGTGATGTGTGCTGCCGCAGGAACGACGAACAACATCGTACCTGCAGCAGCAACGATAATTGGGAATAGGGGAGTATGTCACCGATTAGCGATTTTGAACGTTTTTGCGATGATTTAAAATCGCTGATAGGTGTCACACGCAACGACATCGCTAACGCGGCCGGATGTGGGTCACAAATTCCGTGACCTTAACGACATTGCTTTAGTGATGTCGTAGCGTGTAAAGCACCCCTAAGGTTAATAATATAACTTTATTACAAAATCTTCAGTTTTACTCAAAGCATTTGGTGATAAAATGACTACACCCTACATAAAAAACTACTACCTCTAGTATTTTGAATGACCTCTATGATATTTAAGGACAGCACCAAGTCTTCTAAGCATGAAATGAACAAAGTGGCAACTTATTGTAACATCTAAATTTTTCCATTCCTCAGCAACAACCTGTTAAGGCAGTCTGGATATTGGATGGAGAGTGAGGCTATATGCCCATGGGAGCTTGCTTCTGCGGATTTTGCTGCGGAAAACATGCAGATTTATCTGGATTTTCCAGATAAATCCGCAGGTTTCAGCAAGTACAGACACTCCCCATGCTATCCTATGGGACATGGGGAGTGTCTGTGTCCATGCTGCGGTATGTGCAGTTGCGGAATATGCTGCGGATGTCCCGCAGCTGCACATAACTGCATGTCAATTATTCCTGCGGATTTACCTGCGGAAATCCCAGTGCTCCACTATGGAGATAGAGGCTTACCTGCCTTGGTCCCATACTTACCTGCCTTGATAGCAGACACCCAAGTCAGGACGGCAGTGGAGCTAGGAGCAGGAAGGAGGAGGTGGGCGGGGCCTGCACGAGCTCCGGTAATGTGACAGCCAGAGCTCGTTCAGGCCCGCCCACCTTCTCCTGCACAGTGCAGACACGGCGGCCAGAAAGTGAAGTGCTGCATGATGGAGGTAAGTATGAACCCCCGATCACTCAGCACTTGTTCTGCATTGAGGATGCAGTGCCGAAGCCAAGGTACTGTATTCTCAATGCAGAATGCCTGCAGCATATCCGCACGACATTCCTCAATACAACCGCAGCATTGAAACAGACAAAGTTGTGGTGTGGTTTTCTGGGAGCTCCTGCGGAATGTCCTGCGGATATAACCGCAGGACACTTTCCCCGTGGGCACATAGCCTGATACTCAATTTGTCTACTCACAATTCCCCATAGGTGTTCAGTTGAGCTCAGATATGAGCACTTATTTGTCAACTGAATCATTTTCACCCTGAAATGCAACAGCTTTGTTACATAGTTACATAGGTTGAAAAAAGACCTAGGTCCATCTAGTTCAACCTTCCTCCAGAAATTATACATTTTTGTCACTAAATCATCTATAACAGACAATGTTATGTGTACTGAGGAAATCATTGTGTTTTGGATAATTGTCATGTTGGAAAAGTGCAAGTCTACCAAGGGCTCAGAGTGATACAGTAGTAGCACCTTCTCTTTGAATATAAACAGTACATCTCCGAATTTATAATACTATGAATATAATGTAGCTCCCTGACACCAGTGCACCCTGCCTCCTGGCTGCTTCATTAGCCTCCTTTTTGTTCACTAGCTGATCTTGTTGGTTTTTAAAACCCAGAAAAGATGCAGTTTAGTGTAGGACCCAGCAAAGGAGGGTGCCGTGAAGGGGCGCTGGGCTAGTATTACAATGGCCATTATAATATTCCAAATACCTCCATTTATGTTTTAAGGTAGAATTTATTTTGATTTTTCACAGTGTGCGACTGGTCCCCCTTTTGTCTTATATTTACACATCTTCCATGTACGCACCTTTCCACATTTGTAAAGGTGCTGCCAGTACAATTTGAAGTCAGGTTAGTACCAGCGTGGGAAACCAGCAAGGGAACCCCTGTTTCATTCTTTTTTTTTTTTTTTCTCCTATATATATATATATATATATATATATATATATATATATATATACACACCGTATATATATATATATAGTTTCCAAAAGTTTGGACACACCTTCTCATCTCTAGACCAACTATTATGAGGAGACTTTGTGCAGCAGGTCTTCATGGTAAAATAGCTGCTAGGAAACCACTGCTAAGGACAGGCAACAAGCAGAAGAGACTTGTTTGGGCTAAAGAACACAAGGAATGGACATTAGACCAGTGGAAATCTGTGCTTTGGTCTGATGAGTCCAAATTTGAGATCTTTGGATCCAACCACCGTGTCTTTGTAAAAAAGGTGAACGGATGGACTCTACATGGCTGGTTCCCACCGTGAAGCATGGAGGAGGAGGTGTGATGGTGTGGGGGTGCTTTGTTGGTGACACTGTTGAGGATTTATTCAAAATTGAAGGCATACAGAACCAGCATCTTGCAGTGGCGTGCTATTCCATTCAGTTTGCATTTAGTTGGACCATCATTTATTTTTCAACAGGACAATGACACCAAACCCATCTCCAGGCTGTGTAAGGGCTATTTGACTAAGAAGGAGAGTGATGGGGTGCTACGCCAGATGACCTGGTCTCCACAGTCACCAGACCTGAACCCAATCGAGATGGTTTGGGGTGAGCTGGACCGCAGAGTGAAGGCAAAAGGGCCAACAAGTGCTAATCATCTCTGGGAACTCCTTCAAGACTGTTGGAAAACCATTTCTGGTGACTACCTCTTGAAGCTCATCAAGAGAATGCCAAGAGTGTGCAAAGTAGTAATGAAAGCAAAAAGGTGGCAACTTTGAAGAACTTAGAATATAAGACATATTTTCAGTTGTTTCACACTTTTTTAGGTATTTCATTCCACATGTTTTAATTCATAGTTTTGATGCCTTCAATGTGAATCTACAATTTTCAGAGTCATGAAAATAAAGAAAACTCTTTGAATGAGAAGGTGTGTCCAAACTTTTGGTCTGTACTGTATATATATCTGTTTCTGTATCTTTTACAGTAAAATTGTGATTAGCATGTCACAGGATCTCATGGTGTAATAGACTGAATTTACCTGTTTTAAGAAAAACAGAAGACTTATGTAGCGTGAAAGCTTACAAATGTTGATCAGTCTACACTATGCCACGTGCACTAATTTCCGATGCTGTACTTTTCAATTGTATTTTTACTGTAAATAATTGTCTGCTTTCTGCAAATGAAATGTCAAATGCTTTTTAATGTTTAATAAACAGTAACCTGGGATAGTCTGTTTACTACTTAATTTCAGGTATTTTTTGAGGAATGAAGGGGAAATACACAAAGTGATGAGATACATGTAATGAGAAAACATGCCCTAATCAATTATATAAAATAGTTCTGCCTGCTTGAACTACAGTATATCACAAAAGTGAGTACACCCATCCCATTTTTGTAAATATTTTATATCTTTTCACTTGACAAAACTGATGATATGACACTTTGATACAATGTAAATTAGTTAGTACCATATACAGCTTGTGTAACAGTAAATTTGTTGTGCCTGCTAATTAACTCAACACAGCCATTAATGTGTAAACCATTTGCAACAAAAATGAGTACACCTCTAAGGCTGCTTTCACACATCCGGTTTTTCCTGTGCGGCACAATCCGGCACTTTGCAAGAAAAACGCAACCGTTTTTTTTTGCTGCCGGTTGCGTTTTTCCTGCATAGACTTTAATTAGTGCCGCATTGTGCCGCATGGCCTTGCGTTCCGTCCGGTTTTTGCCGCATACGGCAGATTTAGCCGATGCGGCGGCCGGATGGAACGTTGCCTGGCACGGTTTTTTGTGCGGCAAAAAAAAACGCATTGTGCCGCATCCCTCCAATGCGGCGCATTTTATAATGCATGCCTATGGATGCCAGATGCGGCAAAAAACGCATCCGGCCGCCGCATGCGGTTTTTGCCACTGCGCATGCTCAGTAGCATGCCGCAAGCGGCAAAAAACGGACGGGCCGCATTTAAAAAACTTATGCAAAGGATGCGGCTTTTTCGCTGCATCCGTTGCATAGGTTTTAGAGCTGGACTGGCCGGCTCTGCTAATACCGGATGTGTGACAGCAGCTTAAGTGAAAATAGCCAAATTGTGCCTAATTTGTTCTCATGGCAAACAATTCTCTGAGGATCTGAAAAAAAGAATTGTTGCTCTACATAAAGATGGCCTAGGCTGTAAGAAGATTGCCAATACTCTGAAACTGAGCTGCAGTACGGTAGCCAAGACCATATAGCACAAGACATGTTCATCTCAGCACAAGCCTCACCATCATCGACCAAGGAAGCTGACTGCACGTTCTCAGTGTCATGTCCAGAGGTTGTCTTTTCAAAATAGACATATGAGTACTGCCGGCATTGCTGCAGAGGTTACAGGGGTAGGGGTGGGGGGGTCAGCCTGTCAGTCCTCAGACCATATGCCGCACACTCCATCAGGTTGGCCTGCATGGCTGTCTTCCCAGAAGGAAGCCTCTTCTAAAGATGATGCACAATATTCGGTGCTGGACAGGAGAAGCGTGGTTAATGATGTGCTACCGCCAAATGAAAAAATTTGTTGATTATTAATAAATTCTTTTATTTCATAGGTCTGTGCATTTCAGGGATCCAGTCCCCTTGTTCAGGACAAAAAGAAGAATCAACAATATCTTTCTGTCCTGAAAAAGGGGACTGGATCCCTGAAACATGTAGACCTATGAAATAAAATAATTTATTAATAATCAACGATTTTCTTCATCAGCGGTAACGTGGCGTTTAACCCAGTTTCTCCTCTCCAGTACTGAACATTAACACACGTGGGGCTACAGCAGCCGCCATTATTTTTCAAGCCTTCTTATGGGTTGTGACTCTCACAACCCTGATAGGTGAGTCTAATTTTCTATACACCCCTATTTTTAACCTGGTAAGACCCTATTTGCACTCTCTTTCCTCAGTTTTGCAAAGATGATGCACAAGAAAGGACAGAAACATTTGCTGAAGACAAGCAGACTAAAGATATGGATTACTTGAATCATGTCCTGTGGTCTCCTGAGACCAAGTGTCCCAGGGCTATCATGACAGAAAGTGTCCTCTCCTTTTCTTCTGGACAGAAGGTCACAGCCTGTGGCTACAAGCACACCTGCGCTAGTTGGAACTGTTTTGCTTACCTGTTAGCCATTTAGATTTCCATCCTGGCCTATCTCAGCTGTTCTGCTTTATCCACTCCCTTCTAGTATAAGTACTCAATTTTTAGGTGAGAAGTACAAGACAAGTGTGGCAAGTCAAGCATGGTGGTAGGAATGTTATGGTTTGAGGCCGCAAGAATGCTGTCAGCTGTAGGGACCTACAGTTCATTGAGGGAACCATAAATACCAGCATGTACTGTGACATACTGAAGCAGAGAATGATCCACTCCATTTCTTAAACTATGCCCAAACATCTCCAAGACAACCATTGCCTTGCTAAAGAATGTGATGGTAAAGATGCTGGGTTAGCCAACATATCTCCAGACCTAAACCCTATTGAGCATCTGTGGGGCATCCTCAAGTGGAAGGTGGAGGAGCGCACAAGGTCTCTAACATCCACCAGCTCCGTGATGTTGTCATGGAGGAGTATAATAGGTTTCCAGTGACTCCTGTGAAGCTCTAATGAACTCTATGCCCAAGAGATTTAAGACTGCTTGAAAATAAGGGTAGACGCAATGGCGGACATACCGCATGTGTAGCCAGTGCAGTCGCACAAGGGCCCAAAACGGGAGGGGGCCCCGAGCGGTACGGGCCCCCCGAGGGCCTGAAAATATATGGGATTTTTTTTTTGCAGTAGGCAGGTTCAATACTAACAGGAGAAGCAGGGGCCCGATCAGGTGAACGGATATGGTTATGCAGAGCTGACACGGGCCCCTTCTCTCACCTGTTAGGGGCCTGCAGGAGGGAGAATTAATGTCTGCAGAAGTTGCCGGCCGGCGCAGAGGGTGACGTCATTTCTCAGAGACAGAGAGGAGGCTCCACCCACCTGCTCCGTCTCCAGAGCAGTCGGGCCCCAGGAGAATAAGAAGAGGCTGCACCACAAGAGAAGATGGAAGAGAAAAGAAGAGTCTGCAGTCCTGGGTCTAATGTGCCATCTGCAGAGAGGGTGAGTCCATTTGTAATGTGTGAACACATCTATTTATCTATTATCTATCCATCTATCTATTTATCCCTCTATCCATCTATCTATCTATCTATCTATCCATCTAGCCATCTATCTATTTGTCCATCTATCCCTCTTTCTGTCTGTCTATGTATCCCTCTATCCATCTCTCTGTCTGTCTATCCCTCTATCTGTCCATTATCAATCTATTTGTCAGTCTGTCTATCCGTCTATTTATTATCTATCTATTATCTATCTATCCCTCTATCTCTCTGTCTATCCCTCTATCTGTCCATTATCTATCTACCTACCTACCTGTCTGTCTATCACTCTATAAACTCTCTATTATTTAATATCTATCTACCTATCTAGTCTATCCATCCATCCATCCATCCATCCATTCATCTATATGTCTAATATGTTTGTATATGTGTCATGTCTATGTATTTCTGCACATATGTATGTGTGATGCCTGTGTATTTAGCTGTATACATTCTTGTATTCACCTATATGCTCATATTATTTCAGCTCCATTACAAGTGTGAGAATAACCGGATGTGTGTGGTGAAGTCGCATGTGAACATGTAGGTGAATACATTCATATACAGAAGCCTCCTGCTCACTTGATGGAGTGTGTCTGTGCAAGTAATGCAGTGTGAGCATATGTATATACTCACTTACTGACGCTCTTCCACTTTCCTGAGTGCAGTCACCGCTCTCCAGTATCTTGGATCACACTACACTCTGAGCCAGAAGTCTTTTACAATTAAAGCCTATAGAGCCTCTTTCTGACGCTCCATAGGCTTACATTGTAAGTCACTTTCAGGTCCTGCAGAGCAGTGTGACCTGGAGATGCTTGAGAGCGGGTCACTGAGAAGAGTAGCAGAACAGCGCTGGAAACCGGAGAGAGTGGCGGTGATGTCACTGAGAAAAGGGGCAGAACAGCTCTGGACATTGGAGATAGCGGTGGTAGGTGAGTATATTAGGACACTACATGCATATACACATTCCATCAGTAAACAAATTAGTGAGACCTTCTTTAATAATGTCTATGATGCGGCTGTTTTTTGTTGTATTTCATCTGTTTCTCTTCTGTACCCTCCTGTGGTATAGAGCGCTGCTTACAAGGAACCTGACAGCGGATACATGTCACCCGTGGATGGAGCAGCCTGTATCAGACATCACATCTGTACGACTAGTACTTCATATGGCTCAGTCCCCGACATCTATTAATGTCTGTCTCTGAATCTCCGCAGCGTTTTAGGGTCACACACATCTGGCTGAGATCATACAGCCACTGCCCAGTACAGGCTGCCTCCGGATCATGTGTATCAGCTGTCAGGTTCCTTTTAATGGCGTTGACTTAAATAATACATGTACTGTAAAGAAATTGTCTGGCAAAAGGATCCAATAGGGGTTACATTTTGAAAAACTAACAAAATAAATTATTCACCCCTGCTGTCCCCCTCCTAGATCCAGCGCAGGTCCTGTGTCCCATAGAAAAGTGACATAATTAATGCGGCCACAGATCACAGGACGGCCTGCGCTGGATCCAGGAGGCTGACAGCAGGTGAGTTACTTTGTTATTTTTACAGACTATGGCCTCCAAGTAATGACTTTTTGTCTGGACAATCCATTTAATAAACTATAAATCCTCATCTTTCTTGCACCTTACAGCTCTAGTGTTCCATTCCCTGATGCTTCTGTTTACAATTGCTGCAGATACCACAGCCCAGGTGCCCCATGTGACCACTGCAGACAATCACTGGTTTCAGACTCTTGAGCCGTAGACAAGCTGCAAAATACACACGGTATCCAGGTTGTGCCATCTCCAGCCAATGTAACTAGAAGCATTGGACATAACGCTGAAGCTGCAGCAAGATAGAGGGGTGGCAGGACTGTTCTGTGTTATATTCAGATGGTAAATATGAACCTTCTTATTGTTTAGATTTGATAGCTATAGTTGTGTCCTAAACTAGGAATAAACAGTGCAATCTAGATGTTTACATCATTTTTTTGTGGTATAACGAGGGAAGGGGGGGGGGCCCAAAAAGATTTCTTGCATAGGGGCCCCCTGCAATCTGGGTCTGCCCCTGCTAGAATAGATTGCTCAGTGCACATTGTTTGTTATAGCTGTGTAAATGTGGCATTTTAACAACCACCAGTCAGTAAAAGTCCTGAGCTTAAATATTTAACATGCTATCTGAGGCCTTTAGAGTCTGAGCTATAGCTCTTTGGTTTTGTGCAGTTTCTCTGAGAATTACACGATTTGACTTGGAGATGACTCTGCAGGGACGGCCACTGCTCAGAATACTGTTAACTGCTCTGAATGCATTTAACTTGTGAATAATCTTTATCCCTGTAAAATGATGAATTCCAAATTGTTTGCAAATTGTGTTATAATACCCCTTGCACCAACTGATGGACAGCAACAATTGCTTCTCATTGCTGATGGCTTTCCTCTTTGGCATTGTATTAACATATGCCTCAATGTTCCAGACCAGAAAAGTGCCTAAATGTCTCATATATTTGGTCACTTTTGCTGATGGACATTTGACCAGCAGCACCTGGCTGGTACTTTTTCTCTTAATTGAGGGTGTACTCAATTTTTCACGGACTGCTATTGCATTTTGAACTAGATTTTGGTAAATAAATTACACGGTTAATTTTGTCATATGTTCTTCTTCACCTAAGGTTGTATTTACTATTGATGGGTGAGCACTAAAATTCTTGTTACTCAATTGGAGCTGGTCAGATGATCGGATGAGCTTGACGCGAGTAACGAGCATTATGGAAAATCAATCACTGGCCTGTTCAGGTCTCCATCCACATGCAGCCAGCATTTACGACAGGAGGGATAGTGGGGGTTTTTTTTGGGGAGGAGGGGGGTTACATTATGTCTGAGATCATTGTTTTCTTACTGGGAGAGCCATTCAGAGACTGAAAAAGGCTCTCCCTGGGAGGGCCTACACAGATCATGCAGTGAAGCAAGCTTGTGTGTTGTGGTCTTTGTTTCACGGATGAAAAAGTACCTGAGCACCCGTGATACTCGGCTAAGGTCCACAAGTACGTGAGCACCCTGATGCTCCATCGTGTAATGAGCAGTGCCGTGCACACTCTCTCATCACTAGTAGTTACCTAATTTTAAGACCTTCTAAGGACCAGATGTTAATTTTTACCATGTTGTGATATGATTCACAATGGGTGTACTTGGTTTTCTCATGACTGTATACAATATAATTCAAGTTTTTATTAATAATGATATTTGATAGAAGCAATACAGCAACATTTTAAGCATCAATGAAGCATGACAATTTACCTTGACCTCTGAATTCCATCTCTATAACCCTTTAAATGTTCTGCAGAGTTTATCACATTGGAACAACCATCTGATGTTGTATGGACTCTTCAATCAATGAAAAACTGTCTAGGAATAGTCAAGAAAGGCCACAAAATACAGCTCGTCAAGATACAGAGTTTTTCTAACTACAGTATAAATCACCTAATGTCTCCAAACTCTTTTACAACTATTTTACAATAGGAAGGAGAGTGCTTGTATTGCCTTAAGATCCTGTTGAATATAAGCACCTTAACTTTACAGACCTATCAGGGATGTTTTGTGTCATTATGGAGTAGACCTGCACTCAGCTGGAGAGGACTGGATTCTAAAGCACAAGATATTTAGCAATATTCAGGTCTTCGCTCGCCCATGTCATTATAAGTATACTACATATGGAAATGAGAAAATTCTCACCGGGGAGGAAATGCCGGAATCACAGCTCTGCTGCAATGCTCTTCTGTTACTTGACAAGACTGGTAAAGACGTGTTGGTTTCGCTTAGATCAGAGCAGTGCGATGAATAGGATTTAGAGAAGCTGTTGCTGCTTGTGTTCACACCTGAGGAGCTGAAGAGATAATATTCTAAGCGGAGCATGGAAATCACAAGCTATGCTTCATTTCAGCACGATATTCCTAGTCAACACGCTTGTCCCTCAGACAGATGTCGGTCTTCCGCTAATGCACAATATTTCATTTCACAAAGCACATTATTGGAAAAGTTTCATCTAGGAATAAGTAACTGGAGAAAATTGAAGTTGAAAACACTCTTTCTATGCCATATCATTTATTTCTGAGGCCTGTATACTAATGTGGCATAGCTTACACGCTGTGAATTGAACAAATACTGACAATGACAAAGGATACTGGGCCCCAATGCAGAAGGAGCTCCCTCTTCCCCTACTGTCTTCTTATGTGGATGGGATTTTAGGGCGTTCTCGGCTCCAGCCTTCTCTGATGCTACCTCCACATCTTCACTGATATCTACTCTTGTATGTTTGTTTTAAATACTTCACATGTGACATATCTGAAAAACCTTAGATCTCTCAAGTAACAACACCAACAAAGGCATATTCTGCTACGCAAAGTGTGCATGGGGTGGGGGCGAAATGTCCTGTCCCCGAATGAGCATTCACACGACAGCTATTTAAGATTATGTGCAGCTACCCCCAAGTTTGTAAGAACCGAGGGGCATGTTATGCAGTGCACTATGTGAGCCACAACAAAGCTTGACCACGCTCTTAGCCACACCCCAAGCCACGCCCATTTGTCATTTGCTTCTACCCTGGCAGGAGATGTCAGAGGGGTGGTGACAATGAGGGATATTTAGCAGATGCCCTGGCCTGCAGGGCTTAGGCTAAAATTCATGACTGTTTATTGTATTCAGGATGCTTGGGGCTAGAGATGAGCGGATCGATTCACGGGACTCTGGTGCAGTGTCCAAGTTAGTTGTACCTGGCGGCTGGATGGGAGGCTGCGGATCTCTTTCTTCCTGTGTCCTTGTAGCACTGGAGCAGGGCAAGGGTAAAGTTACCTATACGTCCTGCTCATCTCTAGTTGGGACCTGTGGTTTATTTTTTTGTTCTTCATTCATACTTGCAGTAGCCAGAGCTTTCTTATTTTTATGTGACTTCACTATATAACATGTTGCTTTTTTGTGTCTATAAGCCCTCCTCCACACATCTGTGTCTCCGGTACATGTGACTTCTATTTTTTCACATATCAGAGACACGGACTCACGTAGACCCATTAGAATCAATGGGCTTGGTCAAACAGCTGTGTTTTCACACAGCCCATGTGTCTGTGTGAAGCATATGCGTATCATAATATAGGGAGACCCTATGGCAAATATTTTATTTATTTATTTTTATACCACAATAGACGCACATAGCATCTGTGATTGAAAGCAGTCAGCAGACACGCTGCCACTCAGGGTGTGGGCGCTTCTGACTACACCAATCACAGACTCTGGTGAGTGGGGAAAATGATGCATATTAAATGAAGGTAATGAGTGGCCCCAGAAGTAGTTACAGCTGTGCCAGAGACTTAGTAAGTACAACCTCCTTGCTCCTATCCCCCTATCCCTTCTGCTACCATTTCTAATCTATAAATTTAATCTACTAATCTAATCATAGACTTATATGGGGACCAGCATCCAGCCCGGAACCAGACTTTTTTTTTAATCCGTTTAGGTCCACTGATCCTGGTTATGTGCAAGTCTATCACTAATTATAAGACCTTTTTACCCATTACCCTTGTGAAAATTTGAAATCTGTGGTTCAAAAAAAAAATTTAGTGGTAACATGTAATTATTTTTTCTTCACTGCCCAATAGTATAAAAATTGTGACACACCTGTGGTGTCAATATGCTCACTGCATCTCTAGATTAATTCATTGAGGGGTATACTTTGTAAAATGGGGTCACTTATGAGGGGTCTGCTTTTATGACATGTCAGGGACTCTGCCAATGTGACATGGCACCCCAAACCATTCCAATTAAATCTGAACTCCAAAATAGTGCTTCTTCCTTTCTCAACTTTGCGCTGTGCTGCAAAAGCAGTTCTTTACCTCATATATTATATTTACGTAAATAAGAGAATTGGGCTAAAAAATGGCAAATGAGGTTTAACACAGATAAGTGTAAGGTTCTGCACATGGGAAGGAGAAACAGATGCTACGATTACTTACTAAATGGGAAACTGCTGGGGAAATCAGACATGGAAAAAGACTTAGGCATCTTAAGGGCGCTTTACACGCTACAATATATCTTACGATGTGTCGGCGGGGTCACGTCGTAAGTGACGCACATCCGGCATCGTAAGTTACATTGTAGCATGTAACAGCTACGTGTGATTGCGATTGAACGGTAAAACGTTCATCGCATGCACGTCGTTCAATTTCTAAAAATTGAACGTCAGGTTGTTCATCGTACCCGGGGTAGCACACATCGCAGTGTGTGACACCCCGGGAACGATGAACATATCTTACCTACGTCCTGCGGCTCCCGCCGGCAATGCGAAAGGAAGGAGGTGGGCGGGATGTTTACATCCCGCTCATCTCCGCCCCTCCGCTTCTATTGGCCGGCTGCCGCGTGACGTCGATGTGACGCCGAACGTCCCTCCCACTCCAGGAAGTGGATGTTCGCCGCCCACATCGAGGTCATATGGACGGGTAAGTACGTGTGACGGGGGGTTATTCGTTTGTGTGACACGTTCAACAAATTGAACGTGCCGCACAAACGATGGGGGCGGGTACGATCGCATACGATATCGTATGCTGGATCGTATGGTGTAAAGCAGGCTTTAGTCAATAAGAAGCTAAATTGGAGTGCCCAGTGTCAGGCAGCTGCCACCAAAGCAAATAGGGTCATGCATTAGAAGAGGTCTGTCTGGAGGCACGAGATGAAAACATCATTCTCCCTTTGTACAAATCACTCGTCAGACCACACTTGGAGTATTGTGTGCAATTTTGGGTGCCGGTGCTCAAGAAATTAATTAGTGAACTTGAAAGGGTTCAGAGGTGGTCTACTAAAATAATAAATGGAGTGGGTGCATTACAATACCCAAAAAGGTTATCAAAATTAGGTCTATTTACTCTAGAAAAGAGAAGACTTAGAGGACACCTAATAAATATGTACAAGTATATCAGAGGGCAATACAGAGATCTCTCCCATGATCTGTTTGTACCAAGGACTGTGACAAGAACAAGGGGGCATTCTCTTCGATTGGAGGAATAAAAATTTCTGCACCAGCATAGAAGAGGGTTCTTCACGGTAAGAGCAGTGAGGCTCTGGAACTTTCTTCCTGAGGAAGTGGTGATGGCCAACTCACTGAATGAATTTAAGAGAGGAAAGGATGCTTTTCTTGATAACAACAGTATAGAAGGTTATGAATAACATAATAATTACAGGTAGATAGTTGACCCAGCTTAGAAGTCGGGAAGACATTTTGTTCCCTATGGAGAAAATTGGCTTCTACTCTGTGGGTTTTTGCCTTCCCCTGGTTTCACACTGCAGAACAGCGGCAGTAAAAATAGGCTGAACTAGATGGACATAATGTCTTCCGTCAGCCTTAGAAACTATGTTACTATGTATATGCAGTATTGGTGAACTTGAGAGAAATTGTGTAAATTGTATGGTCCATTTTCTCCTATTAAGGCTTAATAAACTTCTTGAATGTGGTTTTGAGCAGTGTGATGTGTGCAGTTTATAGAATGGTGTCACTTTTGGGCATTTTCTGTCACATAGGCCTCTCACAGTCACTTCAAATGTGATGTGGCCCCAAAAAAATGGTTTTGTAATTTTGTTGGAAAAATTAGAAATTACTGAAACTTTTAACCTTTCTAACCCCTAACAACATAAAAGTGTCAAAAATAGTGCTGATGTTAAACAGTTATTTATTAACTATTTTGTGTGATGTAACCCTCTGCTTTAAGGGCATAAAAATTCAAAGCTTGAAAATCATGAAATTATCAAAATTGTTGCCAATTTTCTAATATTTTCACAAATAAGCTAGAAAAATATCGTCCTAAATTTACCACTAAAATGAAGTACAATGTGTCATGAAAAAATATCAGAATCGCTGGATTCCGTTGAAGTGTTCCAGATTTATAACCACAAAATGACACTGGTCATAATTGAAAAAATTGGCCTGGTCAGGAAGGTGAAAACATATTGGGTGGTGAAGGGGTTATATTTCAATGTGTATTATTTATTTAATTTATTTATATATTTATTTTAGCACATTTCTCAGAGAACTCATTTAAGGAGCCAATGGCTCAAAGGCTTGTTTCCCTGCCCCCGCACCAACTTCTTTACCTTGATTGATAGTTGATGATCAATTGTGGCCTCAGGAGCCAGACAAGGATGCTATTAATCAATGAGCTAGTGTCGCGGCCTGGGGCAGCCGAGCTGCTCGGTTCCGGGCGGTCCATGGCTCGAGGGGTCCCGGACTCGGGGGCACCGTAGAACAGTTTTAAATGAAAAATAAAAATAGAGTCTGACTACGCCACTCATGGTTTGCGGCCAGGGATAGTAGGGCTGCTGCTGTGGGTTCCCACTGGGGATGATGGATGGGACAGCGTGGATGGTGAAGCCCTCCATGAGCAGGGCTTTTCCCCAGGGGTAGGTGTAGGGTTAACGTGGAGGCGCAGCGCAATGAAAGAGTGCAGAAAGCGCGTGCAGTTTAATTGTCCTTACTGGATTCACGCCCTGGGGACGTACTGGATCCCAGGTGCGCCCGTGTAACTGATAGCTGAGCCTGCCAACCTGGTGCCACTCTACCTCCAATGCACTCTGGTGTATGTGGGTCCTCCCTGGCGTGGAGCACTTGGAGGTCCTCCTGGTGTTTGGGTCCTGCCGCAGGCAGCTTGGACTATTTAAGGGAATATGTCCTGGTCCCCTCTTTGCTGCTGATGCCTTGGACGTTAGTGGTGGCAGATAAGTTCTGGAAACCGACCCGCCTGGCAGAGTTAACAGATGGCTTGAAATCCTGGTCTGTTCTGGGATCTACAACCCGTGCGTGCAAAGTACTGTGAGCCCTGAATGTCCACCCACAGGATCCCTGTTTCCTATGAGCTTGCTCTCTCGCTCTCCAGCTACTTTCCTCCTCTGAGTGGCTGATCTTTCTACTCAGTTTTTGCGGATTCTTTGCTACTTTCCTTGTGTCTCAAGAGTCTGTGTCTGACTTGACACCTTTCCTTTTTACTCATCTCCTCAACTCACAACACCTTACTCTTTCACTTCTTTTCTCTGACTGCTCACTAGCCACACTTCCCAAGTCACTTTCTCTTCCCCTAGGTCTGGTCTCTTCCTAAAAAGAAAAATTCCCTTAAAAAATAACCTTTAATATGATATTTAAAAGGTATAATATTATTAATTTACCAAAGTGTAACGCTCACCCTAATTGTGTAAGGACAATGAAAAATAACCAGGGGGAGGGAGGGGAAAATAAAAATATCCCTATTCTATCCCTCCAGTCACCCTACCTAGCAATGGACGGTATGACGCCCTAGGGTTGTGGCGCTCCCATTCACCAACGGGAAACCCTAGAGTAACCCTGGATAGCCCTACACTACACTAATATGTGCACAAAAGTGAATTAAAATAACCTGATAACAGAGGTTGTCAAAATAATAGTATGACTTATCTGGCCAAAATGTATCAGATCCTCATGATCAGACGTCGCCCGACGCGTTTCTCCCTGTTAGCTTCACCGGGTTCATCAGGGGACAGTTGTAGATAGAATCCAGGATTAAAATTCCATCCTGGTGGCAGCCAGAGTCCAGGTGCTGTGAGGACGGATTCTTGTGAAACGCCATGTAAAACCATATAGCTTGGGTGTATCCGCTCTTCGTGGGCTGGGAAGTGGCATAGGGCGAAAATCCGTGCATGCCCCCTACAGTTACAGAGGAGAAATGAAACTTACCCAAGGGCTGAGACGTCCCGCTTCCCTAGGAAGTAAAATGTCATGTGATAATTGAGCAGAAAGATTTGGAACGCGTCATGGCAAGCAGCAATCGGGACAACCTGGAGCGCGGGGTGGCAGCGAACAGCTACCCTGGCTGTCCGGAGCACGCACCGTTGCCGTGATCAGTCTTAAATCTGGACTTCTTGGAGGAGGAGGTAAAAAAAAACTGGGGTGTCAGCTGATGGAACTCCAAACGGGTGCCGTCCAGCAATGGCAGGAATCCTTCATGGAGGTGGTAGCGTAGGGACTTGCCCTGATGGATCGGGCGACGCCGACCCTAACGGAGGCGACTGGGACTAAGGAGGTAACCTACGTTGGGGGTTTGCTTGTGGCGGGTCCCTCCACATTGTTCTATCCGTGGTTGCTGGTGTTGCACAAAACAGGAGTGGTGCAAAGAACTTTGGCATCATGGGGTACTCAGCAAAGTTAATTGTGTGAAAATAATGTTTTATATTGTCGAGTTTTATATTGTAATGCAAATTTATCATGTTGGTAACATTTAAGATAATGCCTCCCATAAAGGGAAAAAAATGTTTACATTGTTTACAGCATACAAAAATTTGCATGTCGTGACACCACTGCATTTTTGTCTTGTTCCAGCCCGATGACATGCTGGGATTTGCTGTGGGGGAGTGTGGCGCCCCTGAGGCTTCAGTCACCACAGAGGTATTTCACCTCAGCCAGAGGTGTGGTATTCCATCCTGGGTACGGACGAGGTCATCCACCGGTATGCACACAAAACACACAATACCTCATCTAGCAGCTCTCCACCGGGTCAGGGTTAGGGCTTGTTCCATTAATGCTATGTATAGCCACCATTGGTGATGGTTCCCCCTCCCCCTAATCCAACAGGGGTTGGGGGTGAAGTCTAGTTAGTTGTGGACACTGTAATGTCAGACAGTTGGAAGCAGTGGAGGAGTGAAGACCTGTGGTCTGGAGCTGGTGCAGCTTGACCAAGGTGCAAGACAGAAGGGGTCCTAGAGACCACAGGCAGTGCACTATACTCCCGTGGCCTCATTCCACAGACAACATATTGAAGTGGAGGGACTTGGCCACGGAACAGGGACTGGTCCCTAGGCTAGAGAAGAAGAACCAACGTGTTCTGCTAGTAAAACCAGAGGCTGAGGACCATTTAGTACCGAAGCCAAACCCGCACACGAATCCGCTGGATGGTGACCACATAGGGCCAAGGGTCAGAGCTTCAAGACACCCAACAGGGCCTGCAGACAGCGGCTCAGGGCACTGTGTGCGTAGGCGCGGGACAGGCGAGAAAGAAGTCAGTGCAGGAAGACGACCAGGGAAGGTACATAAGAAAGGTGCACCGGACTTGACCTCTGAACTATCCGGGATCATCTGGAGCCCCTCACAGTGGAACTCAGCACTCCAAAGTCGGTCACTGACTAGTTGTGTTACCTAGGAACCTGCTAAAGTGAGTAAACATCTTGAGACTGCTTCTCTGTGTCGCTCCATTATTCACCTGCGCCTCTGGCCCTGCACCCCCGCCATCACTGACTACCACCCTCATCCGCCCTGGGGTCCAGCTCTACCTGTGGAGAGCTATACCAACCAAGCTGCGTCACCATCTGCCCCGGGGGTCCCCAACCCGCAGCGGTGGCACCTAACTTGCCGCATACCACAAGTGGAGTCACGAACTACAATCCCCATCATCTACCATTTTTACTAACACCGCTGGGGTCACGGAACCGGGCCTTGCCACCACCGCAGTGTCCTAGAAACAGAACCGCGGCCCGGTAACGAGTAGCCTCACGACCCCGACGCGGGCGTGTCAGATGCATATTGCTAATCCCTGCCTAACAGTCCCAGCCTAAAGTAGCATACATAAAGGGATCTTTAGAAAAAGTATTTCTAAAGATCCCATATGATATGCTAATGAGGCTAGCGACTAGTCACAAGGGCGTTAGTTCCTTTGGCTAGTCCACTCCCTTAGCATGTAAGCACGCCCATGTGGGTGTGCTAACCTGCTAATGAATGTACAGCATCAGAGGATGGTCGCACTCACCTCTCTGCTTTCCATTATGTCCGACGTTAAACTTCCGGTCATGTGCACTGTCACGAACAGGGCGGTAGGAAGCGGAAGCTACAGCCCCCCTTTCCACCACCCTGCCGACCGACAGACAGAGCACGTGACGCGCTCTCTAGCGCCCCTCTCATAGTCAGGCCAATTATGGAATTGCCTGACAATAAGCCAATAGGCTGCTATGCCGGTGATTGAAGGTGTCCCGGTGAGAGTAAGGTATATATTCCCCCGACCTCAGCGGATGGAATATATCTAAACCTCCTTTAATCTCACTGGATGCCCCACAATAATCCTTGGCATAAACTCGCTGCCACCAATCTATTACGATAACTATTAAGCCGAGCACACAGACGTGGAGTTCAGGATCGAGATAACAGAACAGCCCAAGTTTAATTATTTATTTTAATCGGCCTAAGCCACACTAGAAACTACAATATATACAATACGGAATCTACAGAATATATACATATATAGGTCAGAGTACATTTACAAGTAAGTTATGGATTAAAAACAGGCATACAGTTCAAGCAGTTACCTTGTGCGTCTGGCCACAGGGGGACGCTGTTTGACCAGGGTTCCCAGAACTTTCTCACCGGTGTGAAGCACACTTGACCCCCGAGCAAAGAACAAGCCAAAATGTCTGAACTGTGGTTATCAACCTGGCTCAATCCATGTCCCCTCCTACTTTAGTGACCTCACAGGGAAGCACTGCCCCTCCCCTGGCTGGAGTCTAAAATAATATCCCCAAGGGATTATTGGCCATAACTTTGCCTGGGAACGTCGTAGGCGGACGCCAATGCCCTCATTTTTACAGTTATGATTTTACCTTCAAAATGATAGGACACGTGACTGGTCTGCTGGTCCCCCACTGGCCAATATCCAGTTTGGGATACCGCCAAAGGTCCCACACCTATATAAAATATGTGCAGGGCTCGTCAGCCTGCCCTGATGCCATATTTCTGCTTGACATATTGATAGGAAGCATGGCTCACGAGATATTACACATATTTTACTGGAGCCTGTCTGTCTGGGGACTTCAAAAGCCTGTTAATTAGATAGGAACTTCTACCACAGGGTGAGATATGGAGGTCTTCCTTCCCTTTTGTTGTTTTCCAAGGGCTAACAGCTCAGCTAATTTCCATATCACAGGAGATTGCCTTTGGCTGTGTAATTGGATATTCAACACCTTGCCAGATGCTGAATATCTGCAAGGGTCTCTGTGTGTGAAAGGAAAGGGGGGGGTGACATCAGGGGGGTGTGGCTGACATGACTGAACATCATAATTTATCATCATGTCCCAGGATTTCCTTCACATGCACTACATAAGTTCGAAGCCAGGACACGTGCAGCCGGCTTCATAGTATGCATGGCCTAAACTCTGGGATCATGCGCAGTGAGACAAAATTCAGGAGTTGGATGCGATGGCAGCAGATAGGTGCACGCAACCATCCAAAGATGCTATGCATTCATTAGCATGTTATCATGCCCACAGGGGTGTGCTTATGTGCCACCCCCGTGCCAGCAGCCGGGCTGCTGTGATCCGGATCCGCGGTAGCTCGAGGGGTGTCCGGACCCGGGGGTCGTGCGGCCACTCAAATGAAGGGGGTATTTACAGGGGATTGTGATTAGTTTGTGATGCCACCCGTGGTGTGTGGTAATGTGGAGTACCACCGCTGTAGTTGGGAGTATCCGGGGGGCGATGGAGTGGGGCAGCCAGGAGTTAGAACCCTCCACGGGTAGGGAGGATGCCACGGGACTCAATGATAGTGTTCGGAGAGTGCCGTTGGGTGCAGAGGGGTCACTTTCATACTCAGTCCATTAAGCTGACACCGACAACTGGATAAACCAAAGTTCTGTATACCGCTACCGCTGAGGGGAGCTTAGTTCGGGTCCTGTCTTCAATGGTGCTGCCTGGTGAACCGTGACATTCCTCCTGGCACTAAGTTACTTCTCTGTTGGTCCCGGTAGTATGGAACTAGTCGGGTCCCGCTCCCCTCCGCTCTCCTTCACTTCCTCAACACTTCTCTCTCCTGACACTCCTGACCACCCCTAACCAACCCCCCAAGTGGGCAACCCTATTCCATTCAGGCCGTCCACTGGTGTGTCTGGTGGGTGTGGTGCAGAGTGTACCTAGGATTTTGATTAGCTGATGTAGGCAACACCATATATTTGGGGACCCATAACCAAGAAGGAGTCGGATATTGCACGGGAGGGCAGATTGTACAATACCCTGTGTGACCTGATAGTCCAGGGGCGTCACACTTACATGCTAAGGGGGCTGACTAGCCAAGATAACAAACGCTCTTTCGACTAGTGACTGGTCTCATTAGCATATTATAAGGAATCTTTGGAAATACTTTTTCTAAAGATCTCTTTATATATGGTACTATAGACTGGGACGGTTAGGCAGGGATTAGCAATATGCACAGAGAACGTCTCATGGTTCTGGGTGCATATTGCACCTGACAGCTTCCCTTTAAGAAAGTCTTGCTCATTTCCTTTTGAACTTTCTAGGGAAGGTTCTAACTGATGATGCTTTATTTAATACTCTAGAGTGGGTGTAGAAAGTTTTTAATGCAATAAAACAATAATTGCTGGATTTCTTCATAGATTACAATCAAGTCTTTATTAAAGAATAGTTAACTACCTTGTCTAGGAGGGAGAGGACTTCACGCACAGGTTTCACTTGTCCTCTAAAACAACAAATGTAAATATCTCTGCAATAGAGTGATGCAGTACAAAAAGGAAAAAAAAAATAGAGAAAAGAGGAGCTCAAAATTTTACAAGGTATTTAACTAAATTTTGGGAGGACCTCTTGTTCAGACGTAGATTTTAATACTATTGATTTTAGTTAAGTGCATGGATTTAGAACAGGTCGCTTTTTTTAAAGGATAGAAATCAACAAGCCAAATCACAGCTAAAGTGGTTTATAGAACGTGGTTTACTGTTTGCTCAGAGCATGTGAAATATCAGGATTTATGAATTTGAAAAACTTGTTTAATTTGTCAGGTACACAATTGATATAGAATTCATCTAGCTATACTGTAAGTAAAGATTAGGAAGAATATGGTCCTCCACAGCAAACGGATCATCGTCTTACAGACTAGCGAACTTCCTCGGCAGAATCTCAGGAACCTCTGGTGATTAGTAAGCCTCTGTGAAGTCATAACATCATAGTGTGATGCACATCATGACTTTGTGAACAGCAAGTAATCTTTTTGCTAAAGTATAACATTTTCTAAAGTTACAGTATACAGTATAGTTATAGCTAATTCTTTGACCCTAGGGAAGTTTTCCCTCTATTTGCAATGTGAGTTTGATCCGTGTGCTACTATGGGATTAAATTGAAGAGCCAAATATTCACCCTCCAAATATAAACCTCTATACTGAAGCCACTTTGCAGTGGTTTTACTTTTGTCATTAAGGGGAAATTGGATTTTATACCCCTAATTAATGATATATTGTATGTAGGCGCTATAAAGCTGATTAAATGAGCCACAAGAACAGGGTCTGGGAGTTGGTCAGATGGGAGGGCTCTATTTCGCCTTCTGTCCCCCCTCCTATTATGTGCGGCGCTGTGCATGACCTCACCAGTGTCATCCTAGTACCCGCCCATAATCTCAAACCTGCGCAAATACATCACCGGCGCGTGAAAGGGATAGTTTCTGATCAGACCCGTGATAGTGGCCTCTGCTAACTGCGCCTGCATGAGACTTTGGCATCAGCATGGAGGATGACGGGGGCGTCGTCATCCATGCAAATCAAGACTGAGGGATGGCAAACAGCGGCAGGAGGGGGATAGAAGGCGAAATAGGGCCTGCCCATCTGGATAACCAAACTAATTTGCATATGAAAAGGTAATATTTTATAAAGTTGTTTTGGAGGTCTGAAAAGGGGGCCAGCAACAAGGTGCACCTTCATAAAATGCAGCACAGGAGCTGCAGAAGGTATTTTTTGTTTAATAGGGAAAAATCTGGTGACAGGTTCCCTTTAAGCATAACATATTAATCAATACCAAATTTTTATTTAATATTGAACCTATAACCATAGCAAAAGATAACTGAACGCAGCTCAGCACAAACACGTTGAAGCTCGTTTTACCATCACATATATCCCTTCACAATGAAGGACTAAAGGGTGCTTTACACGCTGCAACATCGCTAACGATATATCGTCGGGTCACGTCGCTAGTGACGCACATCCGGCGCCGTTAGAGACATCGCAGCATGTGACACCAACGAGCGACGATCAACGATCGCAAAAGCGTCAAAAATCGTTGATCGTTGGCACGTCACTCCTTTTCATAATATCGTTGGTGGTCCATGCTGCTGGTTGTTCATCGTTCCTGCAGCATCACACATCGCTATGTGTGACACCGCAGGAACGACGAACATCTCCTTACCTGCGTCCACCGGCAATGAGGAAGGAAGGAGGTGGGCGGCATGTTCCGGCCACTCATCTCCACCCCTCCACTGCTATTGGGTGGCCACTTAGTGACGCCGCAGTGATGTCGCTATGACGCCGAACACACCTCCCCCTTGAAGGAGGGATTGTTCTGCGGTAACAGCGACGTCGCTGAAAAGGTATGTGCGTGTGACTCTGCCGTAGCGATAATGCTCGCTACGTCAGCGATCACCAAATGTCGCACGAACAACTGGGGCGGGTGCTATCGCGCACGGCATCGCTAGCTATCGCTAGCGATGTCGCAGCATGTAAAGCACCCTTTACCCCAAGACTGTGACAAAAATTAATTAATTAACAGGAGGGCGGGCGGGCGGACAACTTAAGGTAAACAGCGCTGACAGACTGACACAGACTGCCAGCACCGCTCACCTTTTAACACATAGTCCACCATATTTACAAATAAACTTTACCAATCACAGCCCGATACTGGGGGAGATTAAGAAATCTCCCTCAGCAACGCACTGCAAATGGCCCAAAGATAATCAATCACCATGCCCCGGGCAAGTTACCTAGGGCATGGAGAGTGGGAAAAAAGAAGTGGGAAAACATACTGAACATGGGTAAACCTGACAACAAAACAAGATTAACCCCTTCAGCATTGAAACAGATAGTATAAAGTAATGCCATGTGTTCCCCTCCTGAGGGGCTCGGGGAATGTCATTGCCACGGGCATTTCGTCAGAGTAGGAGGCACATTCGCAGATTGATAGTCCGGCTCTCGCATAGTCATTAGGATCTTATTGCGCAGGCATCGCACCAAGCAATGATGGCGCTTTTAAGAAATCTCAGGTAGAGGAGACAGGTGACTAAAACAAGAGTGACCTGTATGTCAGACACCAGAGACAAGAGGCAGGCGGAGAAAAGTGAGAGAGACAGGAGAGCTGTAAGGGCAGTGTCACCCATGGACAAGGGGAGGTCTGTTGCAGGGCACAACAGAGGTACAACGGGTAAGGAAATAGGGCAGAGGGAGTAGGGAGAGGGGTCACCAGCTGAGAATAACCTGTGTCTACTCCCTGAGCTCCCTAATGGTAAGTGCATTAGACTAAGTAGAGTAACAAGACACAGGGGAAGGAAGAGAGACAGGAGAATATAGAGAAAAGAATGTACTCCAACTTCCACAGTTACAGCCAAGCACCAGGGCTGCAAGAAACAGGACTCCAGCAGCTACCAGAAGCTTCCTCACTTCACAGTTGTCAGTTCAAAATGATTGCTATAACCGGAACCATGTGATGGAACATGTGACTGTTTAAAGAGTAAAGGAGTGGTCACAAAGCGGCTGCACCTGACGTAAGACTAACCAGGAACTACTTGCAAGGAAAAGTTCGTTAAAAACTTTGCTGCAACAAAAGAAAGTGGCTACATTAAAAACCTAGAATCTGACAAGATAATGTGAGCTCAGATCCCACACTTGTCACAAGTCTCCCCAGGACAGGAGACCCTCATGACAGGCAGTGTCCATACTGCTGCCTTGCTGCTCATTAGCATAAAATGTAAGCACTGGTGTTCTCTAAAACAAGGAAATTAAATTCTAATAGCAATATCAGGAATAATCAGCCTTAAGGCACTTTATACATATGCCATTAGTTTGGAGAAGAAAATTGGGATCACGAGTTCTTTTTAACTAAGGTTTAATAATTTTTTAATTAATAGTTTCATATCTTTCATGTATATGTTTAATTTTCCTCAACCTTTTCTAGATTTCTCTTTGCTGTAAATAGAAATATTCTTTTTAAGATCAAAGGCTAAAAACTTGATCAGTCTTAGTCCTCCTTCACACATCAGTGAAAAACACAGACATTTTTCACTGACGTGTGAAAGATACGTATGTCCCTCTGTGTGCCATGATTTTGGCATGTGTGTGATCTCTGTGACCTATCCATGATCATACATGGAGATCAGACACTTACACTCACCTGTCCCTGCCACTGCTGCTGTCCGTGGTGCTGATATCTCCCACGATGCGCTGTCTGGCTACCGCTGTCTCCCCGCTGCATCTACTTCTGGGTCAGCTGTGCAGTGCATATGTATGAACATAATTACCCGGCCTGGAAGCAGGAGACAGCAGCGGCTGAAGACAGCATCGTGGGACATCAGTGATGCTGGAGAAAAATGGACTTGTCTCCGTGCAGAATACACGGACACGAGTGTGCGCCGCACGGAAACACGTCAGTGAGTAATCACTGATGTGTGAGCAGATGCACTGATTTTAACGGGTCTGCGTATGTCCATGCTTCCAGTACATATAAAAACTGCAACATACGTACCAAAAGCACGGACGTGTGAAGGGGGCTTTAAGGACAATTTAGACTAGCCAATAATCAGGGAAAGGGTGCTCGTAGGAATGCTCATTCCTGACAAACAGTCCATCTAAACAGAACAGTAAAAACTCAGAAAGCAAAGAAAACGCAAGCGTAAAAATCATTCTTGGCAGTACATTGCATCATGTAAACAGGTGATGGGCTGCTGATAACATGATATAATATGTGCACAGAACAATGATGCTCACAATCACTGAATGTGCGCATAGTATTGAGGTCAGCAATTAAAAATCAACCGATTAGCTTGTTTGTAACTCATCAGTGGTTGTGTAATTGTCCTGATAAACCCACCTTTATATTTCCCATAGCAGGAGCTTTTCTATTTAAATTGTTCTTGTGTAGACAATCTTCTGTGAACCATACTGTACCAGCAGCACAAGTCTTTCCTCTTTATTGAAATATTGCTATATTAGGGCAGATTTACTAATTTCATATAATAATTAAAATAAAATAGACAAGAAAATTTTAAAATGCAACAAATTAATCACAGTGGTTCCCATTGGTTGATAATCTTCGGAATCTAATTTTCCATCAAATATTAGTTACAGTAACTTACTCAGAGACCACTTTTAAGCCAAAAAACTAGAGCATCCCCTTAGTAAATGTAAATTTGTTATATTTTACAATCATTCTAAAGGGGGCTTTACACGCTACGACATCGCTAATGTGAACTCGTTGGGGTCACAGAATTGGTGCCGCACATCCGGCCGCATTAGCGATGCCGTTGCGTGTGACACCGATGAGCGATTTTGCATCGTTGCAAAAACATGCAAAATCGCTCATCGGTGACATGGGGGTCCATTCTCAAATATTGTTACTGCAGCAGTAACGAGGTTGTTCCTCGTTCCTGCGGCAGCACACATCGCTCCCTGTGACACCGCAGGAACGAGGAAGCTCTCCTTACCTGCCTCCCGGCCGCTATGCGGAAGGAAGGAGGTGGGCGGGATGTTATGTCCCACTCAGCTCCGCCCCTCCGCTGCTATTAGGCGGCCGCTCAGTGACATCGCTGTGACGCCGCACGGAACGCCCCCTTAGAAAGGAGGCGGTTCGCCGGTCACTGCGACGTCGCTAGGAAGGTAAGTATGTGTAAGGTCTAGGCGATGTTGTGCGCCACGGGCAGCGATTTGCCCGTGTCGCGCAACAGATGGGGGCGGGTACCCACACTAGCGATATCGGGACTGATATCGCAGTGTGTAAAGCCCGCTTTAGGTTAGGGTCAGACGATTATGCTAATCTCACTCTGATCAGATTCTGGTTGATTTGGAGTGTGGTTTGATTTTTTCAGATGTGGAGGAGGAAAAAAAAATGTCTCCATCTTCTCCATTCTGTCAGTCTGGGAAAATTAGCCCACAGTCAGATGTCATCAGAATGATGTCCTTTGACTTGCATGGTCGAGTGCAATCTGATTTACATTCCACAGCCTCATAGAGCAACATTGGTCTGAGTGTGTTCTGATGTTTTGTTGGATCGCATTCATACCAAAAATATGGTCATGTGACTCTAGCCTTAAAGGAAATCTGTCAGCGTGTTTTTGCTACCTCATCCGAGAGCAGCATGCAGATTTTCAATCCAATGATGTATAGTTTAAATTACTGGATGCAGCCGTTCTGACACAGTCAAAATTTTTAGATTTTGCATGTAGCAGAGCTGCTAGAGCTGTCCCTCCCACACCAGGCTCTCAATAGAGATTGTACATTGACAGTGAGGTGCCAATCAGAGTAGGGTGCATGACATTGTAGTTTGAGCATTGATAAGTCCTGCTGCTTAAACAAACAGCAAATAAACAACTGATCGGATCTTGACAAGACAGGCATCCCTGAATTCTATATTTTAACATCTACAGCATGCTGTCTTCAGATTACATAGCAAAAACCTCCTGACAGATTCCTTCACTTTTCTAGAAACTTTCTAAAAAGTGTCTAGTAACTAAAACCCTTAATAAATGGGTCACATGGCATGTACAGTTATGGTACCCTTGAAATTATTCCAAAAAACAAAGTATTTCTCTCAGAAAATTATTGCAATTATATATGTTTTGTCATACACAAATTTAATTTCCTTTGTGTGTACAACATTGAAAGAAAGGCAAATTGGTCATAATTTTGTACAAAACTCCAAAAATAAGCCTGACAAAAGTGTTGGCACTCTCAACTTAATATTTTGTTGCACACCCTTTGGAATAAATAACTGCTATCAATCACTTCCTATAATATAACCATCAAGAAACTTCTTACACCTCTACAATTTAGGTTCTCAAGTCCTCAGACAGTTCTCTTTACCTCTTTCTGTTCTCCATGCTTAATGTGGCACACACAGACCTTCAATGCAAGATTGAGTTAACTTCTCCTCTTTTTATCTGGTTTCAGGTGTGATTTTCATATTGCCCATATTTGCTACTTGCCACAGGTGACTTTGAATGAGCATCACACGCTTAAAACAAAATTGTTTACTCACAATTATGGAAAGGTGCCAACAATTTTGTCCTGTCCATTTTTGGGGTTTTGTGGGAAATTATGTCCAATTTGCCTTTTTTATCTGTTTTGTGTTGTTCCAATACACACAAAGGAAAAAAACATATGTAGAACAAAACGTGTAATTGCAATAATTTTTTGGGAGAAATATTTCATTTTCTGAAACAATTTCAAGGGTGCTAATACTTGACTATAAGCTAAAATTATGGCTCAGTTTTAGGGAGAATTCTCTCATATTTCTATTAGCAAATATCTTTTTTTTTTAATTTTTATTTTTTTATAGCACTAACATATTCCGCAGCGCTTTACATACATCAGGAACACTGTCCCCATTGGGGCTCACAATCTAAAATCCCTATTTGTATGTGTTTGGAGTGTGGGAGGAAACCGGAGAATCCGGAGGAAACTCACGCAAACACGGGGAGAACATACAAACTCCTTGCAGATGTTGTCCTTGGTGGGATTCGAACCCAGGACCCCAGCACTGCAAGACTGCAGTGCTAACCACTGAGCCACCGTGCTGCCCGAATATCCCCCAATATATCACAATCAGTATAAGATGTTCATCTCACAAATAATTGTGTAGACTTGATCCATTGTTGTACAGGTAAAATATATTTTTGTACCGTGTTAGGCCTCTTTCACACGTTCGTGAAAAACCACGCCCGTTTTTCACGGACGTGTCAGAGGTGCGTTTTGCCCTCCGTGAGCCGTGTTTATGGGCTACGTGTGTTCTCTGTGTGTTATCTGTGTTAACACACGGAGAACGGGAACTTTCTACTCACCTGTCCCTTGCGTCGCTGTCCGTGGTACTGATCTTCGGTCGCAGTGAAGTGAATATTCAATGAGCATAATGAGCGGCGGTCAGCACCAAGTGACAGCAGCGGCAGAGACAGGAGGGCTGGAGAAGGTGAGTAAAGTTTTTTTTTTTTTCTCACAGACACGTCTTCTCTCCGGTGCGTTTCACACGGAACAGATCCATGTGGTTTGTTTGCATTACGTGTGACACGTTTGCGTTCCGTGTGACACCCGTGATGCCGGAGGGAAAACGGACATGTCGGCGTGAGAAACACACGGACACACGTAAGTACGGAACGGACACATATTCCGTGCACAAATACTTAAGTGTGTCCAAAACCATAGGAATACATAGGTGTACGTGTGTACGTGTCTCCGGTATGTGAGAAACTGCCAAACACATACCGGAGGCACAGACGTGTGAAAGAAGGCCTTAGCCAGTACAAATAAAAAAAATATTTAAAAGACTCTCAGTTCTTTTATATAATTTTTTATCCACTGTTGTAAGCATTCTAGACCTGAATGTTTCCATTCACTGCCAAGAAACAGATCATGAAAATGGCAAGAAAGCACAAAGTATATGAGAAAGTCTCAGCATATTTTATTATTCTCTTATACCACTAGATATTTTTATACATGAATAATAAAATACTTTACAAAACCACAGGAAGAAAACGGCAATAATAGGAATTTATAGTATAACTTTTCTTCTGAGTTGCTTATAAGGGTTGTTCTATAATTTAGAGTGGTCCTAAAATTAATTGGAAAAAAAAACTATACTCACCGATCAGGCCTTCTCCTCTCCTCTGTACTTTTGCAAATGTTCCCTGCTAGTCTCTTGATTTCCTTTTCTAGTTGGACACCTAGATATTAGGTTATGGTCATATCAAAGAAAGCTTGCCTTGTCGTTGCAGATGGGTTCTCATAGCTTGGCCAGTTTGAGCACAAAGTACCTTCATTTTTATATATGTACTCTAGTAGTAATGCAGTTCAAATCTCATATATTCAATGTTTGCATATATCTTCATAAAAAAAGAAAGGAAAAAAAGCCACTGTGCGTATCAGTCTACAAGAAGGTGCCCCACATGAATGGCCATTTGTGATCTAAAGGTACCGTCACATTAAGCAACATCGTTAGCAACATCGCTGCTGAGGCACAACTTGCTAGCGATGTTGCTGTGTGTGACATCCAGCAACAACCTGGCCCCTGCTGTGAGGTCGTTGGTTGTTGCTGAATGTCCTGGGCCATTTTTTAGTTGTTGGTTTCCCGCTGTAAAGCACACATCGCTGTGTGTGACAGCGACAGAGCAACAACTAAATGTGCAGTGAGCAGGGAGCCTGCATCTGCGGACGCTGGTAACCACGGTAAACATCGGGTAACCAAGAAGCCCTTACCTTGGTTACCCAATATTTACCTTCGTTACCAGCGTCCGCCGCTCTCAGCTGTCAGTCCCGGCTCCCTGCTCTCTGCACACGTAGCTGGAGTACACATCGGGTAATTAACCCGATGTTTACTGTGGCTAGGAGTGCAGTGAACAGGAGCCGGCACTGACAGCTTAGAGCAGCGGACGCTGGTAACGAAGGTAAATATCGGGTAACCAAGGTAAGGGCTTCTTGGTTACCCGATGTTTACCGTGGTTACCAGCGTCCGCAGAGGCCGGCTCCCTGCTGCCTGCACACGTAGCAGAGTACACATCGGGTAATTAACCCGATGTGTACTGTGGCTAGGTGTGCAGGGAGCCAGTGCTAAGCCGTGTGCGCTGGTAACCAAGGTAAATATCGTGTTGGTTACCCGATATTTACCTTAGTTACCAAGCGAAGCATGCTTCCACGTGTAGCGACGCTCCAGCGATCCCTGCCAGGTCAGGTTGCTGGTGGGATCGCTAGAGCGTCGCTAAGTGTGACATCTCACCAGCGACCTCCTAGCAACTTACCAGCGATCCCTATCAGGTTGTATCATTGTTGGGATCGCTGGTAAGTTGTTTAGTGTGACTGGGCCTTAAGCAAACCATGTGGTGCACCCTCTTGTAGACTGATACGCCCAGTGGCTTTTTTTCTTTCTTTTGTACTGATTTTGGCTCCTTGACAGAAGTGTTTTATGCTGCTAGCTGCTTTCAACTCTAGTTCTACATACACTAGGTGCCTTTTCTGGACTCAGGCCTGGATACTACTGTTGTTCTATTTTCTTACCTGCATATATCTTGGAATTACAGCGTGCTGCCATATTCTTTTTTCTATATTATGCAGATATAGCAGCTTGCACCTGTTCACACTTGCTTTATTTTGTTAGGAGGTGCTGGTCTGTGTTTTTTTTTTTGTTATATTTAAGCAGCCATGTCTGGCTGAGGAGATGTTGAAAATGTTGTTTCTCAATCTTATTGCTGAAAGGAAGTCTAGAAAATGATCGGCCATGTGATCTATCTTAAAGGCGTCATCCACAACACAGTATCTTTGAAAGCAGCTTAGTACACAACCCCCCTCTCATTCCTCCCCCAACCACCAACAAAAAATAGATATATACTCAACAGTCAACTACCAAGAACCCCCAATTCTCCTGTTGGTGCTGGGCTTCTCACTCCTCCTTGCTTTCTCTTCTGTGGGGGAGGTCATGTGACCACTGTGTCACTGCTACAGTGAGTGATTGGCTGCAGCCCTCACATGTTTGTACAACCAGAAAAGGAACCAGACCAGAGCCTTTATCCAAAAATCTAACTGGAATAGACCCTACTACTCTGAGTAATTTACAAGCCTACTTGTTCTAGTCACATTTAGAGCATGAGCCCCAATGGGGACAGTGATGATCACGCCTGTAAAGCGCTGTGGAATTAATAGCGCTCTATAAGTGAGTATATAAATAAATACACCACAACTACATACTACTCATGCTTGAAAGGTTCCCATATTTTCTTTTTTTATGTCTGCCGGAATTTTCTAGTCTTTTAGACTTCCTTTGGCAGTATAAAGTGATAAATACTTGACTGTCTTCACTACAGCAATACAATAGTTTCTGTCCGTACTGCAGCATGCATTTTTCATAAGCGTCCTCTTTTAAAGTGAAGGTCTACTAACCTATGCAAATAATACAGATAAAATTTCATTCACTCCTTGCAAGTCTACATTTTATAGCTGGATGCTTCTGGAGTAAAGAAATATGGAGAATGACTGTACCATAATCTGCCTCCATTGCGGTTATATGCCGTATGATATAGGCTTTACAACAAGTGATAGTGATTGCATTCAAGTGCAGTGGGTGAGCAGACCCCCTGCAAAAGGGAGCATAGTTAACCCGGAAATGTTATTAATAAAAATGTTTTATTTGTATGTGCATGTGCATTGTGTTAGGGTACCCCTAGTGGCCGGGTGGGACGGCTGTCACCACAGTGGAGAGGAGGAGCCGGCAGAGACAAGGGGAGGAGAGAGCAAGGGTGTGAGGAAAAGATTAGATCAAGGGAGCAGTTGTCTCGGGGACAGGAGCGGAGCAGCAGAGCCGGGGCAGAGTGTGGAGCTGAGTGGGCAGAAAGCAAGAAAGAAAGAAGGGAGCTGGAAATCAGGGAAGCCGGTGAGAAAAGGAGCGAGCGGAACCTCATAGTGTGAAGCAGTCCGGTGTGGGTCCGGACTGTGGGTAGCCAGCAGTGGGAGCCGGGCGAAGTGGAGTAGTCAGGCACATCACCACTGGAGGGGACGCAAGGACAGGCTTCCCCCAGCTAAGAAAGCGTCTCAGCACCTTTATGGCTTTGTTCGGGACTTTGTGAGAAGTAGCATCCGGGACAGCAGTGTGTGCACGTCGGGCAGAGTGTGTGAGCAGAACAGCAGGGGACACCGGAGAGAAGGAGGTGGACGTAACCTCAGAGCCTATTCTGCCGGTGTGGGTCCGGTGTATGCTTGGCTGAATAGTGGGTGCCCGAAGGAAGTAGAGTACGGAGGGCATATCCCCACCCGAGGTGACGTTTGGTCAGGGTGTTCCCAGCTCCACAGGAATTGTCATCTGCCAGATTTATTGCTGACCGGATTGCTTTGTCTGGACTTTTAACTGTGAAGAATAAAAGAATGTTTGTTCATCGCATTGTACCCTGCCTGAAGAGTGTTTGTGCGCCGGACAACATCTGCACCACGACCACACTCTGCCCCACCAAGTCAGCTCCTGTCCCCATAGTGACGGTGGAACCAGGGGTAAGCTTGATACCGAGGGCCACGACTACAAGGCCGGAGGCACCCCTGGCACCCCGTTACATGTGGCGTAGTCGGCAGGATCCGGATCGTATGCAAGGGGACCCGCTCCAAGAAGATGGAGACCAAGTGGTGCCAAGGGCCCCTGATCCGGACTCCCAGCGAAGATTTACAGTCCCATGGTGGGAAGAAGAAACAGTGCCTGAGGTGAAGGACCGGGCACAAGATGGCGGCAAGATGGCCGTTGTCTGTGAGGATACAGCAAGCGCGCGCAGAATTGGCGCCAAAAGAAGAGCCTGGGGCTGGCCGGCGCCGAAGAAAAAGGACAGAGTACTCCGCCCAAAGAGGGGAGGCGCCAGCTCCAGGGCATTGAAGACGAAGAAAAGGAAAAAGAAGTACCTCAGCGGAGGAGTCAAGATGATGCGTGGGGCTGGGGGTGGAGTCCGTTTAAAAGCGGGAAACGAAGACCCGCCTCCACTTCCTCCAGCCTCAGCATTGACACCGCCGCCGTTACCAGCAAGATTGTCAGGGGCAGGGACACCTTCACCACCGAGAGGAGCTGCAGCAGCTGCGCCCGTGGAGCCACCCTACGCCCCTGTGTCCTTCCAGAGGATCCGTCGGCAGCCGGGACAATCGCTGGGGGCATACATCCAGGCTCAAGCGGAAGAATGGAAGCGGGCCTGGCCCCCAGAGTAAGTCACCACTGCTGATCTGTTGTTTAAGTCCGGCGCCGTTTAGCCGGCAGAAGTGTCTTTAACGTTGACGGGCCTGTTGCCCTCCAGCAAAGACCGGGAGCGCTCTTGAAGCCTCCGGGCACCTCCAGCAAAGACCGGGAGCGCTCTTGAAGCCTCCGGGCACCTTCAGCAAAGACCGGGAGCGCTGTTGAGCCTCCGGGCGCTATCCAGAGACCGGGAGCGCTGCTGCGCCATCAAGCGCCCCTCAAAAGAAGGAGCGCCGCTGTACTGGTGCCGCTGTTGAGGACTGACCCAAAAGGTTTTTATGTGTTTATGTGTTTAAGAGCCTTGCCGGGAGGCTCGGGTTTTAAGAGGGGAGGTATGCAGTGGGTGAGCAGACCCCCTGCAAAAGGGAGCATAGTTAACCCGGAAATGTTATTAATAAAAATGTTTTATTTGTATGTGCATGTGCATTGTGTTAGGGTACCCCTAGTGGCCGGGTGGGACGGCTGTCACCACAGTGGAGAGGAGGAGCCGGCAGAGACAAGGGGAGGAGAGAGCAAGGGTGTGAGGAAAAGATTAGATCAAGGGAGCAGTTGTCTCGGGGACAGGAGCGGAGCAGCAGAGCCGGGGCAGAGTGTGGAGCTGAGTGGGCAGAAAGCAAGAAAGAAAGAAGGGAGCTGGAAATCAGGGAAGCCGGTGAGAAAAGGAGCGAGCGGAACCTCATAGTGTGAAGCAGTCCGGTGTGGGTCCGGACTGTGGGTAGCCAGCAGTGGGAGCCGGGCGAAGTGGAGTAGTCAGGCACATCACCACTGGAGGGGACGCAAGGACAGGCTTCCCCCAGCTAAGAAAGCGTCTCAGCACCTTTATGGCTTTGTTCGGGACTTTGTGAGAAGTAGCATCCGGGACAGCAGTGTGTGCACGTCGGGCAGAGTGTGTGAGCAGAACAGCAGGGGACACCGGAGAGAAGGAGGTGGACGTAACCTCAGAGCCTATTCTGCCGGTGTGGGTCCGGTGTATGCTTGGCTGAATAGTGGGTGCCCGAAGGAAGTAGAGTACGGAGGGCATATCCCCACCCGAGGTGACGTTTGGTCAGGGTGTTCCCAGCTCCACAGGAATTGTCATCTGCCAGATTTATTGCTGACCGGATTGCTTTGTCTGGACTTTTAACTGTGAAGAATAAAAGAATGTTTGTTCATCGCATTGTACCCTGCCTGAAGAGTGTTTGTGCGCCGGACAACATCTGCACCACGACCACACTCTGCCCCACCAAGTCAGCTCCTGTCCCCATAGTGACGGTGGAACCAGGGGTAAGCCTGATACCGAGGGCCACGACTACAAGGCCGGAGGCACCCCTGGCACCCCGTTACACAAGGATCACACAATTACAGGGCAACGTATGGTTCTGTTGTGCATTTGGTGTAAAATCCGACATAATGCAGATTTTATTACAAGCATTTAATGTTACATTATTTCAAGGCTATTCTGAAGGAGAGGTAATGGAATTGCATAGCTCAAAATGATAACATTGTATTTTTACATTCCAGGGAGCAATTAGCCGTTATTAGGGATAATGCTGCTCTCAGGGCCCGGCCATACAAAATAGATTTAGCTGTAAAATAAAAACTTCATTCCAAGGACTTCTAAATGGTGCTTGAATTGAAGAAATGATTTCAATCTATTTCCAAAGGCACTTAAATCTGCTCATATAAAAACTCTCCTAAATAAGCCGCCATCTAAAGTTTAAGGTTAATTTAATTAGATCCAACATTCAATTAAAGAGACAATTTTTTCTGTTCATTTCAGCCTTTATCAGCTGTTCAGGTCTCTGAATAAGACACTTAATCCCGTAACTGTAGATTGTCTTTCATTTGCTTTCTGAATTGATGGTAGAGAAATAAGACAGAACGTCTGGTCCTGCTTTCTTACCTTTCTGACATGTCTCCTTCCTTCACTGTGTAGCTCTCATTTGCAGAACTTCTTTGTTCTTTGTGCTCACCATAGCGGACCCAGTGCTGCCGGCATTGTGCGGTGACAGTGGGATGTTTAGGAAGACTCCATGGATCTAGTTTCCCCAGGGACAATATCTGTTACTTAGTAACATGTCGTCATTTCCGCTGTCCAGAGATCCATGTGTCTTTTTATCAATGAATTCCTCTTTTGTCTATTCAGGCTTTCGGCATTGTCACCTGTGCGTGGTAGTAATAGGAAATAGGTAAAAAAAAAAATCATACATCCATTATTAATATTAGTCACTAGGACGTGTGCAAATTCTATTCTCGTGACCTTACAATATATTGTATCTGTATAGCCAATATCTAAACATAAAGGAATTAGGTAAGCACCATGTATATACAGTCCCATGTAAATAATACATTAGACATGGCAGCCATGTGAGTTTGTTAACACATTGTTATTTAGAAGTTCTTTTCCCGTCTGTCTTCTTCGATCCCTCAGTTCCCTCCCTGCCTATACTGACAAAATGCCATATCTACATAGCCAATTTAGTGTTAATGCTTAAAATAGAGATATTCATTATTACCCATGGTCATAGAACTTGAACTTTCCTGCAACATCTGAGAGGGTCCTGAAAGAAGGAGAGACCCTGGAAGCTGGAAATCCCCTGATTGCTGCATTAACTTCTAGAACACCAGGTCTTCTGGAAGCTTCTTGAGGATGATGGTTTGATACTTTATAAAAGTGCAGCCATACAGAGGGCCAGAAACAGGGTATCGATAGAGTATGTCATGTGAAAAGGGACATGGATGAGGGTACAAATTTTCAGCATGGTGCTAAACACTGGCAAGTGCTGATACATATTGTAGCTAGAGCCTTCCCTAAGTCTAAGGGGTACTTTACACGCTGCGACATCGCTGCCGATATATCATCGGAGTCACGTCGTTAGTGACGCACAGCCGGCGCCGGTAGCGACATCGCAGCGTGTAAAACAAATGAGCGACGATCGACGAGTGCAAAAACGTGCAAAATCGCTGCTCGTTGACACGTCGTTCATTTCCATAATATTGGTGCTGCTGCAGGTACGATGTTGTTTGTCGTTCCAGCAGCAGCACACATCGCTATGTGTGACGCCGCTGGAACGACAAACATCTCCTTACCTCCGTCCACCGGAAAAGGAGGAAGAAAGGAGGTGGATGGCATGTTACGGGCGCTCATCTCCTCCCCTCCTTTTCTACTGGGCGGCGGTTCAGTGACGCTGCTGTGAAGTCGCTTTCACGCTGAACGAACCGCCCCCTTAGAAAGGAGGCGGTTCGCCGGTCACAGCAATGTCGCAGACCAGGTATGTGCGTGTGACGCTGCCGTAGCGATAATGTTCACTATGGCAGCGATCATCACATATCAGCCGTGCGATGGGGGCGGATGCAATCGCGCTCGACATTGCTAGCAAATGCTAGCGATGTTGCAGCGTGTAAAGCACCCCTAAGGCCTCTTTCACACGTCAGTGATTCTGGTACGTTTGTGCTTTTTTTTAAACGTACCAGAATCACTGACATACGCAGACCCATTATAATGAAAGGGTCTGCTCACACATCAGTGATTTTTCACTGACCATGTCTCCATGCAGCGTTCACGCGTGTCCGTGATTGCCGCACGGAGACATCTCCATTTTTTTCTGGCATCACTGATCTCCCACGGACCACTCAGTGGTGTGATCCGTGAGACATGTGTCAGAAAAAAACGTGCTTTTAAAATAAAAATCATTTTTACTCACCCGGCTCCAGCGATGTCCTCTGCAGCCCGTGCAACCTGCTGCTTCTGAGCCGGCTCATTACTGTCACGCATATTCATGATGCACGACACAGCCGACCCAGAAGCAGCTGCTGCGGGGGTCAGCGCCGGCCGGGTGCTGCACCGCGGGAGCGTTCAGCACCATGGAGAGCGGGAGCGCGCAAAGGTGAGTTAATCTCTAAGTGCAATCACGGGCCACGGAGAACGGAGCCCGGATTGCACTTAGACAACCCACGTGTGCCGTGATTCACGGCATATGGAGGGACATGTGCGTGTTTTACACGCCAGTGAAAAACGCCAGTGTTTTTCACTGGCATGTAAAACACGCACAGTCTGGTGTGAATGTTGTATTACCTCGTTGATTACAGACTGGTCACATGGCTATTATGTTATGGAAGGTCCTGTAGTCAGTGGTGGTTACCCAGAGGCACAGCTGACCGGCCTCAGCTATACACTCGGGTGAAGTCTCTGACAGCTCTCAGCTGATTCTGTGTGAGCAGACCTGTGTTTGTCTTCTCACAGAGATGTAGCAGAGCTGAAGATGCTCACCTGCCTTTAGGGGTACCTTGCACGTTGCGACATCGCTAGCATCGACTAGCGATGCCGAGCGCGATAGTACCCGCCCCCGTCACACATGAGATATCTTATGATAGCTGCCGTAGCGAACATTATCGCTACGGCAGCATCACACGCACTTACCTGCCCTGCGACGTTGCTCTGGCCGGCGACCCGCCTCCTTCCTAAGGGGGCGGGTCGTGCGGCGTCACAGCGACGTCACACTGCAGGCGGCCAATAGAAGCGGAGGGGCGGAGATGAGCGGGACGTAAACATCCCGCCCACTTTCTTCCTTCCGCATAGCCGGTGGAGGCAGGTAAGGAGATGTTCCTCGCTCCTGTGGCTTCACACACAGCGATGTGTGCTGCTGCAGGAACAACATCGTATCTCCTATTGGTGCAACATTATGAAAATGACCGACGCTACACAAATCACCGATTTTCGACGGTTTTGCGATCATTTATCGGCGCATCTAGGCTTTACACATTGCGACGTCATTACCAGCGTGCATCACTTTCGATTTGGCCCCGACGATATCGCAGTAGCAATGTTGCAGCGTACCAAAGTTCCCTTTAGACTACGTCGGAGGAGGGTTTTTTTGGGTAATAAAGATGAAGTCCTAATGCGGGCGTCACACGAGACGATATATCGTGCGATATGTCGGCGGGGTCACGTCGTAAGTGACGCACATCCGGCATTGTTTGATATATAGTAGCGTGTGACAGCTACGAGCGACGGTGAATGAGCAAAAATACTCACCTTATCGTTGCTTGTTGACACGTCGCTCATTTTCAAAAAGTCGTTTCTTCTTCTTTGCGCCGGTGTTTCATTGTTCCCGAGGCAGCACACATTGCTCCGTTTGACACCCCGGGAACGATGAACACAGCTTACCTGCGTCCCGCTGGCCATGCGGAAGGAAGGAGGTGGACGGGACTCATCTGCTTCTATTGGCCGGCCGCTGTGTGACGTCGCTGTGACGCCGAACGTCCCACCCCCTTCAGGAAGTGGATGTTCGCCACCTACAGCGACGTCGCTCAGCAGGTAAGTGCGTGTGACGGGGGTTTAACGACTTTGTGCGCCACGGGCAACTAATTGCCCGTGACGCACAAACGACGGGGGCGGGTGCGATCGCTCGTGTGATCGCACGATAGATCGTCTCGTGTGACGCCCGCATAAATGTCTTCTGTTTTATTTCTAATAAAATATTTTTTTCTCTGTGTTGTTGTATTTTACTGTTAAAATATCAGACAATAACAGACGCTGTCACAAAGTGGGCTCTGTGATTAGATTCTGGAGTAACCTGAAACCAGCTTAAACATTCTAGAATCTAGAATGTAGGGGCAGATTCAAGGTTACGCCATCAGCCATTCACAGATGCCCATTCTGTGTGACAGCGTCTGTGATTGGCTATTTAGTCCCTCACACATATAATAGTGTAAAAATAAATAAATAATTTAAAAAAATGACGTAGCGCTCCTCAATATTTTTGATTCTCAGCACAGATAAAGCGGACGGCTACAGGCTGCCACCCCCATCTGCCTTGTTTTATCTTGGCTAGAAATCAAAATACAGGAAGCCCATTCATTTTTTTTTTTTTAATTATTTAAAAAAAAAAAAATAATTAAAAAAATACGTGGGCTCCTGCCATATTTTGATCGCCAGTCAGGTAAAACCAGGCAGCTGGGCGCTGGGATTCTCAGCATGGTAAGGTCCAAGCGTTCTGGGCCCCCCATGCTAAAAATTGCAGAGGGCAGCCGCCCCAGGAAAATGGCGCATTGTTTCTAAGCGCCATTTCCAGGAGCTTTACCCGGCTTGTCCAGCGGCCCTGATGGCGGTGGCACACTGGGTAATAAAGGGGTTAATACCAGCTTTGTATTCTCATCTGGTACTAAGCCCAAATTCATGGTGTAACCTCAAATTAGATATGGTCACCATGAATTTATAGTAAACAGTAAAAAAACACAAACATAGGAATTTTTTTTAACTAGAAATAAAACAAAAAAAATATTTAGAGACTCCATGTTTATTATAAAGAAATCCATGGTCCGAGATAGTCCACAGGTAGAGCAATGTCAGCTCTGCTTCATTGCTCTGTATAAACAAGTGTCTCTATAGAGTAAGGAGCAGAGAGAAAAAATGTCAGCTCTGCTTCATCACTCTGTACAGACAAGTGTCTCTACAGAGCGAGAAGAAGGCTGACACTGAGGGTATGATTCCACTTGCATATGACTCCTGTGAGTCTCGCATTGCATCACCCCGCACGGTGTACACTTTCCTGACAGGAGCGCCTCAGTTGCATAGAAATACATGCAGCTGACCCACTAATGTTAGGAGAGAGTGCGCCATGCAAGGTGATGCAATGCAAGACTCGCACAGTGAAAGTTAAAGTTCAATTGAGTCTATGAGCCATGGACTCGGGTGAACCCTGATGTCACCGCGAACATGGCCAAAAACAGCCAAAGACTGCCAAATGAGTGCATTGCAGTGAATACCCCCAGAAGTTAATGATCGGACCCGGAAGCAGAAGCGGCCGGGAGACAGAATCTGCAGTGACACATCGCAGGACCTTTAAGTATAATCATAATGTTTTTTTTTAATGATGTGCTTCTTTTTACAGCCCCTGGACCTGAACTGGACCCGAACTGTAACACAAGCTTCACAGGAAAGCTCGTGTTCAGGATCGTGTGCCCAAACACTATGTGTTCGGTACGGACCACAAACTTTACAGTTCAGGTTCGCCCATCACTATTAGGGTCCCATCAAAGAAGGATGAGCTCTCATGAATTGGCCACTTTATGCTCAACGTAGTTTCATTTTTAGAGGTATATTCCATATTGCAGTACACTGTGTGCAGAATTATTAGGCAAATGAGTATTTTGATCACGATAATTTTTATACATGTTCTACTCCAAGCTGTATAGGCTTGAGAGCCAACTACCAATTAAGTAAATCAGGTGATGTACATCTCTGTAATGAGCAGGGGTGTGGTGTAATGACATCAACACCCTATATAAGGTGTGCTTAATTATTAGGCAACTTCCTTTCCTTTGGAAAAATGGGTCAGAAGAGAGATTTGACAGGCTCTGAAAAGTCCAAAATTGTGAGAAGTCTTGCAGAGGGATGCAGCAGTCTTGAAATTGCTAAACTTTTAAAGCGTGATCACAAAACAATCAAGCGTTTCATGGCAAATAGCCAACAGGGTCGTAAGAAGCATGTTGGGCAAAAAAGGCGCAAACTAACTGCCCATGAATTAAGGAAAATCAAGCGTGAAGCTGCCAAGATGCCATTTGCCACCAGTTTGGCCATATTTCAGAGCTGCAACGTTACTGGAGTATCAAAAAGCACAAGGTGTGCCGTACTCAGGGACATGACAAAGGTAAGGAAGGCTGAAAAACGACCACCTTTGAACAAGAAACACAAGATAAAACGTCAAGACTGGGTCAAGAAATATCTTAAGACTGATTTTTCAAAGGTTTTATGGATGATGAAATGAGAGTGACTCTTGATGTGCCAGATGGATGGACCAGAGGCTGGAACAGTAAAGGGCAGAGAGCTCCACTCCGACTCAGACGCCAGCAAGGTGGAGGTGGGGTACTGGTATGGGCTGGTATCATCAAAGATGAACTTGTGGGACCTTTTCAGGTTGAGGATGGATTTAAGCTCAACTGCCAGACCTACTGCAAGTTTCTGGAAGACAACTTCTTCAAGCAGTGGTACAGGAAGAAGTCGGTTATAGTTCAAGAAAAACATGGTTTTCATGCAGGACAGTGCTCCATCACATGCATCCAACTACTCCACAGAGTGGCTGGCCAGTAAAGGTCTAAAAGATGAAAAAATAATGACATGGCCCCCTTGTCCACCTGATCTGAACCCCATAGAGAACCTGTGGTCCTTCATAAAATGTGAGATCTAAAGGGAGGGAAAACAGTAGACCTCTTGGAACAGTGTCTGGGAGGCTGTGACGGCTGCTGCAGAATCTATGGATGGTAGGCTGTTGAGTGTCATCATAAAGAAAGGTGGCTATATTATTCACTAATTTTTGGGGGTTTTGTTTTTGCATGTCAGAAATGTTTATTTCTAACTTTTGTGCAGTTATATTGGTTTACCTGGTGAAAATAAACAAGTGAGATGGAAATATATTTGGTCTTTATCACGTTGCCTAATAATTCTGCACAGTAATAGTTACCTGCACAAACAGATATCCTCCTAAGATAGCCAAATCTAAAAAAAAAACCACTCCAACTTCCAAAAATATTAAGCTTTGATATTTATGAGTCTTTTGGGTTGATTGAGAACATAGTTGTTGATCAATAATAAAATAAAATCCTCTAAAATACAACTTGCCTAATAATTCTGCACACGGTGTAATGGAGTCCAAATTTCATATATTCAATGTTTTCATATATCTTGGCACTTACAGAGTGCTCTTGTATTCTTTTGTTTGTTGATAGATAGATAGATAGATAGATAGAGTTGTTACAATGGAGAACTACCAGTATTTTGTAATTCATTTTGTTATGCCTCATTTACACATCTCGTGAACACTTGACTTTCAGCTGTGATTGCCACATTGTGTGTTACTGTGAATTCATATGACAATCATGTCCAGTTACAACTAAAATAAAGCCACATGTTGTATGTGTGACGCAGCATTGTCTTCTAGGAACTTAGCGTGTCTCCTAGAAGGGGACAACAGAAGCTCGCTGAAGGCCAGGCTGCACCCGGTTCTTGTGGTAACACACAACCTGTTCTCTTTTGAATCACTTTATTTTGATAATTGTTTTTATGTCCGTCAGCGCCAGCATTGATCTGTATGTGATCTGAACACCGGATGGATGGTGTAATACCACAACTATACTGCACAGCTGTTTACTGTACACACTCTGCAGAAAGGCTGCAGGACATGTCGTTAGATGACACAAAGAATCCCTGTTGGACATGTTGAATCTTTTAAGTCAGAGAACATATTTCTTTTTGGGAAACCCAGAGATATGAAAAGAGATCAATGTGGGAACATCTGGTCTACAAATACATTTGGCAATATGACTCCTGGAAAGAGTATAATCAATATACAGAACTGCCAGGACAGCAGCAACAAAGGGTAAGTCAAAAATATACAATGAATATTATCTCTGGAATTATCCAACTGCTACAGGCAATATGTGACAAGTGTTAATTAATAACTAGAAAGGAAAGATAGCGCTTATGAGAAGCACCCGTGGAATGAATCTAAGGTTTAAATATAGAACTGCTCACCTTAGGAGGTTGTGCGCCCCCGCATAACCCCAGTAATATGTGTATAAATCCTCCAGTTGAGAGAACTTTCTCCACTGACATTACCGCTGGTGTGGTTGCTGAGTCCGGGCTTCGTATCGCTCTTGGCTCCTTGCATCCACTGGCACCTTGGATCTTGAAGCACCTGTGCGATCCTCCGTCCTCCGGTTAAGATGTTCTGATTAGACCTGGCAGGTCCTTTGCTCTAAGCAGCTCTTCCGAAATTCCCTTAGAGGGAGTAGGCATATAACAGGATGGATATTTCGGTCTGATAGAGCACTTCAATCCAGGTTCAGAGACTGAGGAAAATTCAACTATGACCGGCCGGTGATAGTTGAATTTTCCTCAGTCTCTGAACCTGGATTGGAGCGCTCTATCAGACCGAAATATCCATCCTGTTTTAAGTGTTAATTAATGTCATGCGGCAGCAGGTTGTGGTGAAGATGGGACATTAATAATATTCAGGGTCATGTATAAAATCAATTTAGGTAGATAATAGTTAAATAAAAAATTGTATCTATGTAACTTTTTGATCTTTCACACTTGACCATCAGTTTTCTGTTTGACTAATATGAAGCAGATATGTAAATCGTGTCAAAGCAAAATCTTATATTTAGTAATGTTATAGTGCCAACATCAAGGTAGACTGGCAGTATCGGGCAGAAGAGGAGGCGCCATGTGTGGGAAGATGTGATATATGCTCAGCAGTATTTTACTAATTTGAGTATCTTATTCAGTTAAGTATATTACTTGCATTTTGCGGCATTGAGTACATTTAATACCTACTGGTCGTACTTACTAGGTGTATTTGAGAATGTTATAGGTCGCTGCTGATCTTTATAACAATGGTATTACGTACCCCAGCGTACATAGTAAAAATGTGATGTTCTATGTGGAATCCAATTTTTTGGATGCACTGCTGACACAATCACATTTCTGACTCTCACACACCTTTAATAAACCAACATACAGTAATAGCTACATTTCGTTGTCGGGCGCCCACCTCCGTAACGTGCCTAAAAGCCAATATTTGAGCGCACGCAGAAATTGCAGCACGAAGAGAGGATTTTGACATGGAGCCCTACCACATGGCAAATAGATTTAGAGAAAAGGGTCATGAAGTTGGTTTTCTAGATGCAGTTTCCTGGGAAATTGGGGAGATTCTGTGGGACAGACTATTAGAATCTGGTTTTCGGGAAGGGGGAACAAAGATGAATATAGATTCTGAAGATTTGAATGTATCAATAATTTTTCAGCATACAACAAAAACCATAACTCAGCCATTGACAAGCAATCAGTGTGCGGACACAACATCCGGATATTTATGGCCAAGCACCTGCGGCGCAGGTTATTGGAACATCACAGATCTGCTTGAGGACACAACCAGAGCAATGTGCAAATGCTGAGAAAAAACAAGGGAAAAATTGTGAAAATATACCCTGCTGTAACTAAATAAAAGCATACTGCATATAAACATAAGGTACTTAATAAACACTGTTTTTGATCACATAAAGCATAAAGCCATCCCACCAACAACAAGGTGCACCCAGTTGGGATAGTACCTACACGCTCTAATATTAAAACATTACCATGGGTCTAAATTAGGCCTCAAGGTGACTAAGGGCTGAGAGTGACCGGGTTCCAACAGGACACACAGTCAGGTGATGCACAGAATGAAATGCACAGCCCACTAAGAGGCCATTGACAAGCAATCAGTGTGCGGACACAACAACCGTAAATTTATGGCCAAGCACCTGCGGCGCAGGTTATTGGAACATCACAGATCTGCTTGAGGATACAACCAGAGCAATGTGCAAATGCTGGTAAGACCATCTACAGCTCCGATATAACATCCCACCTTGGCCACTAATAACTTCCCTGAATGCAACGTGGATGACAAGTAAGTGCGATAACAGTGGAGATCTACTAGATCTGTAATCCATCGTCGAATGTGACAGAGTGTAGTGGGGATCACTGTGGTTACTGTGTAATCTATGTGCAGTCTGCAGGAATACATCAGGGCTAATCTTTTGGTTTCCCTTCTGTTTGTCTATTGAGACTTTAACATCCTCCACAAAGGGTAACCAGCAGCATTGACTGTATAGCCTACCACTAATTATTGACACCAACTAATGGGTGAACAAAACCTAAAAGGTACAGTCACACTAAGCAACATCGCTAGCAACATCGCTGCTGAGGCACAACTTGCTAGCGATGTTGCTGTGTGTGACATCTAGCAACAACCTGGCCCCTGCTGTGAGGTCGCTGGTTGTTGCTGAATTTCCTGGACCATTTTTTAGTTGTTGCTCTCCCGCTGTGAAGCACACATCGCTGTGTGTGTGACAGCGACAGAGCAACAACTAAATGTGCAGTGAGCAGGCTTCTGCGGACGCTGGTAACCAATGTAAATATTGGGTAACCAAGAAGCCCTTTCCTTGGTTACCCGATATTTACATTCGTTACCAGCGTCCGCCGCTCTCAGCTGTCAGTGCCGGCTCCCTGCTCTCTGCACACGTAGCTGGAGTACACATTGGGTAATTAACCCGATGTGTACTGTGGCTAGGAGTGCAGGGAACAGGGAGCCGCCACTGGCAGTGTGAGAGCGGCGGATGCTGGTAACGAAGGTAAATATCGGGTAACCAAGGGAAGGGCTTCTTGGTTACCCGATGTTTACCGTGGTTACCAGCGTCCGCAGAAGCCGTCTCCCTGCTGCCTGCACACGTAGCAGAGTACACATCGGGTAATTAACCCGATGTGTACTGTGGCTAGCTGTGCAGGGAGCCAGCGCTAAGCGGTGTGTGCTGGTAACCAAGGTAAATATCGTGTTGGTTACCCGATATTTACCTTAGTTACCAAGCGCAGCATGCTTCCACGTGTAGCGACGCTCCAGCGATCCCTGCCAGGTCAGGTTGCTGGTGGGATCGCTGGAGCGTCGCTTAGTGTGACATCTCACCAGAGACCTCCTTGCAACTTACCAGCGATCCCTATCAGGTTGTATCGTTGTTGGGATCGCTGGTAAGTTCTTTAATGTGACTGGCCCTTAACAGTGAAAATCGATCTAAGTGGATTAGCCAAATATTGTTCAAAAGATAACAGTAGCCACCATCCAGGGTTCTGTTTATCACTCTGATCTCCTATTATATTGTTACTGTAATTGTTTTATGAAATGCATTTTATGCATATTGGAGTAATTGAATTTTTATATTATTAAAATTGTTATAAAGGGAACTTTTCTATTAGCGCTGATTTTATATTTAATTTATAGGTTGCATTTGCTTGCAAATTAAGGGCCTTTTTTTCAAAATTCCAGTTGCAGTAGAAAGTAGTGGAAATTCGAGAGCTATCTCTATTTTTTACCATTCGCAATTTTTTAAATGTGTTCAAATTTCCTGGACTTAAGGGGGCTTTACACGCTACGACATCGCTAATGCGAACTCGTTGGGGTCACGGAATTGGTGACGCACATCCGGCCGCATTAGCGATGCCGTTACAAGTGACACCGATGAGCGATTTTGCATCGTTGCAAAAACGTGCAAACTCGCTCATCGGTGACATGGGGGTCCATTCTCAAAAATTGTTACTGCAGCAGTAACGAGGTTGTTCCTCGTTCCTGCGGCAGCACACATCGCTCCGTGTGACACCGCAGGAACGAGGAAGCTCTCCTTACCTGCCTCCCAGCCGCTATGCGGAAGGAAGGAGGTGGGCGGGATGTTACGTCCCGCTCATCTCCGCCCCTCCGCTGCTATTGGGCGGCCGCTCAGTGACGTCGCTGTGACGCCGCACGGACCGCCCCCTTAGAAAGGAGGCGGTTCGCCCGTCACAGCGACGTCGCCGGGCAGGTAAGTATGTGTGACGGGTCTGGGCGATGTTGTGCGGCACGGGCAGCAATTTGCCCATGTCGCGCAACAGATGGGGGCGGGTACCCACACTAGCGATATCGGGACCGATATCGCAGTGTGTTAAGCCCGCTTAAGAAGGTGTCCAGTGGTATCTGAGACAAAAGTATGAAGGCCAGTTCCCATTAGTCCTGTAAAGTTAGCCACACACCTTATGTTGAACAATCAATCAGCTGACAGTTACCAGTCATATGAAAAAGTTTGAGCACCCCTATTAATGTTAACCTTTTTTCTTTATAACAATTTGGGTTTTTGCAACAGCTATTTCAGTTTCATATATCTAATAACTGATGGACTGAGTAATATTTCTGGATTGAAACGAGGTTTATTGTACTAACAGAAAATGTGCAATCCGCATTTAAACAAAATTTGACCAGTGCAAAAGTATGGGCACCTCAACATAAAAGTGACATTAATATTTTGTAGATCTTCCTTTTGCAAAAATAACAGACTCTAGTCGCTTCCTGTAGCTTTTAATGAGTTCCTGGATCCTGGATGAAGGTATATTTGACCATTCCTGTTTACAAAACAATTCCAGTTCAGTTAAGTTTGATGGTCGCCAAGCATGGACAGCATGCTTCAAATCATCCCATAGATTTTCAATGATATTCAGGTCTGGGGACTGGGATGGCCATTCCAGAACATTGTAATTGTTCCTCTGCATGAATGCCTGAGTAGATTTGGAGCAGTGTTTTGGATCATTGTCTTGCTGAAATATCCATCCCCTGCGTAACTTCAACTTCGTCACTGATTCTTGCACATTATTGTCAAGAATCTGCTGATAAAGTTGAGAGTCGCATGGATTCAACTCTGTAACAAGATTCCCGGTGCCGGCACTGGCCACACAGCCCCAATGCATGATGGAACCTCCACTAAATTTTACTGTGGGTAGCAAGTGCTTTTCTTGGAATGCCATGTTTTTTTGCCTCCATGCATAACGCCTTTTTGTATGACCAAACAACCCAATCTTTGTTTCATCAGTCCACAGGACCTTCTTCCAAAATGTAACTGGCTTGTCCAAATGTGCTTTTGCATACCTCAGGCGACTCGGTTTGTGGTGTGCTTGCAGAAACGGCTTCTTTTGCATCACTCTCTCATACAGCTTCTCCTTGTGCAACGTGCACTGTATTGTTGATCGATGCACATTGACACCATCTGCAGCAAGAAGAAGCTACAGGTCTTTGGAGGTGGTCTGTGGATTGTCCTTGACTGTTCTCACCATTCTTATTCTCTGCCTTTCTGATATTTTTCTTGGCCTGCCACTTATGGGCTTAACAAGAACTGTACCTGTGTTCTTCCATTTCCTTACTATATTCCTCACAGTGGAAACTGACAGTTTAAATGTCTGAGACAACTTTTTGTATCCTTCCCCTGAACAACTATGTTGAATAATCTTTGTTTTCAGATCATTTGAGAGTTGTTTTGAGGAGCTCATGATGCCACTCTTCATAGGAGATTCATATAGGAGAACAACTTGCAAGTGGCCACCTTAAATACCTTTTCTCATGATTGGATACACCTGCCTATGAAGTTCAAAGCTCAATGAGGTTACAAAACCAATTTAGTGCTTTAGTAAGTCAGTAAAAAGTAGTTAGGAGTGTTCAAATCAAGAAATTGATAATAATTTTGCACCGGTCAAATTTTTTAAATGCGGATTGCACATTTTCTGTTAGTACAATAAACCTCATTTCAATCCAGAAATATTACCCAGTCCATCAGTTATTAGATATATGAAACTGAAATAGCTGTTGCAAAACCCCAAATTGTTATAAAGAAAAAAGGTTAACATTAATAGGGGTGCCCAAACCTTTTCATATGACACCCCCCCCCCCCCCATACACAGGAACACGGTGCTCAGCCAAGCGCTCCTGTGTTCTTCGAGAGAAACTTTGCAAAACACCTCTGGCAGCTGCTCATCTCACTGAACAAGAATCAGAATTTGGATAGAAGTGATCATCTATTTGTCATGATCTTCAAACCAATTCTAAATAGATGTTTGTGTGGCAGGATATATTTCCCATTAAAGAATGTTGCCCTAAAGGAACTCCATTATCCTGAGTGGATGTTCTTCATCTGCAACAATGTTTATGTTCAGTGGTTGTGTGTCAAAGTAAAATCCACATGAATGCCGTGACCTGAAGATGTCAAGTAGAATCTTTTTCAGGGTAATCCGCTGCAGGGTTGTCTTCATACCATAGTGCATCCTGGTTCTTTCTCTTTTATAGGCAAGCAATGCCCATGCACACATTCGTGCAAACAGTGGCATGGTACAGTGCGGATGCTTGCATATCCACTTTAGTTGATTTCAGCAGTGGATAGGAATCTGCATGGGTGCATAAAAAATTATCCATTTTTGAAAGCTGATGCCATGGAGTGTTGACAAGTTGGGGTCTCAAAATGTTTCCTTCTTGGGGTGTAGCAACTGGTTTGTTGTTTGGAAAATGGAGAAGCAGTGACTTCATCCCTCTTGATTCCCATCTCCAGATTAACTGAGCTTTCCACCTCCACCTTGGCTGTACTGCCTGTACTCCTACCAGCAGGGCTAGTAAAGCCACTAACATAGCCAGGTGTTTGGATTATGTCCTTCATCTCATCCTCCCTCATCTCATCCAAGTACAAATGCAGACTGTTCATCTTATCCGATAAATCAAGTGGAAAAAGTTGCTGTTGTGAAAGATCTTCTTTAGCTCCCAAGGTACTGTGGCTTAAGAGACAGAAAAGATGGAGGTGTTATTGATGACTCTGAAAGTCTGCAATGTAAAAGCTTAACTGTTATGTAGGTGGAAGAGGCACACTGTCCAGAAAACTGATTTAACCCCTTAACGACCGCAGTCGGGAGGGATCTGCGCACATATCAGCTGATTTATACAGCGATCCGCCTGTACCTGTTTTCCCCTTAAATGTCACTGTGAAACTGTCACAGTGGCATTATAATAGCGGTCACGGTGTTCTGTTTACTCACCGCCTGACACCAGATGTCACGTGACATGATCATGTCGATCCGATGGTTGTCATGGTAGCAGAGTGTCATGTGATGACTCCTGTAACTCACATGACTCACTTCCTGTCTCACATGGCCGAGAGCTGTGTGAGATAGGAGATGAGCATATCTGGTGTTCACAGCTGTGTAGTTGTGATCAGCAGATATGGAAGGGCGATCAGATTGCAGATTCTTCTGACCCTAGGGCAGTGATGGCAAACCTATGGCACGCATGCCAGACTGGGCACTCAGAGCCCTTTTTGCTGGCACGCGCGCTGTCGCCACATTCAGCCACTTTGCACTGTCGGTGTGGTCGCGCCGACAGTGCAAAGTGGTGTTGGAGCAGCGGAGACATTTCTCCTCCTTCTGACATGCCTCCTCTCCTGAGCTGCAGGCCTGTTGCCTAGGAGACGGAGTAGCATCAGTAGGCGGCGCCAGTGTCTTGTTGCCGCGCGGGAACTGAACTGACTGAGGACGCAGTGATAGAGCGGCTGCTGCAAGGTGAGTTTTTTTTATTTTTTTTTTTATTTTTAAGCTGTGTGCGGCTGTGCTAAGGTGTGGGGGACAGAGCCAGCATGGGGCAAACATGGAGCGCACGGGTGAAACATGGGGAGCACGGGGAAAACGTGGGAGCAAGGGGGAAACATGGGAGCACGGGGGACAGAGCCAGCATGGGGGAAACATGGGAGCACGGGGGAAACATGGGAGCACGGGGGAAACATGGGGAGCACGGGGGAAACATGGGGAGCACGGGGGAAACATGGGGAGCACGGGGGAAACATGGGGAGCACGGGGGACAGAGCCAGCACGGGGCAAACATGGAGCGCATGGGGGAAACATGGGGAGCACCGGGGAAACATGGGGAGCACAGGGGACAGAGCCAGCATGGGGGAAACATGGGGAGCACGGGGGAAACATGGGAGCGCGGGGCAAACATACAGAGCACGGGGCAAATATACAGAGCATGGGGCAAACAAACAGAGCACGGGGCAAACATACAGAGCACGGGGCAAACATACAGAGCACGGGGGCAAACATACAGAGCACGGGGGCAAACATACAGAGCACGGGGGCAACCATACAGAGCACGAGGGCAAACAGAGCATGGGGCAAACAAACAGAGCACGGGGCAAACAAACAGAGCACGGGGCAAACAAACAGAGCACGGGGCAAACAAACAGAGCACGGGGGCAAGCAAACAGAGCGCAGGGCAAGCAAACAGAGCACAGGGCAAGCAAACAGAGCACGGGGCAAGCAAACAGAGTGCGGGGCAAGCAAACAGAGCGCGGGGCAAACAGAGCACGGGGCATACATGGCTGCAAGGATGGGGAAACATGCAAAGATGGAGAGAAACGTGCAAAGATGGGGGAAATGTTCAAGGATGGGGTAAACATGGCTGCAAGGATGGGGAGAAACATGACTGCAAGGATGGGGGAAACATGACTGCAAGGATGGGGGAAACATGACTGCAAGGATGGGGGAAACATGACTGCAAGGATGGGGGAAACATGACTGCAAGGATGGGGGAAACATGACTGCAAGCATGGGGGAAACATGACTGCAAGCATGGGGGGAAACATGGCTGCAAGGATGGGGGGAAACATGGCTGCAAGGATGGGGGAATACATGGCTGCAAGGATGGGGGGATACATGGCGGCAAGGATGGGGGGAAACATGGCTGCAAGGATGGGGAGAAACATGACTGCAAGGATAGGGGGAAACATGACTGCAAGGATGGGGGGGAAACATGGCTGCAAGGATGGGGGGAAACATGCCAGGATGGGGTACATTTAGCAGGAAGGGGAACATGCCAGTAGGGGGTACATTTACCAGGATGGGGGATACATTTACCAGGATGGGGGGAAACATGAAAGGATGGGGGGAAATATGCCAGGATGGGGGTACATGAACATGCCAGGATGAGGACAAATGCCAGGATGGGGAACCTTTAGCAGGAAAGGGCACATTTACCAGGATAAGGGAATGTAGGAAATATATATCTGGATGGGGGACATGTTTACCACGAAGTGGCCAGGAAGGGGGACAGAACTACACAATGAAGGGGAGAGGAGCAACTCACACGTCTTTATGGGATTTCAGGATGTTCACACTTTGAAATATAGATGTGGATTATAGGGCTACATCTGATTGCATTCTAGGCTAAAATCTCTGTCTAATATGCTGCAATTTTTTTCCAGAGGGATCAATCCAACTGCTGTGTCTGGAAAGGGCTCAGCTTTCATGTGTGGTAAGCACGAATGAGCGTGATGCCCCCTGCTGAAGAGAAGAGAAGACGGCAAAGGTAAGGTTACAATCAATTATTTACATAATAGGATTGGTTGGCACTTCGGAAAAAAATGGGTTTAGGGCTACAGTTTGGGCACTCGGCCTGTAAAAGGTTCGCCATGACTGCCCTAGGGGGACTAGTAAAATAAAAAAAAGAAAAAAGTAAAAAAAACGTTTTGAAAAATTAAAAAAAAAAAAAAAAAAAAAAACTAAAAAGTTCAAATCATCCCCTTTTCACCCCATTGAAAATTGAAGACTTAAAAAATACAAAATATACACACATATAACCATGTTCAGAAATGCCCGATATATCAAAATATAAAATATATTAATCTGATTGGTAAACGGCATAGCAGCGAAAAAATTCCAAACGACAAAATGTAGCATCTGGGCAAAAATGGTACAGTTAAAAACAGCTTGGGATGCAAGAACTAAGCCATAACTGAGCCATAGATCCCGAAAAATGAGAACGCTACAGCACAAAATGTGCGCCACTTTTTTTGGACCAACTTCTGATTTTTTTAACCCCCTTAGATGAAAGTAAACCTACTCATGTTTAGTGTCTACAAACTCGCACCAACCACAGGCATCACACACACATCAGTTTTACCATATAGTAAACACAGTAAATAAAATATCTCAAACAATTGTGCAATTGCACTTTTTTTGCTATTTTTCTGCATTTTGATTTTTTTTGCCGTTTTCCAGTACACTATATGGTAAAACTTATGATTACACGTAAAAGTACAAATCGTTACGCAAAAAACGAGTCTTTGCATGCTTATATTGACGGAGAAATAAAAACGTTATGGCTCTTGGAAGAAGGGTGCGAAAAAAAAAATGGAAAGTGCAAAATCGGCTGGTCATGAAGGGGTTAAACTGGTGGTGTCACTGTCAGATGAATGATGTGCAAATATTCCATTCTATTCCTGCCCACTAAAGCGCTTGCCAGAGGCAAAGGAGACCAATCGTTACCTGCGTTTGGTAACACTACTGCCTAGACAACTGGTATCGGTGATGAGGGTGGTGCTGCTGCTTCAGCTCACACATTCTTAGCTGTGGTATGTTTTTTTTCATATTACACCATCCATTGCCACTTTTCCTTTTCCCATACATGTTTTATTACACTAAACTTCATATTTGTCATTGTGTTCAACCACAATATCTCCATTGGCAGTAGGGACTAAACAAGAAATGCTAAATACTCATCCAAACACCAGGAGTGGCATGATGCAACATTGTTATGTCTGCAAATAAATGGTAATTTGTGACACGCACAGTCTGTGAGGTAGACAGTCACAGTTTAATCACAACATATATAATGTCAAACTACGCAACATATACTATAATACAGATTTCAGTACCTACTCATGACAAGAGTAAGGTGTTTTTGTAGTTGGTCTCCATTTAAACCATCATGCACAAGCCACTTTCTTTAAAGCTGGAGTCACACTGGCGTATGGCATCCGATGCGAGAGCATCGGATGCGATTTGCTAATGAACCTCAGCTCAGGAGGTTCGTGAGCCAAGTGTCATGTGACTGTGAACCGATCTTGCAATCGGGTCACAGCTGTGAAGCTAAGGACGGGCACTGCAGAGGAGAGGGAGGGGTTAATCCCCCATCTTCTCTATTGTCAGCCTGTGCGTATATCTCACTGCACTGGGATAATATCCGAGTGAAGTCCGATGTTTCTCACGCACCCATTCACTTGTATGGGTGCGAGTGATACGGCTCTCACAGAAAATCGCAGCATGTTGCAACATTTCTCGAATCCAGAATCTGGATGCAAGAAGAGCTGACCAACTGCTCTCCGTCATTGACTAACATTGGTCAGAGTGTAATGCGAGATTTTCTCGCATTGCACTCGTCCGTTTTTCACGCTCATTTGAGCGTACCCTAATAGGGGAATACATGTCTTGTTAATTTTATCTTGAAATTTTAACAGCTATTTCCCCCTTCTTAAAGAAGACTAAACAAGAAACACTCAGCACAGTAGCTTATGACATGCACATTTTCTGTCAGACACTGAGTTTAATTTTTTTTTTGCTTTTGGAAATAATATATTGTTGGCTTGCTACTTGTGTCTGCATGAAGAATGAAAACAAATGTATATTTGAAATGCAGCAGCTGCCAGATACACTAAATCACTATGTAATCAATCACTGGCACTGCTGATGCAAGCTCTTCTTTTTTCCTCCTCCTATCAATTGAATCTATGTATTACACTGTTCTATATATTTTCAAACGTTGTCAGGTTCAGATATGAAATGAGCCATTTCTTAATGGTTTTGATCTCCTGAATTCAAATCTGACAATGAAAATGTTTAGTTGGCGCTTTTTTTCTATGATATCAAAGAGTTTTCCTCTTACTTCTACATATAATTATTGCACAAAAGTTGAATGACTTTGAAACATTATTATTTTTTATAAATATAAAGATGCAGAATATTTTATGCCAAATTTCTGCTTTTATTTAGAGGAAACTTACCACCATTTCAAATAACTAAAAACATTTCTAAATACTACTTCTAATTATAAACAGTTACAGAAATTGCACTACAAAACCTGGTCCTCATTCAATGACAACTCTTTTTTGCTTCTCTTTTGTGCTCCTCCATCAAATCACCTCTTACAATTGTACAACAGTAATCTGCAAGCATTAATGGATTCCATTTTCCTTGATATCTTTTCTCCATAGCTGCAAAGTCTTGGTGAAATGTCTCACCATGCTCGTTGCTCACTGCTTCGAAGTTTGGTGGAAAAAGTCTAGGAGTGATTGTAAGGGGCACTTTGCACACTACGACATCGCAGCTGCGATGTCGGTGGGGTCAAATCGAAAGTGATGCCCATCCGGCGTTGCAGTGGATATCGTAGTGTGTAAATCCTTTTGGATACGATTAACGAGCGCAAAAGCGTTGTTATTGTATCATCGGTGTAGGGTCCGGCATTTCCATGAATTGGGAAATACCGATGTTACGATGTTGTTCTTCGTTCCTGCGGCAGCACACATCGCTGTATGTGAAGCCGCAGGAGCGAGGAACATCTCCTACCTGCATCCTGCGGCTCACGCCGGCTATGCGGAAGGAAGGAGGTGGGCGGGATGTTTACGTCCCGCTCATCTCCGCCCCTCCGCTTCTATTGGCCGCCTGCCGTGTGACATCGCTATGACGCCGCACGACCCGCAGGGCAGGTGAGTGCATGTGAAGCTGCCGTAGCGATAATGTTCGCTACGGCAGCTATCACCATGATATTGCAACTGCGATGGGGGCGGGGACTATCGCGCACGGCATCGCAGCATCGGCTTGCGATGTCGTAGTGTGCAAAGTGCCCCTAAGAAATTAATGCTTAAGGAAATGTTACAATCAAGATCCTTACATGTTTTGAGGAGGTTTTCCACCAACTCTTCATAGTTATCTGCTCTTGAGTGTCCCTAAAAATTAGTTACCACTAATGTGAATGCTACCTATGCAGCCTTTTCCTTGCCCTGAAACAAAAAAACTCTTCATGTTCAAGAAACGTACAAATCTGAGGTCCAATAAAGATTCCCTCCTTAATCTTTGCTTCACTTAATCTTGGAAATGTATCAATGAGATACTTGAATGCTTTTGCATTTTTATCCATTTATCTTTTCAAAGTTCTTCATTAGGCCCGACTTGCTATGCAATGGTAGTAGCAAAATGTTGTGGGTCAAGAAGTGTTTGATGCTGGACACTTTTAATCCCTGGCTGAGGTGAATGTCAGAGAGGCTAGTTTCTTTTATTGTAGTAATATTCACTTGCATGACTATCCCACTCACACAGAAAGTAGCAGTAATTTGTGTATCCACCCTGGAGACCAAGTAAGGGGACAACCACCTTAAAGTCATCACAAAGGGGCCACAAATGTGGGTCATAGTTCAGGCCCGGTTACGTGGACTGTTCAAGTAACAACGGGAGAGACGCGGTTCACGGCCGAGGCGTACCTCGATTCCGGGGCAGCAGGCAATTTCATCCAGCAGGCCACGGTGGACAAGTACCAGGTGCCTGTTACTCCATTCGACAAACCCCTAGTGATTGCCTCTGTAGATGGGAGACCCCTCTCTGACACCATCTCGTGGATCACCAAGCCGGTGGAACTGCGTATCGGTGCCCTGCACACCGAGAACATCGGTTCTCTATGTCCTCCCACACATGTCTCATCAAATCTTGCTGGGACTCCCCTGGTTACGGACACACGAACCCTCAGTCAGCTGGGGTACTGGTGAAATCACCCGATGGGGCTCCTCTTGCCACGAGAACTGTCTGAAGACTATTCAACCCATCCGACGACCTCCGGTTCCAGAGTCCCTACCGGGACTGCCCTCGGCCTATTGGTCCTTCGCTGACGTCTTTGATAAAAAGGAGTCAGAGGTACTGCCGCCACATCGTCCTTACGATTGTGCCATCGACCTGCTCCCGGGAACTACACCACCTCGAGGACGGATATATCCGCTGTCTCCTGCCGAAACAAGGGTCATGTCTACCTACATCGCAGAGAACCTGGCAAGGGGATTCATTCGGAGATCCTCCTCTCCTGCTGGAGCAGGCTTCTTCTTCGTTAAGAAGAAAGAGGGCGACCTACGCCCATGCATTGACTACCGGGGATTGAACCAAATCCCCGTGAAACATAAATACCCCCTGCTGCTCATCCCCGAATTGTTTGGCTTAGAGGAGCTCGTGTGTTTACCAAGTTGGATCTTCGGGGTGCCTACAACCTGGTCCGCATCCACTCTGGGGACGAATGGAAGACCGCGTTCAATACTCGCGATGGGCACTATGAATACTGTGTGATGCCCTTCGGCCTGTGTAACGCATCAGCAGTCTTTCAGGAATTGGTGAACGACGTGTTCCGGGACCTTCTCTACATCTGTGTGGTGGTGTATCTTGATGACATCCTGGTCTTTTCTCTGGACCTCCAGACCCACAGAGAGAACGTGCAGCTGGTACTACAAAGACTGAGGGAAAATCGTCTGTACGCCAAGTACGAGAAGTGTGTCTTCGAGCAGTCTTCTCTTCCCTTCCTGGGTTACGTAATCTCCGATACCGGCCTGCAGATGGATCCGGAGAAGATCTCTTCCATTCTCAACTGGCCCCCTCCTTCTGGACTGAAGGCAATCCAACGCTTTCTGGGATTCGCAAACTATTACCGTCAGTTCATCCCTCACTTCTCGGCTCTGACTGCACCTCTCTCCGCCTTGACCAAGAAGGGGGCTAATCCAAAGGACTGGTCACCTGCGGCCGACGCCGCGTTTGGCTCTCTGAAGCGGGCATTTGCTTCCTCCCCTGTGCTCCACCGTCCGGAGTTAAACCGACAGTTCACTTTGGAGGTGGATTCCTCCTCCTCGGGAGCCGGAGCAGTGCTCATGCAAAAGTCCTCCTCCGGGAAAATGGTGACTTGCGGTTTCTTCTCCAAGAGCTTCTCAGCGCCTGAACGCAACTACACCATCGGTGACCGAGAGCTATTGGCAGTCAAACTGGCTCTGGAGGAATGGCGCTACCTTCTGGAGGGAGCAGTGTACCCCGTGATCATTTACACGGACCACAAGAACCTGGAATACCTGCGGTCCGCTCAGCGACTGAACCCACGGCAAGCCAGGTGGTCCTTGTTCTTTGCCAGGTTCGATTTCCAGCTCCATTTCCGACCTGCGGACAAGAATGTACGCGCAGATGCCTTGTCCAGGTCATTCATGCCCATGGAGCAGGAGGAGGAGACATCCCAGCCCATCATCTGCCCTAGTAAAATCATTCCGGTGGCCCCTGTCACCCTGGCCCAGATACCGCCCGGGAAGACCTATGTCTCTGAGACTGACAGGCAAAAAGTGTTGCACTGGGGCCATGCCTCGAAAACAGCCGGCCATGCTGGTCAGAAGAGAACATGGAGTACGATTGTACGTCATTACTGGTGGCCATCCCTTCGCACGGACGTCGCTTCTTTTGTCTCAGCCTGCTCCTCTTGTGCCAGGAACAAGACGCCCAAACATCTGCCATATGGCCGTCTTCTGCCTCTGCCTATACCCTCTGTTCCGTGGCAACACATTGCAATGGACTTTATTACGGACTTGCCCCTGTCCTCCGGACACACACACAGTCATATGGGTCGTGGTGGATCGGTTCTCCAAAATGGCTCATTTCGTCCCTATGGCTGGACTGCCCTCAGCCCAGGAACTCGCTGACGCCTACATACAGCACATCTTCCGGTTGCATGGCTTTCCATCACACATTGTGTCCGACAGAGGAACTCAGTTCACCTCCCGCTTCTGGAGGGCCCTCTGCAAACATCTGGGAGTGACTCTGGACTTTTCTTCAGCCTACCATCCTCAGTCGAATGGCCAAGTGGAACGAGTCAATCAGATCTTGACCTCCTTCTTACGTCACTACGTCAACGCCCATCATGACGACTGGTCCATGCTTCTTCCTTGGGCTGAATTCTCCCATAACCACCACGTCAGTGAGTCCTCCTCCAGCTCTCCCTTCCATGTCGTTTACGGACTTCAGCCTTCCGTCCCATTACCTGTATCCTCTTCCTCGGCTGTCCCTGCTGCTGATGTTGTAGCCCGTGACTTTGCAACAATTTGGGACTCTGTCAAGGCGTCCCTTGGACGTGCTTCCCTGCGGATGAAGAGACACGCAGACAAGAGGCGTCTGGATCCTCCGTGTTTCTCTCCAGGAGATCTCGTCTGGCTTGCTTCCAAGTACGTCCGCTTGAAGCTACCATCCTACAAGCTGGGTCCTCGCTACATCGGGCCGTTTAAAGTCCTCTGCAGAATAAATGAGGTCTCCTACAAGCTGCAGCTCCCGGCCACGATGAGGATACCCAACTCCTTCCACGTCTCCCTGCTCAAGCCGGTTGTCCTTGGTCCCTTCTCCGCTGCTGCCAGTTCGGCTCCTTCTCCTATTGCTGATGATGACATCTATGCGGTAAGGGATATTGTGGCCATGAAAACTGTACGGGGCCGACAGTTCTTCCTGGTGGACTGGGCAGGGTATGGTCCTGAGGATAGGTCCTGGGAACCCCGGGAGAATGTGGGTACTCCCCTGATACGTGCCTTCCTGTTCCGGTTGCGGGGAGGGGGGCGTGGGGGGGGGGGTACTGTCACGCTCTCCGGGTCCCCTGCTCTGCTCCCCGGCTCACCTGCCACACTCCCCGGCTTCCCTGCTTCACTCCCCGGCTCCTCTGTCAGGCGTCCCCCGCTCCACGGTCTCCAGCCTCCATCGCCTGCGGTCCCCAGGCGGCCCGGTCCCCGCTCCCGGCGCCCGTCGGCTACTCAGCCCCAGCCCGGCTCTCCTGCTTCCTGCTCACCGCTCCCTGCCCTGGCTTCTGGCACCCGGGCCTCGCGCATGCGCATTAGGGCGCGCGCGCGGTCATTGACCCTCTCTTAAAGGGCCAGCGTCCACTGACAGGAAATTGAACACACAGGTACAGGGTATAAAGGGGTTTAATGTCCAAGTGGGCGGGGCCTGTTCTTCGTGTTTCCTAAGCTAGGAGTGAGGTCTCCTTGTGTCTCTGTGATATACTTACCTATCTCTCTTCTAGAGCCGCTCCTGCCTCGCCATCCGGTCCTGCCGATTCCCGAACCCCGAACGCTGACTATCTGCCATCCCGTCAGTCCATACCATCTCTGATCCCTGTGGTGACCCGTCCTCTCGCTCCATCGGTTCCGGACTCTGCCTGACAACATCTCGGCCTCCGAACCTGAGCTCCGTCACCCGGACTACCATCAGTGACTCCGTGGTCCCAGGGACTTCTCCATTCCACTCTTTTGCACGGACTGTCCTGCTACCCGTAGTGCTCCGGCTACCGGACCCCTTGCCTTCATTAAGGTGTTCGGCCCAGTGGATCCACCTCCTGGGTCTGCCCGTCCACCTGGCCCTAACAACTGCTATAGCCTGTAACGTAAGCCCTCAGCCTCACTATTGGGCAGATCCAAATCTCTAACAAGATCACTCAGTTCACTTTGTGTTATAAGGTGTGGTACAGTTGAAGTTGCTGGCAGAAAGTCTGGGTCAAGAGAGGAAGATGCTTCATAACGCCAAGTGCCCTCTTCTTCCATACTTGAATCAACTGAAAATGTTTATGGTGAATTTGAAAGTGGAAGTTCTTCTTTACATGATACTTAGCAGTATTGCAGATGGAATGTTTGGATACTGTAAAGTCCACTTCTTCTTTCTTGAAACTCCTTTCCAAATGGTGGCACCATGCAGAAATAGCAATTGATAGTGTGATTGGCTGGATCTCTCCAGATCATTGGGACTGCAAAAGGCATATTTCTTCTTCCCATGAAACCAATAGGTAAGATGTGATGAACATTTATGGCAGCATATGTGTGTAACCCAACTTTTGTCCAAAGTTGTTATTCTGCAGCTAAATTTCAGGTTGAAGGCTTTCCTTATCATGGTAGTCAGATTGCGTCTTGGTGATGCAAAAGTGATTTCTCCGCATATGTAGCAAAAACTATCTGCTTTCTTAATGCAAGAATGAGGCATATCTGAAAAAAACAAATACATTTCAATGTGCTAAGATACTAAGCTAATAAATCCTAAAACTGTATGTGCATGAGTGAGCAATGGAGGTCACGTTCCTGCCACTAAAGACACTGAATGTGTCAATGTAATGTCATTTCATGCAGTGTGAATAATGTCTTGTCTTTTGCAAATATTGTGATATATGAATTGTAATTTAAAAATATATAATATTGTAATGTGATATTTTCATGTGTAATCTAAAGTATAATGCATAGTGTGTGTTGAGATAGAGTAATATATAATGTAGGATATGATAATGTAAGGTATAGTGTTCATATAATGTGTAAAGTAATGTAATGCATAGCAGTGTTGAAAGAGAGGGGTCAGCTGACAGCGAAAAGAAGGTTGATTCTGGAAGGAGTTAGTGAAGGTCTACTGAGCAAATGTGACAGACATACAGTCAGTCAGTCGTGAAGGTCGCATACAGTGGGTGCTTTGTGGAAATGGAGCAAAGGAGACAGGAGGGAAGATAGCGTGATCCTCAATAGAAGCCAGGGGATGCATTCCTTACATTTAGGCCCCTTAACCATTAAGGTACTGAGTATTTTACTGGTGCAGGATCTACTGACCAGACCTTTTAACTGTCAAGGTACCGGCTAACTTCAACTGGCGTTTGGCATATTCAGCTAACCTAGTGGTTCAACCAACCTAGTAGTTTTCCAATAGACGGGTGGGTGTCCATGACTTTAGTTCGGTCAATTTGGGTCCCTTGTAGACTAGACATGGGACTGAACGAAGGGAAGTTGACTGTAACGGTGTAGACTGTAAAGCTAGACTAGGTTGCACTGAAACTCACCGGCCCAATTAGATGAGACGTCTATTAATGCTAAGTGAAAATGTAACATTCTGGAAGATATGTGCCCACTATCTGGAGTGTACAATTGTGATAGACAATTTTATTATTATTATTATTATTAATTATTATAGCGCCATCAATTCCATGCCGTCAATGAACCATCTAGGTAAGAGTTGTAATTTAAAGTGAACAGTTGATCTCCTTGTGCGTGTTAGTCCTAGCTAGCTGACACCAGTGGCAGTATGAGGCATGCAGGAGTTGCCAGTCCACAAGACTGAAGTCCACACACCCTGCCAGGGCTGGGTAATTCATGTAGAATGCTGAGGCATCTAGAGTAAGTTTCTCGCCCTTAACTACAGCCGCGCACCACTCTACATTTGGTGTAGTCGGCAGGATCAAGCCTTGCTGATGGAACATCTGAGTGTTGCAGGGAAGCCATGAGCTACATTGAAGATGAGGACTATGGTGAGGTTGAAAATTGCTCTAAACATCGACTCCAAGATGGCGGATGGTGGCACAGTTCTATAAGACCCCGGACGGCAACAGAGTGGAAGGGTCTGAACATCTGGCCAGCCCTTGAGAAGCTATACCCAGTGACAGAAGTGCCATGCCTAGAGATGGAAGTTATCAATTACCGGTGTACGCCCTCAATGGACAAAATGGAAGGAGAAGGCCAGCCCACGGCAGTGTCACAGCACATAACAAACGGAGGCTTGGAATAAATGGGAGGCTCAGCCGGAGGATACTCCACTATGTCTGAGGTACAGCCAAACTAATTGGCTAGGGAGGAGGATGTTGCCATTTAGGCAATGAAAGGAGTAGGGGCAAGAATGGTGGCCTAGAAATCCTGGTTGCAACTCACTGGATTATGGTATGGCATACCCACTCAGGGAGGACCAGGTTGCTGTAAGTGGCAGCGATTCATTGCCTTAGTGGAAGAAGGGATGCAACATGGCAGCTTGGTGGAGAATGTCATCCATGTAGAGTTATGAGGGCCTGGTTGTCTTTAGAAAGTCTGCACGGATTTGTGCTCATCCCACTGAATACCAGTACTCCTTCCTCATGAGCAAGACACTACACAGACAAAACAGGGTGAAGGTATCCCACTTCGGTAAGACTTTATTGGGTTCCCAACAGTCAATAGCATATAGTACTTTCTCAGCAAGAACACAAGATGCTTCAAACAACAGAGTCTCACCCTACCTCTGGCCCATCAGGGATTACAATCTTCATGACTTTGGGAAATCCAGGACCAACTATGCCAGCAAACAGCACTCTGCTTTTGGTGGGCACCCACTGAGAAGAAATAGGGTCAAACTTAGGAAACTGACCGAGCATAGCACAGTATGTGTAGCCGAGCGAATTATTATTGGGTTCTCAAAGCCAATTTATGGGCTCAGTGTTTGGCAGTGGAGCAGTTCTGTAACCCTCTAGCTGGATCCATGTACTCTAGGCTGAAGTCCTGTAGAATGACACTGGTGACAGGAGCTCAGTTTCCATTTCAGGGTATTGTGTTTTACAGGAGTGGTGGAATATGGCAGTTCCCTCTTTGGTCCCTAGTTTAATCTGACTGCACAATTGTCCTCTGAATAATGTAGTCTAAAGGCCCAGTCACACTAAACAACTTACCAACGATCCCAACAATGATACAACCTGATAGGGATTGCTGGTAAGTTGCTAGGAGGTCGCTGGTGAGATGTCACACTAAGCGACGCTCCAGCGATCCCACCAGCAACCTGACCTGGCAGGGATCTCTACACGTGGAAGCATGCTGTGCTTGGTAACTAAGGTAAATATCGGGTAACCAACCCGATATTTACCTTGGTTACCAGCGCACACCGCTTAGCGCTGGCTCCCTGCACACCTAGCAACAGTACACATCGGGTTATTTACCCGATGTGTACTCTGTTACGTGTGCAGGCAGCAGGGAGCCGGCTTCTGCGGACGCTGGTAACCACGGTAAATATTGGGTACCAAAGAAGCCCTTCCCTTGGTCACCCGATATTTACCTTCGTTACCAGCGTCCGCCGCTCTCACACTGCCAGTGCCGGCTCCCTGTTCCCTGCACACATAGCCACAGTACACATCGGGTTAATTACCCGATGTGTACTCCGGCTACGGGTGCAGAGAGCAGAAAGCCGGTACTGACAGCGTGAGAGCGGCGGGCGCTGGTAACGAAGGTAAATATCGGGTAACCAAGGGAAGGGCTTCTTGGTTACCCGATGTTTACCGTGGTTACCAGCGTCCGCAGAAGCCGGCTCCTGCTGCCTGCACATTTAGTTGTTGCTCTGTCGCTGTCACACACAGCGATGTGTGCTTCACAGCGGGAGAGCAACAACTAAAAAATGGTCCAGGACATTCAGCAACAACCAACGACCTCACAGCAGGGGCCAGGTTGTTGCTGGATGTCACACTAAGCAACATTGCTAGCAAGTTGTGCCTCAGCAGCGATGTTGCTAGCGATGTTGCTAGCGATGTTGCTTAGTGTGACGGTACCTTTAGGAGTCTGAGGTAATCCACAATTAGCAGGCTTTCCACAAATTAGCAAACAAAAGGGGTCTCTAGACAGTTTAGCATGAAACATTTGCTAATGTCTCTTGATTTACCGAACAAAGAAACAATACATCTGGCATAATTAAGAACAGTTCAACCCTAAACAAGTAGCCAGATTAAAGTTGAGTCATCACAGTCTGGTCCCCTAAACCCATGACCAAAGAAAAGGGCTACATCTCAGCAAGACATCCAGCTCATGGGTAGGCCAAACAGCTCAAAGCCCTAATGGCCAAGAGCTTGGTGGATCCTCCGTCAGCCCTACCAACTGTCCCACCCCCTGCTTATACTCCACATCCATTGGGGCCCACTGTCCCAAAGAACATACTTGATTCCGGAGAAAAACGTCCAAGCATAGAGACCGGATAGATAGTGGGAGTCATAAGGGACAAGAAGGGAAGGAAAGTGTGGGTGTTGCACCACATCGATCAGCAGAAAGCAGAAGAGTTTGAGCTACAGATAACTCGTGCACCATCATGTATTCTGACCACATGTAGGGCTTTGGCTTCATGATGGTAAAGAAAACCGGCCACACAATCTATGTGAATGCTCGATATCTCCATCACAGACCTAGCCTAAGGGAGGGAGAGAGAGTCCAGTTCCTCAAGGAAGATGGACTGCAAGGCTGGTACGTGGTGGCTGTGACTCAAATTCAAGAAGAAGCCATAGCGAATCATAGTGGATCTGCTCAAGCCACCTCCAACCCAGCAAAGGCTAACCCTACTGCAGACCTCCCCATCCACGAACCCCAATTTTGGTCTCATCTTATCACATAACCTTCTCCCATGCATCCTCAGGATCATCCAGAGGGTCACTGATGAACTTCAAAGGGGTATGTGCTGGTGTGAGCAGAGGGACCTAGCTTGCGTCTTTGAGACTATGGTCCCAACTCTCTTCTGGTCATTGACCAGGTTCTCATATGTAGTTCTGGGCTGATTCCTGATCGATCTCCAAATCATCCTTACCCCATGAGGCAAGATCTTTCATGGAGCAGAGACCAAGTGAGATTGACAGTCATCTTGTGTTCCTTCCCTTTTCTAATAATTGCACCACGCTGCTTGCCTATTGTCTTGTAGCCCATCCCAGCCTTGTGCAGGTATAAAATTTTGCCCCTGGTATCCTTAGACAGATCTTTGGTATTGGCCATGGTGGAGAGGTTGGAGTGTCATTGAGTGTGTGGACAGGTGTCTTTTACATAGGTAAAATAGTACAGGTAAGGACTTCTTAAAGAAAAAATAACAGGTCTGTCAGAGACAGAATGCTTGCTGGTTGGTAGGTGGTCAAATACTTATTTCATGCAATAAAATGCAAATTATTTAAAAATCATAAAATGTGATCTTCTGGATTTTTTTTTTATTCTGTCTGTCACAGTTGAAGTGTACTTACACTAAAAATTACGGACTTCTCTATTCTTTGTAGGTGGGAAAACTTGCAAAATTGGCAGTATATCAAATACTTATTTATATATCTATAAGTATTAACATTTCCAATTATTTTATATTAACAGTTTGGAAAATCTTTTCTTCAAAGCAGCAAAAGAAAATAATGTCAGACTTCTGAAAATGCTAATTGGAGACAATGCTGATCCATTTCTGAAAGGTATGTTGGAAATGTGAGATTGTGCTTCCTTTTAAGTAAAGCTGGTGTCACACATAACGACGACGACAACGACGTCGCTGCTACGTCACCATTTTCTGTGACGTTGCAGCGACGTCCCGTCGCTGTCGCTGTGTGTGACATCCAGCAACGACCTGGCCCCTGCTGTGAGGTCGCCGGTCGTTGCTGAATGTCCAGCTTCATTTTTTGGTCGTCACTCTCCCGCTGTGACACACACATCGCTGTGTGTGACAGCGAGAGAGCGACGAAATGAAGCGATCAGGAGCCGGCACTGGCAGCTGCGGTAAGCTGTAACCAGCGTAAACATCGGGTAACCAAGGGAAGACCTTTCCCTGGTTACCCGATGTTTACGCTGGTTACCAGCCTCCGCTCTTGCTGCCAGTGCCGGCTCCTGCACTGTGACATGTGGCTGCAGTATGCATCGGGTAATTAACCCGATGCATACTGTAGCAAGGAGAGCAAGGAGCCAGCGCTAAGCAGTGCGCGCGGCTCCCTGCTCTCTGCACTGTGACATGTAGCTGCAGCACACATCGGGTTAATTAACCCGATGTGTGCTGCAGGAGAGCAAGGAGCCAGCGCTAAGCGCGGCTCCCTGCTCTCTGAACTGTGACATGTAGCTGCAGCACACATCGGGTTAATTAACCCGATGTGTGCTGCAGGAGAGCAAGGAGCCAGCGCTAAGCGCGGCTCCCTGCTCTCTGAACTGTGACATGTAGCTGCAGCACACATCGGGTTAATTAACCCGATGTGTGCTGCAGGAGAGCAAGGAGCCAGCGCCAAGCGCGGCTCCCTGCTCTCTGAACATGTAGCACAGCGACCTTATGATCGCTGCTTCTGCTGTGTTTGACAGCTAAGCAGCGATCATAACAGCGACTTACAAGGTCGCTGTTACGTCACCGAAAATGGTGACGTAACAGCGACGTCGTTGTCGCTGTCGTTTAGTGTGACACCAGCTTAAGTCAAGGGGTTGCTCAACCATGCCGATTGGCTCAGCTTTGTTACCAAATTGGCTCCTTCCTCTATGATTTATTTCTAGTCTTCTAATTCTGAAATTGATCAAATACATGGTGACTCAAGTATTTATATACACTGAACTGTAAAAACACTAGATTCACTACTGTTCATAAGATTCCCTTGTCAACTTTAAATATTTTATTAGTTATTACATTTTTGTTTAACGTCACAAATTCACTTACAGCACTCCATGTTAAAATGCAATTTTCAATGTATGCTATAGGAGAACCTGTAAGTTGGTATAAATTAATATTTTTTTACCTGGTGTAAATGTCGATGTTCTCCTGAATCTGACTTAGTCTTCTATTCCCGTCACCGTTCCATTCTGGAGATATGGCTCCCTCTTCCCTGTATGTAAATCTCATCTTTTCAACTAAGTGGGAGTGATATTAATTAAACTCTTCTCTCTGGTCACCTTCTTGGGGGCTATGCCCAGTTTGCTAAAAATATTATTCCCCAAATTTATGAAGGTGTTTTTTGTCAGAATTTTGTTATAAAATACTGTAGTTTCAAATGTTGGAAATTTTTTTGCCACAACTAGAAACTGTATAAAAATGTTGGCACTTTTGCCATTTTTAGACCAGTCCCAGCCACCGTTGTCAAAGTGGGCAGAGCTTGGGCGGGACTGGGCATGGCGAAGAGCCCACTTCCCCATATAGTTAATCAAAATAATGCAGAAATGTACTCCAGTCAGGGGAGTAATATTTCTGGGAGAGGCACGCAAGTAGTGCAGTGCCTGTTTTAATGAATTAGGTGCACCTTACTCCAGCGGTGAGGTTCATTAGGACTGGTGGGGAAAATTGGAAATTGAGAGGCGCAGGAAAAAAAATGAATGCCAGGTTCAGGAAAAAAACAGCATTTGCAATAGGTAAAAAAAAACCCAACATATTTATGGCAAGTAACAGGTTAAAAAAATCAATGCCACAACGGTGAGATCCACAAAGGAAAGAAAAATATGTATGATTCTTATAACATACAGGACAAACGTATATACTCAACATATGCGATGAATACTTATAATGCACCAAATAAGATCACACTTACAAAAAAAACAAACAAATTGGAGCTTAATACCATAATGTATTGAAGACTTTCTATACAACCATGAACTAATGAGGAAAAGCATAAAGAGCAAGAGACATTGGCAGCAATTCTCCATAAGTGTAATCTGCATTCTGATCATGTGCACTGACCCTAAACCCGGTGTCTAAGGTGATGACAACGGATACAGGCATGCGTGGCACTGTCGATGACACTGCGCAATGGGCAATGAATACCATGTTAGCACACTCCTGTCCTGTGGGTGTGCTAACATGCTAAGAGGGCAGACTAGTTGGGGGAAATAACACCCTCGCCTCATTAGCATATCATAAAGGATCTTTAGTAATATTTTTTCTAAAGATCTCTTTATCTATGCTAGTGTACACAGGGACGGTTAGGCAGGGATTAGCAATATGCACCCACAACTGTTTGTGGTTCTGAGTGTATATTGGACCTAAAAGGTTCCCTTTACTCATTTTAAAGTAGAACCATCATCCTGGGTGGAATTACATCACTCTTTTGTGGCAGAAATAAAGGAGATCTATAACGGTGATTTCCAGAATTAGATAAACATGGCTGCTTTCTTTGCTTTCTTTCATGGGTTGCAGCTCAGCTCCATTCATTTCAATGGGGCTGTTTCTGAAATAAACCAGTCATTTTTATAAACCTGTACAATCCTTTAAAATCGAGTTATTATTCCAAGAAAATATATTGCTGGGAACATTATGTAAACACACAATTTATTTAATTTATGCTTTAGGTGCAATGGGAGAAAATGCAATCCACATAGCAGCACTATACAATAATAAAGAAGCTCTGGCTACATTGTTGGATGCTTTCCCTCTACTGATAGACACGCCTATTGAATGTGACGTATATAAAGGTAAGAGAGTGTGACACTGACCATCACATGTATACACTACCAGTCATGGAGGTCAGGGTTTGGGAATTTACACACTCTACCCTCAAGTCCCTGCCAATTAGCTAGCAGTGTAATGGTAAATCTTTCATTTGTTGAACTAAAAGGGAGGAATCATCTGAATACGGAAAGGAGAGTATTATCATTATCAACTGCTTGACCACTAACAGGTTAAATAATGAGTCTTAACCCATTATTGACAGCCAATATGTCTTTTTGCTGACTTGAGACTTAGGCTATGTGCGCACGTTGCGTACAGTTCACTGCAGAAATTTCTGCAGCGATCTGAAGAGCACATGTGCGCTTTAAATCGCTGCAGAAATGTCCGTAGTGAAGCCGATTCCATGCGCTCTGCCTGCAGCTCCTCCCATAGACAGAGCAGGAGCTGCCAGCAAAGCGCACGGAAGAAGTGACATGTCAGTAGCCGAAGCGCTGCGCTCTAAAACGCCACGTGCGCACGGCCCCTGCACAATCTCCATAGACTGTGCAGGGGACGCAGGACGCATGCAGTTATGCTGCACTACAAAGCGCAGCGTAACTGCATGTATATACGCAACGTGCGCACATAGCCTTAAACAAATAACTTCATTCGACAGTTGAAAATACATTGGGTGCCAGGTGTGTACTATAGGGCTGCCTAATGCCCTATATGCTGCCCTCAATAGCAACAGTGGCATCTAGATGGTTAACAGAGGGGAGTGGCTCCATCTTTAACCATATTGACACCCTGAGATTATGATTGAGTGGTCCTGATGGTTTCCATGACAGTCTGAGACTATGGGCCATGGGGTCTGCTAGCTTTGGTGGCCTGTTAAGATGTTAGCAACATATCAGTGGAAATAAAAAATATTTTTCATTTCATTCATTTCTCTTAATTCCGGTTATATAAAAAAAAAAATCTTTATTTTTATATAGCGCTAACATATTCCGCAGCGCTTTACATACATCAGGAACACTGTCCCTATTGGGGCTCACAATCTAAATTCCCTATCAGTAAGTCTTTGGAGTGTGGGAGGAAACCGGAGTACACGGAGGAAACCCACACAAAAACAGGGAGAACATACAAACTCATGTTATGTACCTGATGGGTTAAACTACTGGACACTTTGGAATATTTTGAAGAATGCAGTTTTTAAAATGGAATTTGGGGGATCATTCAAAATATAGGCCCCACAAAGTCACTTCAAAAATGAAAAGGTCTCTATAAAATATGTTTTGTAAATTCACTTGAAACATATGAAAAACATCTGTTGAACTTTGAAACTTTTTAATATCCTAACAAAATAAAAAAGGACATTTGGAAAATAACGCTGATGTATAGTAGACATATAGGGAATGTTAGTTACTATTTTGTGTAGTATAACTATATATGTTGCTCTAACCAGGAGAAATGAATGAGCGATCAGACTGCTGATCCTTATAGTCCCTTAGGGAGACTAATAAAGTAAAAAAAAAAGTAAAAAAAAAAAGTTTTAAAAAAATAGATAAAAAGTTCATATCACCCCCATTCGCTCCCATTAAAAATTAAAAGGTTAAAAAAATAAGAAATATGCACACGTTTGGTATTGCCGCATCTATCAAAATATAAAATTAATCAATCTGATTGGTAAATGGCTTAGCGGCAAAAAAATTCCAAATGCCAAAATTACTTTTTTTCGTCATCGCCAATCTTGCGCAAAATGCAATAACAGGCGATCAAAGTGTAGCATTTGTGCAAAAATTGTACTATTAAAAAGAACAGCTTGAGATGCATAAAATAAGTCATCCCTCAGCCATAGATCCCGAAAAATGAGACTGCTACGCGTCACGGAAAATGGCCCAAAAAGTACGCCACTTTTTGGACAAACTTTAGAATTTTTTTAACCCCTTAGATAAAAATAAACTTATGCATGTTTGGTGTCTTTGAACTCACACCAACCTGAGGCATCATATAGATATATCAGTTTTACCATGTAGTGAACACTGTGAATAAAATACCCCCAAAACAATCATGCAATGACACTTTCTTTGCAATTGTCTTTGCACTTGGAATTTTTTTGCTGTTTTCCAGTACACTATACGGTAAAACCTATGGTTTTATTTAAAAGTACAACTTGTCCCACAAAAAACAAGCCCTCATCTGGCAAGATTAACAGAAAAATAAAAAAGAAGCAAAAAAGAAAAAAACTAAAAATGGAAAATCATCCAGGGGTGAAGAGTTAAACCCCAGGGTACAGTTTGGCCTAGGATAGCTAATCTCAGGGGTATACTCTTGCCTGGGCCAAACTATACATGGGCTTAATATGGGAAGGGGTAAATATGGCCTGCTACATCAACTTTGTTCCAGTGACATCGATGACTGGTTTACTGGAGCTTGTGTGGCGTTGTTATGCGGTGAGCTCTGGAGCCAGTGGCCATTTCACACTCACTTCCAACAGACGAAATGGAAACCTGGAACAAGTGACAAATGCTTCTGCTCTCTTAACTTCATCTGAATGTCAGTTACCTGGGAAGGAGGAGAATGAAATGGCCACTTAGGCTATGTGCCCACGGGACTCTGCACCCGCAGATATATCTGCAGGTACAGCCACAGGTTTCCCGCAGCTTATCCCCAGAACCGCAGCTATACATAGCTGCGGGATTCCAGAGAAATAGCTGTGGTAAACCTGCGGACATTCCTGTGACTTACCTGCGGAAGTCCTGCCCTCTATCTTCATAGTGGAGGGCCGGGATTTTCGCAGGTATTTCCGCAGGAATAATTGACATGCAGTTATGTGCGGCTGAGGCACATCCGCAGCATATTCCGCAGCCGCACATACCGCAGCATGGACACAGATACTCCTCATGTCCCATAGGATAACATGGGGAGTGTCTGTGCTTGCTAAAACCCTGCGAGGTTTTCTGTGGCACATTCCACGCTTACAGAGTCCCGTGGGCACATAGCCTTACTGTTATACCACGTGAGCCATGCAGCCAGTGTAACACAAGCCCTAGAAAACTAGGCGCGGATGTTGCTGGAATGGTGCTGTCGCGGGCAGAGGGGAAGCGCTCGCCATGCTCGGGTCCGGGGCTTCTGCTGCTGCTGCTCGGTGGCTCGAGCGGTGGACCGGACCCGAGGACTTGAGCAGCGCTCCTCACCCGTGAATGAAAGGGGGGTGGTTTGGTTAGGGAGATTGTTCGTGACGCCACCCACGGGTCGTGGTGATAATGGCACCACCGCTGCTGGTAATGGGGATCCCGGGAGAGATGGTAGGGTGCAGCTGAGATGTTGTCCCCTCCGTGGGCAGGGGTTGGTGATCCCGGGGCCAGATGGTGTAACGGGGAGGCTGGATGGCTGGGGTGCAGGGACTGCGTGGCGTGGTGCCGGACGGCACTGGTGTACTCACTCAGATAATCACTGACAGAGTCTCTGGAAAAACCAAAACGGCCGGATGGACGGGTCCCGCAGCTGGCTGCAGTGTTGTTGTTGTGCTCTCCCTGGACGGCTGATGGTGGCTGTCTTTCCCTGCACCTTTGAAAATGTTCTTGACTCCTATGGTTGCCCACCGGTAGTCCGCTCCCTGGCGTATAGGTGCCGTAGGAGCCTGTTTTGCCCGCAGGCGCTGGCCCTTGGATCTCTAGCCTGTGGCGGTGGCTGTATATCCTCTCTGGGTGGACGGTTGCCTTCAAATCGGGACTTAGTAGTTGAGAAACCCCTGGGGTTCCTGTCACATTCGGATTTGACTATTGACGGTGGCTCCAAGCCTGGTCGGGGTCCGATGGCCCTGCCTGTGTGCTTAGCTTCACTCCGTTCCCCGGTCCGGTAGCGGCGGGCCGACGCCCGACCCCGGTCCTTATGGCTCTGCGGAGTTCCACTAACTCCTGCAGACGGCCACCACCATCTGCCAACCTTGCTGTCAGTGTCCGGGCTCCAACCCAGACACTTGCAGTACGTGACCTCTCACTTTCACCTCCAAGACTGAACTCTTCCAAACTCTAACTGACTGCTTTTCCCACCTCCAGGCCTGTGAACTCCTCGGTGGGTGGGGCCAACCACCTGGCTCCGCCCCACCTGGTGTGGACATCAGACTCTGGAGGGAGGCAACAAGGGTTTTGTGTTTGGCTGCTGTAACTGCCTAGGGTGGGGGGTGTGTATGTTGGTATGTTTGTGACTACCTGGCTAGTCCAGGGCGTCACACTCCCCCTTGGTAAAATGCAGACCGTCCGTGGGCTGCCCGTCCATCACCGGTTTTATTTTTTTTCAAAAACTGTAAAAATATAAATAACATGTAAAATGGTAAACATTTAAAACATAAGCATTTTTTTTTAGGTCACCTTAAACGTTGCACATATAAACATTTTTATTACGGACGGATGTCTTCCGCTCTCCCACCCAAGCAACCTAGCCCTGATGCTGCCCCTAAGAAGTGGGCTGCACCCCTTTACCCCAGTCCAGGTTCAGGCTGCCCGAGCGGGAACGGGTACGGTATCTCGCACCCAGCTGTCACTTCAGGGGACCCCACGTCCAAGGGGGACCCCTGACCCCCGGAGGATGGCCACCGGTCCTGGTGGTGGCCAGGCCCCAGCCTGCTCTGCTGCGGGCCCTTCCTCCAATCTGCCTCTCCGGAGGCGGCAACGGTATCCATCCCACAACATTATTTACAGGCCCACAAGTTCGTGGGTGGCCTGCCAGTTCTCGGCCTTGTCCATGAGCAGTTCCTCATGTATACGGTAAACATATAGGGTCCCTCCGGGGACAACTTGCCGTCAACGGCCGGAATAATCAAGTAGACAATCAGATGAAGCTTCGGTTGGATTATTTTTCATTCATTCAAACTGCTGAGGGTCCCAACAGCGACAACTTGGTTGCAACGGAGGACCGCTGCCACTATTTGAGGTCGCACTCATCCAGGACCTCCTCCAGCTCGATATCCGGACGGCACGGAAGAGGAGGGGGCTGGGGCCACATCTGCACACCACGGCTCTCCCTTTGTTTAACGTCCAGGGCGAACCAGCCCCTCTCCCCGCAGTGTCGGGTGTAGGTTACCAGGTCACCAGGCAACAGATCACAACCTGGGTGGCCCGTGGGCAGGTGTGAGTTTACATCGCGGCGGGCCACAAATACTTCGGCCTCCAGGCCCGGCTCGTAGATGAAACCGAACCCCCTTCGCGTGTCAAACTGCCGGACTTGGCCCTCATACACCGAGCCCCGCACCCGAAAGGTGGCATGGCGGAGTGCATCCTTCTCCTTAATCACTCGCGCCATCACTTCGGCCCTCTACTGCTCCCTGGCGGCAATCTCTCGGTCCAACTGACTTGGTTCCCTGTCCCAATAAGGGGCGTTGGCAGACCCCTGCGCTCGGGTCGGGCCCCGCTGGACTGCACCCACTCCGGCCACGACCAGTACTCTCGTGCGGGGGTCCTGCGGTGACGTGGCCTGAACTGCTGCTTTGCAGTGGTGGCCCGGTGCAGCCTCAGCTGAGGCGTGGGACTCAGGGACAGCTGGCCTCACCGGTTGGGCCTTCGGGCCCGCAGCAGCCGGTTCTTCCACGGCCGGGCGGACTGCCGGAGCCGGGACGGTCTCGGGTTCGGCCACTTCCGGGGCTGACGGCTTCTTGTCGCGGATGGGCACCTCCCGCGGGATCTTCCATGGCAGCGGGAGGGATGCGGGCCGTTCACAGACAACGCCCCCAGGTCGGTCCTCTAGGGTGGACGGGTTTGATTCCGCTACCGGTGTTGGGGGTAGCGGTCCAAAGGGTAACAGCAACCGGTACGGATGGCGGGGGAGGCAGGAGGGTGAGCGGGCGCAGGCCGGACCCCTCAGCCGCAGCGGCCGGTCCTTCTCGGACACAGGGGCGTGGGTCGCTTACCCGCTCCTCCAACACTGCCTCCACCTCGCATCTCCGCACGGCTGCCGCCACTTCCTCCATCTCGGCCACCCAGCGCTCCATCAAGAACCGGACCTGGGTTTGAAGGCGGCAGCACATTTGCGCGGTCCGGGCTTCCACCCACGCCGTCGTTCCTGGCGTGGGCTCGGGAATCTCGGCATCACCGGACGGGATGGACATGCTTGCTAGCAGACTTCCAGTAACCGGATATGTTGCCGAGTCCTGGCATCCTCGCTTTTTATGCCCTCGGCTACATTAGGCAGGCTATCGCCTGCCCCCCCTTGGTTCTTTCTAGCACTTCCGTTAGTTGGGGGCGGGGCTTCGCTTTCGGCCTTCCCTGCTCGGGGAAGACGCTCGAGCAGGAGATTTTCGCGCCAAAGATGGCGGCGCTTTCAATTTTTCGGCCGGACGCCGCCGGCGGGGACCACAAGGCGCACTTCTACTGGTAAGTAGATCGGCTCGATCCTGTTCGCAGACGCCAAGTTGTCGCGGGCGGAGGGGAAGCGCTCGCCACGCTCGGGTCCTGGGCTTCTGCTGCTGCTGCTCGGTGGCTCGAGTGGTGGACCGGACCCGGGGACTCGAACAGCGCTCCTCACCCGTGAGTGAAAGGGGGGTGGTTTGGTTAGGGAGATTGTTCATGACGCCACCCAAGGGTCGTGGTGATAATGGCACCACCGCTGCTGGTAACGGGGATCCCGGGAGAGATGGTATGGTGCAGCAGAGATGTTGTCCCCTCCGTGGGCAGGGGTTGGTGATCTCGGGGCCAGATGGTGTAACGGGGAGGCTGGATGGCTGGGGTGCAGGGACTATGCGGCACGGTGCTGGACGGCACTGGTGTACTCACTCAGACAATCACTGACAGAGTCTCTGGCAAACCAAAACGGCCGGATGGACGGGTCCTGCAGCCGGCTGCAGTGTTGTTGTTGTGCTCTCCCCGGACGGCTGATGGTGGCTGTCTTTCCCTGCACCTTTGAAAATGTTCTTGACTCCTATGGTTGCCCACCGGTAGTCCGCTCCCCGGCGTATAGGTGCCGTAGGAGCCCGTTTTGCCCGCAGGCGCTGGCCCTTGGATCTCTAGCCTGTGGCGGTGGCTGTATATCCTCTCTAGGTGGACGGTTGCCTTCAATCGGGACTTGGTAGTTGAGAAACCCCTGGGGTTCCTGTCACATTCGGATTTGACTATTGACGGCGGCTCCAAGCTTGGTCGGGGTCCGATGGCCCTGCCTGTGTGCTTAGCTTCACTCCGTTCTCCGGTCCGGTACCGGCGGGCCGACGCCCGACCCCGGTCCTTACGGCTCTGCGGAGTTCCACTAACTCTTGCAGACGGCCACCACCGTCTGTCAACCTTGCTGTCAGTGTCCGGGCTCCAACCCAGACACTGCAGTATGTGACCTCCCACTTTCACCTCCAAGACTGAACTCTTCCAAACTCTAACTGACTGCTTTTCTCGCCTCCAGGCCTGTGAACTCCTCGGTGGGTGGGGCCAACCGCCTGGCTCCGCCCCACCTGGTGTGAACATCAGACTCTGGAGGGAGGCAACAAGGATTTTGTGTTTGGCTGCTGTAACTGCCTAGGGTGGGGGTGTGTATGTTGGTATGTTTGTGACTACCTGGCTAGTCCAGGGCGTCACAGTGCCCACACCAGAGAGGAGTATAGTCTCAATACAGAAATTGAGAACAATATATCTGAGTAAGGAACAACCCTTTTAACTGCATCAAAATTTGTGATTTAGGGGCACTGTGAAGTTTTTCATACACCACTGCATTTAAGAAATGTAAATGGTTTGCAGTGAGACTTGATGCCCAATTCAATATTTTTGGTCTACAAGGAATTCTGTTGCCATTACAGTTTTGTGAATAGAACAACAATTTTTTAACTCAAGCAGATAAGATTCTCCGGGTAGAATGGCATTAACTAAACGGGTACAATGAATATGAAGAGAGAATCTAGAAGTCTAGTAAAAACGTAAAATAGTCTATGCGGCATACTACTAGACTTATACAACAGAAGGACATTCTGTTAGTTCTTGTGGAGTCGCTGCTCTCCATGAACAGCATGCACTGATGGGTAGTATCGGTAGTAGCTGCTGGTCTTTAGAAAAAATAGGACAGTGACAACAGTGCCACTTATAGGTGATGAGAAGGTAATACACCAAAGTCACAAGACTTCCAAATTAAAAAAATCAAAATAACAAATAAATAAAAAATATCTGATTTCTTTGCACTTAGAGCAATATTAAATGCAGAAAATACAAAGAAAAAAATGCAAGCGACTCTCCGTAATTGCAATATTGTGGAGTGTATGAACAAAATGTAATGAAAACTTTCTGACCATTTTAATCTCCTCTTATGAAGCTGGTTGTCCGTGTTAAGGGTAATGTTTCTTGGGGAAAAAAAGATTGTAAAATTAATATAAAACTAAAGAAGAACTGTCTACAGAATTGTTTTTATCTGTCCTGATTAGAGTTGAGCGCGGTTCGAGGTTCGAGGTTCTCCAGTTCTAGGCTCGAGTGATTTTGGGGGCTGTTCGAGATCGAACTAGAACTCGAGCTTTTTGCAAAAGCTCGATAGTTCTAGATACGTTCGAGAACGGTTCTAGCAGCAAAAAGCAGGGCTTTTTACAGCTACAGTGTGCAGGAGCCATCGCTGGCAGCCTGCCAGAAGCTGGTAACCAAGATAAACATCGGGTATCCAAGCAAAGCGCTTTGGTTAGTAACCCGATGTTTATCCTAGTTACATGCAGGAAGCCCACACTTCCCCGCTCAGCTCGCTCCGCCCCCTCCTGCCCGCGGCATGTATTGTACACACGTACACACACACACACACACACACACACACACACACACACACACACATGGTCCCGCTCGGCTTACCTGCGGTGATGAAGTCCAGCCATCCCGACCTCAGCGCTGTCACTGTCCTCCATGGCCGCCACTTGTCACATCACCTCTCGCTTCCGACCCGAGACTGACTAGCGGTGACGTCACGGGCCTCTCGCGATACTTGGTGTGAAGGCGCCGATCATTGAACTCAGTGACAGGGGCTGTCAGTGTGCTGGAGATCAGCGCAGGTAATGTACCTCGCTGACAGCAGCACTTGTCATGCCCTGCAGTGACCTGGGCTGACCCATTGATGTTAGCTCAGGTCACTGCACTGCTCTCCCAGCCAATGGGGAACATCCTGCTCTTCATTGACTGGGACAGTGTGGATCGTCATGGCAACCCCTTGGATTACACCAGACCTGGATTTGTTTTTCATTCTAATAAATTGGTTAAAGAGGGAATGTTTTGGGGAGTGTTTTTTCAAATAAAAATGTGGTTGTCGTCTATTTTTTTTTATTACTGACTGGGTTGGTGATGTCAGGTATCTGATAGACGCCTGACCTCACCAACCCCAGGGCTTGATGCCAGGTGACATTACACATCTGGTATTAACCCCATATATTACCCCGTTTGCCACCGCACCAGGGCGCGGGATGAGCTGGGGCGAAGCACCAGGATTGGCGCATCTAATGGATGCGCCACTTCTGGGGCGGCTGCGGCCTGCTATTTTTAGGCTGGGGAGAGTCCAATAACCATGGACCTCCCTAGTCTGAGAATATCAGGCCCCAGCTGTCTGCTTTACCTTGGCTGGTGATCCAATTTTGGGGGACCCCTACGTGTTTTTTTTAAAATTATTTGTTTAATTTAAAATAACAGCGTGGGGTGCCCTCAGTTTTGGATTACCAGCCAAGGTGAGCTTGCCAGCTGTGGTCTGCAGGCTGCAGCCGTCTGCTTTACCCTAGCTGGCTACAAAACTAGGGGGAACCCTACGTCATTTTTTTTTTCATTTTTTGGCTAAATACAAAGCTAAGCACCCCTTAGTGCCACATGAAAGGCACCAAAGGGTGCTCCACTTTTTCTCCACTTTTTCTCCACTTTTTCTCCATTTTTTTCTCCACTTTTTCTCCACTTTTTCTCCACTTTTTTCTCCACTTTTTTCTCCACTTTTTCTCCACTTTTTCTCCACTTTTTCTCCACTTTTTCTCCACTTTTTCTCCACTTTTTCTCCATTTTTTTCTCCATTTTTTTCTCCACTTTTTCTCCACTTTTTCTCCATTTTTTTCTCCACTTTTTCTCCACTTTTTCTCCATTTTTTTCTCCATTTTTTTTCCACTTTTTCTCCACTTTTTCTCCGTTCTTTTTCTATGGTCGGTCTACCCATTAGCTCTGCCATGCATACTGTAGCTCTACACCTACTGCACATGTTACTTTACGATTGACATCTCTTTCGTACCAGAGCTGTCTAAGTCTACCCTGACCCCATATTTGTCATTACTATATTGTCCTTGTACTGTATTATGACATTTGTATCATGTGTTTCATTTCTTGCTGTGTTGCAATTTTTTTTGCTGCATCCCAATTGTACCTCTATATTGTTCGAGTTTATGTTATTGTTCTCTCACTCTTATGTGATACTGATTATTGTCATTTTTCATGATTACATGCAGATAAGTCCAATCTGACGAAGGCTCAGGCCGAAACGTCATTTGTAACTTGTTTTGGACAAAAACATATATGCTTATGAAAAAATTTTTTTCTTAATACGGACCAATAAAGAGTGATTTTGCATTACTATCCGTTGTGACTTACTGACTTAGTCTGGGAGATTTAGAGTGCCGAGGTTACTCACTAATTTTATCTATTATTACCTCTGAGCACCTATATACCAGTGAGCAGAGCTTCCTCTACAGTAGTTCTCCTGATTAGGCATGCCCTTACCTCATGAGCAGGGCATTGCAGCTTTGGTAGCAACCATTACGAAATGGACTCTGCTGCTGTGGACCCGAGAAGAGTGAGTGCAGATTCATTGCACCCACACTCCTCACATGAAGGGTCCGCACTCCTAGAAAATGGTGGATACGTTCCCTGAGTGTCTCCCCCCCATATTCTAGACGGTCCAGAGTCGTCGTGGGACCCCTTTATTTTTTTTCTTACAATAAATTGGTGAAAGAGGAAATGTTTTGGGGACTGTTTTTTCAAATAAATTTCTTTTGTCGATTTTTTTTTTTTTGTTAGTACTGACAGTTTATGATGTTGAGTATCTAATAGACGCCATGACATCACAAACTGCTGGGCTTGATCTCAGGTTACTTTACAGCTAGTATCAACCCGATTTATTACCCCGTTTGCCACTGCACCAGGGCACGGGATGAGCTGGGGTGAAGCGCCAGGATTGGCGCATCTAGTGGATGCGCCACGTCTGGGGTGCCTGCGGCCTGCTATTTTTAGGCTGTGAAGGCCCAATAACTATGGACCTTTCCACCCTGAGAATACCAGACCACAGCTGTCCGCTTTACCTTGGCTGGTGATCCAATTTGGGGGGGACCCTACTTTTATTGTGTAATTATTAATATTTATAAAATAATTATAAAAAAGAGCCTGAGGGGACCTCCACATTGGATCCCCAACCACGGTAAAGCTGCCAGCTGTGGTTTTCAGGCTACAGCCGTCTGCTTTACCCTAGCTGGCTATCAAAAATGGGGGGACCCAACGTCATTTTTTTTTAACTATTTTTTAAATAGAAAAAATTAATGGGCTTCCCTGTATTTTGATTGCCAACCAAGGTAACGGCAGGCAGATGGGGGTGGCAACCCATAGCTGTCTGCTTTATCTGCGCTGAGAATCAAAAATACCGCGGAGCGTTACGTCATTTTTTTAAAGATTTATTTTTACAGCACTGTGATGTCCAGCAATCAAAATACAGGGAAGCCCATTTTATTTTTAGTTATTTAAATAAATAATTAAAAAAAATATATATGGGCTCCCGCTGCATTTTTTGTATTGCTAGCTAAGGGTAATCCAAGCAGCTACTGGCTGCTAACCCCCACTGCTTGGTGTTACCTTCACTGGCAATGGAAAATCCAGGGAAGCATTTTTTATTTTTTTTGCCAAAAAACTACAAAAAAAGGACGTGAGCTTCGCCATATTTTTGTATGCTAGCCAGGTATAGCAGGCAGGTGCTGGAAGAGTTGGATACAGCGCCAGAAGATGGCGCTTCTATGAAAATGCCATTTTCTGAGGCGGCTGCAGACTGCAATTCGCAGCAGTGGGGCCCAGAAAGCTCAGGCCAACCTGTGCTGCGAATTCCAATCCCCAGCTGCCTAGTTGTACCTGGCTGGACACAAAAATGGGGCGAAGCCTACGTCATTTGTTTTCTAATTATTTCATGAAATTCATGAAATAATAAAAAAAGGGCTTCCCTTTATTTTTGGTTCCCAGCCGGGTACAAATAGGCAACTGGGGGTTGGGGGCAGCCGTACCTGCCTGCTGTACCTGGCTAGCATACAAAAATATGGCGAAGCCCACATAATTTTTTCAGGGGGCAAAATACTTCTGCATACAGTCCTGGATGGAGTATGCTGAGCCTTGTAGTTCTGCAGCTGCTGTCTGTCTGTATGGAGAAGAGCAGACAGCAGCTGCAGAACTACAAGGCTCAGCATACTCCATCCAGGACTGTATGCAGAATTTTTTTGCCCACCAAAAAAATGACGTGGGCTTCGCCATATTTTTGTATGCTAGCCAGGTACAGCAGGCAGCCACGGGCTGCCTCCAAACCCCAGATGGCTATTTGTACCCGGCTGGGAACCAAAAATATAGGGAAGCCCGTTTTTTTTTAATTATTTCACTTATTTCATGAAATAATTAAAAAACAAATGACGTGGGCTTTGCCCCATTTTTGTGTCCAGCCGGGTACAACTAGGCAGCTGGGGATTGGAATCCGCAGCACAGGTTAGCCCGAGGTTTCTGGGCGCCTCTGCTGCGGATTTCAGTCCGCAGCCGTCCCAGAAAATGGCGCTCTCATAGAAGCGCCATCATCTGGCGCTGTATCCAACTCTTCCAACAGCCCTGGAGCCGGGTGGCTTGTTGGGTAATCATGAGTTAATACTGGCTTTGTTTTACTAGCCAGTATTAAGCCAGAGATTCTTAATGTCAGGAACGTTTGACCCGGCCATTAAGAATCTCCAATAAAGGGTTAAAAAAAACACCACACAGAGAAAAAATACTTTAATAGAAATAAATACACAGACACATTAGAGACTCCATCTTTATTACCCCCTGTCAGCCCTCCACGATCCTGCTCTTCTGTCTTCTTTCTTTCTAGTGTAGTAGTAGTGACGATTGTAGTGAGGATGAGGTGCACCAGCTCATCACTTGGGGCTGGGGAACCTCATCCTCACTACAATCCTCACTAGTGTAGTAGTAGTGACGATTGTAGTGAGGATGAGGTTCACCAGCTCATCACTTGGGGCTGGGGAACCTCATCCTCACTACAATCCTCACTAGTGTAGTAGTAGTGACGATTGTAGTGAGGATGAGGTGCACCAGCTCATCACTTGGGGCTGGGGAACCTCATCCTCACTACAATCCTCACTACAATCGGGAAGCAGCGTGCAGCCTTCACTCCGTGAGTGATCAGTGCTGGCTGTCAGCGGTAACAGTGGTAACGCTGACAGACACGTTACCATAGCAACGGTGCTCTCAGAGCCGCGGTTAGCGGTGACGTCACCGCTAACTGCGTTGCTATGGCAACGGTGATCTCCGTTAATGACTGGCTGTGTCAGCCGGTCCCTAACGGAACGGGGAGTAGACCGTGTGCTAGAGCATGTCGCCGGTACACGGCGATACACATATGTGCACCGTGTACCGGAGAGATGCACTCGCAGGTCCTACATGACGCGTCATATTCATGTGACCAGTCTGTAGCCAATGAGATAATAGCCACGTGACTGGTCACATGGCTATTTTGACGTCACGATAGGTCCTGCATCTCTGCTGGCAGTGCCGTCACCGGGAGGATTCAGCGATCATCGGATGGAATAGCGGCAGGAGACAGAGTGCAGAAAGGATCGCGAGGACCGGTAAGTGTTATGGCAATGTTTATTAACTGTTTGTGTACATTTATAATGCATTTTTATGTGTTTGTGATTGCCTCCCATTATAGCCTATACGTTCGAGTTCGGTTCGTCTAACGTTCGACCAACCGAACTCGAACGGGACCCCCGTTCGGCGAACCGACCTCGAGCCGAACCGCGACCGGTTCGTCATCTCTAGTCCTGATAGCACAATCACTGAAGCAGACTTAGGGGTACTTCACACACAGCGAGATCGCTACTGAGATCGCTGCTGAGTCACGTTTTTTGTGACCTCATTAGCGATCTCGCTGTGTGTGACACTGAGCAGCGATCTGGCCCTTGCTGTGAGATCGCTGCTTGTTACACACAGTGCTGGTTCATTTTTTTATTGTTGCTCTCCCGCTGATAAGCACACATCGCTGTGTGTGACAGCGAGAGAGCAACAATCCTGAATGTGCAGGGAGCAGGAGACGGCGTCTGACAGCCTGCGGTAAGCTGTAACCAAGGTAAGCGTCGGGTAACCAAGGTGGTTACCCGATATTTACCTTCGTTACCAGCCTCCGCAGCTCTCAAGCTGCCAGTGCCGGCTCCTGCTCCCTGCATACGCTAAGTTAAGCGGCGTGAGCTGGTAACTAAGGTAAACATCGGGTAACCATACCCGATGTTTACCTTAGTTACCAGTGTCCGCAGTTTCCAGATGCTGGCTCCGTGCAAGCGCAGCATCGCTTGCACGTCGCTGCTGGCTGGGGGCTGGTCACTGGTCGCTGGTGAGATCTGCCTATTTGACAGCTCACCAGCGACCATGTAGCGATGCAGCAGCGATCCTGACCAGGTCAGATCGCTGGTCGGATCGCTGCTGCATCGCTAAAGTGTGAAGGTACCCTAAGCGCAAGGGCTAGTCTAAAATGGAAGAGATTAGCACAAATTAACAATTGCCCTGTTTAGAGTTCTAGTACACTTCTAGGTTTACTTTTCCTTCAACAAAACCAGAAAGGTTTTGAAGACATGAGGTATTTATTGTCTCCAGAATTTGTTTTTAATATATACAGATAAACTGTATAATGAGACTGCAAAAGTCAATTTTATAATACCGTAATAGAGGGAGACATTCAGGTGCACAGTGGATCACCGGGACTAACTGGCATACAAAGAGGCAGATATACAAGCGTATACCGATGTATCAAATGCAAAGTGTAGTAAACTTGTCTCATGGAAGTCTACTTTAAAGCAGATTAAAGGTCCAGTCACACTAAGCAACTTACCAGCGATCCCAACAACGATAGGGATCGCTGGTAAGTTGCTAGGAGGTTGCTGGTGAGATGTCACACTGCGATGCTCCAGCGATCCCACCAGCAACCTGACCTGGCAGGGATCGCTGGAGCATCGCTACACGAGTTGCTGGTGAGCTCACCAGCAACCAGTGACCAGCCCCCAGCGCCGCGTGGAAAATGCTGCGCTTGGTAACTAAGGTAAATATCGGGTAACCAACCCGATATTTACCTTGGTTACCAGCGCACGCAGCTACACGTGCAGAGAGCAGGGAGCAGCGCACACTGAGCGCTGGCTCCCTGCTCTCCTAGTTACAGCACACATCGGGTTAATTACCCGATGTGTGCTGCAGCTACATGTGCACAGAGCAGGGAGCAGCGCACACTGCTTAGCGCTGGCTCTTTGCTCTCCTAGTTACAGCACACATCGGGTTAATTACCCGATGTGTACTGCAGCTAAATGTGCACAGAGCAGGGAGCAGCGCACACTGCTTAGCGCTGGCTCCATGCTCTCCTAGTTACAGCACACATCGGGTTAATTAACCCGATGTGTCCTGCAGCTACATGTGCACAGAGCAGGAGCCGGCACTGACAGTGAGAGCGGCGGAGGCTGGTAACGAAGGTAAATATCAGGTAACCAAGGACAGGGCTTCTTGGTTACCCGATGTTTACTGTGGTTACCAGCTTCCGCAGAAGCCGGCTCCTGCTGCCTGCACATTTAGTTGTTGCTCTGTCGCTGTCACACACAGCGATCTGTGCTTCACAGCGGGAGAGCAACAACTAAAAAATGGCCCAGGACATTCAGCAACAACCAACGACCTCACAGCAGGGGCCAGGTTGTTGCTAGATGTCACACACAGCAACATCGCTAGCAACGTCACAAAAGTTGTTCGTTAGCAGCGATGTTGCTAGCGATGTTGCTTAGTGTGACGGGGCCTTAAGAAACTAACAACCTCAACAATAAAACAAGGAAAAACAATCTAGTGGCCTAGGGGCAATGCCCCTCCCCCTAAAAAGAGGGTATGGGGGAGCTGGTCAATCTGCCCTAGATTTAACAAACTCACAGGGGCAGCCCTGATGTACATAAATGGTTTATTTTTGAAGGCCAGATCTGCATATTCATGTTCTTTAGAGAACAAAAAAGAAAAGAGGTACTACAGTTGTACCCCTACCAATGACCTATCTCAATATCAAAGGATTAATATTTTATTTTGTATGGGTCCAGGATCAAAAAAAAAAGTAACAAACCTGTGCCTGTCTCTCCAACCGGTACTGTTGCTCTGCACTGGCTATGGTGGCCTCGACAAACTCCTGCAACAAAAAGTTTGGAAGTAATAGATAACCCATGTATTGAGGGCCGTTTACCTAAGAAAGAGATAGATGTATTCAGGGGATACCTATTCAGACTTATTGTGACAAGTCTAAAAGATATTGGTTTTCAACCACATATCCAAATATATTAGCACTCCAACCAGCATAATTTAAACACAACATGGAACATGATCGAGGTTTGTCCTCACATTGGCCACTCTGCCCTTTTTAACCAGCCTGTCCCTCACCTCTGACACGCTCCTCGAAAAAGCTATTGCGAAACACGTGTCGGAGTGTGAGGGTCACAGCAGTTCATCGGTCCCCAGGTGATGTAATTTGAATGGCTATTTTACTGTTTGCCTCTTCCATACTGTGAATAGCTAGTGACTTGTGCCTCTGTGCTTTCTTTCTGCGCGTCTTATGCATTTACTAGGCATTTATGCCCTTTTTCCTGTGTAAGGAACCCCACATCCATATACTCTTTTTTTATTTATTTATTCCCATATTATGGGTATGAGATTTTGGATGGGGTACTTATCAGTAAAAATTAACTATTTCCGATGCATTATTAGTAGCGCAGATGGAACCACAGAATCGCACTTTTCTTCAATGAATGGTCTTTTGGCTCAGGGTTGATATATATTCACCTGGTGTCTTTGATGTGTTTGTCTTAGATTCACTAAAAAATCCTTTTGATTATTTATTGGGACTCAATATATTAACTGTCTGTGTCTCTCTATTTACTGTCGGTACCTTTATGCTATATTTTAGTATTTTAATGAATATAAATAAAGATTGGTATTTTACTATTATCCTTGTCACTCCTTTAATTGGCCATCTACTGATGTCCATGTTGTGTTTAAGATATTGGTTTTGTAAAGAAGATGTCCACCAGGAAAATTGATATCGTATTATTAAAATACGCCATAAATATCTGAATTTTTGGGAACCCAAAAGGAGTTATACATCAAAGAGGTCAGAGTGTAAAATAAATTAATCTTCTTCTCTTTCAGTGACTCTCCTGACCCAAAGTTCTCTGATTGGGAGTGGTGTAGCCATCATTTTTAGAAGGTGGCTGTTCCAGTAGCTGGATCGCCACTGACCAGGCATTTATGACATCAGTTTCGTTGGTGGCACATTAACAGTTTACAGGTCAATCAATTTTCTAATATACTGTGTAGTTTAATCCATTACCATTATCAAGATCTCCATTTATGGTCAGTAACTGAGGGTTTGCTATAGTAGCGTGGAGATGAGGCAAGTGTGTGCAAACACAACCTTGACTGCACTGTTACAAATAGAAAACTACCAGAACTGAAAAGATTTACTGGGCATTGAAACACAAAGTATATTCAACATTTTGCATTTTTGGAACAAATTAAAAGGAAACCCCTTGAATTGATGCTTAATATTTACTGTATTATAATCTATGCTGATATAACTCATGCCATAGTCAGCCTTGGCAATGTTTTATACATATCTAATTTTGTAATACATAGCAGTGAAATGTGAGCGGTTATTGAATAGGTGGCTTGAAAGAATTTGCTAATTCAAAACTAATCATTAACATTTTCCAGATTTGCATGGGTGCAAGTTTAAACATGACTTAAATACCAGCAGCCCATTTGCTGGCGTCGTCAAGCCGAAGCTTAATGAATAGGATAATTGTGATTCTATCATATTAGCAAATCATTTCCATCAATCGCTGAAATGCCCCATTCATTGCCTTTGATGCAACATTACCTTTTATTAATATCACATTATCTGTTTTTACTGAATATAATGTCCCGAGATTAACATGATATTAAACTCTATAATAGAGCTTCATAAATCTAGAGTTAGAGATGGACAATTATTCCTCCTCGAGGCAGATCAGATGGAACGTACCTGGCAAGTAGAAGGTTACTTAAGAATGTTATGGGCTTTAAATGAAAGACTTATGATTCTTATCATTCCTTGTACCCAGGGGAAACGGCTTTACACATAGCGATTGTGAACCAGAATCCCGAGATGGTGAAGGAACTAATTGACAGGAAGACAGACATGCACAACGCTCGAGCTGTGGGGACTTTTTTTGCTCCAAGAAAGAAAGGACAATATTATTATGGTATAATATATGAAGGTGGAGTTCTGGATCATTATGTGGATAATAGAATAACAAGCTTTTATGTAACTAAAACTCAAATGGACACGTCATCACCACCCATCAGAAGCTTTGTCTCCCCAACCCTTCAAGCAATTTAGAAACATAACTTTTTTTCATATATGTATATTGTTTTATATCACTAAGGATCTGTTCACATTTCATTTTATGTTTTCATTTGAGATATGACTGAAGTACTCCCCGACATATACTACTGAAGTATTGCACTGTAAAGGCCAGTGTTCCCTACCTGTTGTCCTCAAGAGCCACCAACAGATCATATTTTCAGGATTTCTTTAGTATTGCATAAGTGTTGAAACCATCACATGTGCCGGTGATTACATTATCACCTATGCAATACTGAGGAACTCTTGAAAATATGCACTGTCAGTGGCTCTTGAGGACTGGAGTTGGGGAACACTGGTATAAGCATACAAATAGCACACATTGGCCATTGACTTTAGTTATACAAAATGTATTCCAAGCAGCATATGTTCCTGTGCATAGGAAGTGTAGACCAGTAAACTGTCATGCACAATGAAAACAGTAAATCCCAACATATCCTATCCCAGCCTATGCCAAATCAAGATTAGTTTACCTATTGAGTAACTTGCAGAGGAAAGGCTGATCATGGATTAAGGTCTGTGAACTCGGCCACACTAGGAGTCCCACAACGTTAGTTTGTGCCATAGTGACTGAAGGCTCAGTAGCTTGTACTGAATTCCGTTATAGGTCTCTACCACACCAAAGAGGTTGGCCACTACTTTAACATTAAGTTAGACTTACGTTAGGTCATCAATATCTGATTGCCCGAGGTCCGACACCCCACATCAGTTGTTCCTGGTCCCAGCAGTGGCAGCAGGCCACCGCAAATGCTCAGTTCTAGAGCTGCCCGATATTCTGATAGTGGCGGCCGGGTACTGCACATCCTCCTCCTACTGATGTGAATGGGTGTCTGATATGCAGCACACGGCCAAGGCTGCTAACAGTTGAGAGGGCAGCTCCAGAACTTAGCATTTCCGGCCGCCCATTGTTGTCGCCGACACTATAACAGCTGATTGGTGGGGGTGCCGGGTGTCGGACCCCGACCAATTAGACATTGATGACTTATTCTAAGGCTAGGCTAGGCTGTCAATGTTAAAGTAGTGGCCAACCTAAGTACAGTAGTTTGTCATTTTGTAGTTACTTATGGCTGCTATGTCTGTAACTTTAATGGTCCTCCTAAAATGGTGGCAATAGCAGTACAATGCCTAGACAACCCGTGCAAACACGAGTAAGGAACAGCTGTAGCCAAAGACAATCATTGCCCAGCATCCAGTAACCTTTCACGACTAATTAACTGGGCATCGTTAACTTCTCAATCAACTAAAAAGGATATTTATGTATAACGCTTTCTTGCAATATTCTGATAAGAGAGATAACAGTAAGGATTCTTTCCCTTTGCTGAGTCTTCCAGTATACTCATTCACACTTCTGTCCACTTGAAGTACAAGTGCTCTCTGCAGTCCTATACTACCTCTTCATAGCATGCACAAATCACTGTCAGATGGAAGCTGGCACAATATTTGGCACAACCCTTTATCAGATAGAAAATCTCAAACTAAAAAACTGAACAAGGATCAGACCAAACAAAGGGAGAACAAATATAAAACAAATAACGCTAGATAACTTTCTCCTCCTTCCATGCTCCAGCCATCTTTTCACCCTAACACTCTTTAATTTCTGTGATAATCTTCTGGCAAGCAAAGTGCCAGTGTCAGCTGAGTTAAACTATTGATTTCTACTGACAGATACACTCTATCTTGTGGGTATTTTCTTCTACTACTCTCGATTTGAAAACTACTGCACATGATTCACCTGCTTCTATCTCACCATGCCTCTGATATGAAATCTGCACTGATGAGCAAAAGGGTAACAATGTTTTCAACTTTTGACTTTCAGGCTCTATGTCTCACAATCCACTGCAGCTTCAAACTTGAGACTACCTTCATTTTATACGAGTAGACAATAATCTTGGCTATCTCATGCATAAATTTGACTTGCAACTATTTAGCATATGATTAGCTGTGTAGATTTTTTTCATGTCACTGCATTGTTACTGTTTTGTTCTATATTCTATTTTTTATTATTTTATTACTATTTTGTAAATCCACCTTTGGCTTTCAACACTGCCTGAATCCTTCTGGGCAGATCAGATCAGATTGAAGCATGTTTTGACAGAAATCTGATCCGAGGTCTCTTCTACACGTTCCCAATGTTGGTGCATACTGGTCGACTCACTTGGGTATGCATGCAGCTTTTATTTCAACTCTACCCAGAAGTGTTCATTGGGTTGACGTCTGGGGACCATTGGAGCCAATATAGCACCTCAGCTTTGTCATTGAACCATTACTTTGGCAGTTTTGATTTATGCTTTAAGTTGTTCTCCTGCTGGAACACTATGTCGTTCTTTTCATACCCATAGTACTCGAGTGTACAAAGTAACTCATCTTGTAGAATACTCACATATAGCTCAGGAGAGACCAAATCCTGGTCAAGTATCCAATGTATTTGGCTGTGAAACGACCCCATATCAGGGTTCTCCGCCAAACTTGACAGATCCTTTAATTTCTCGATTTGTTAGACCCCTTTTCCATTTCCTCCAGATTCATCTACACCCATCAGAGCCTATTCTATTGACTTTCATCTCATTGCTCCAAATCACCTGTTTCCAATCTTTTACTGTCCGCTTTTCTTACTTTTTTGCAAATTTGAGCCAGCGCTTTTTATAATGATGTTGAGGTCAAGGCTTCTTCATCTTTTTCCAGGCCACCATTTCAGACTTGTGTAACATGCATCGCAGAGTGCTTGCATGGACATCTGTGAGCTCAACTATTATGACGTATACAAGCTGCCTCCTCTGCTATGCTTGTTGCACCAGAACTGACAGAACTTGTTATGAGCCAACTTGTTGACTCCGATATTTTGCCTAAACGTCCACCTTTTGGCTTTTGAACCGATGGAAGCACTTCTTATTCTTCCAACTGTCATAGCACACACATGATCCAGTTTGGCAATTTTCTTGGCCGAGAAACAGCTATCGATGAGCTGGATGATGCTGTGTCTCTTTTCTTGGGAAATCTTCCTCATGGCTGCTCCTTGATTTGAAACAGTGACCTTTTGCTTGGGTATCAACCTAATAACAAAATAAGCTATTAGGAATTGTCAGAACAGGTTGTAATTTGTAGTATACAGGAATAAAAATATTTTTCCACCAGCAGGAGCAAAACAGTAACAATGCAGTGACATGACAAGAATCTGCTTAACTAATCACGCACTAAATAGTTGCAAGTCAAATTTATATCTCAAATAGCCAAGATTATTATCTATAAAATGAATCTAGTCTTACATTCGAAGATTTAGTGGATTGTGAGATATGGAGCCTGAAAGTCAAACGTTCAAAACATTGGTGTACACTGATGAGAAAAGGAGTATCAATGTCCTAATTTCAAGCCCCCACGTGTGGTCCAGGTTGATCAATTTAACAAATGCAAGGAGCTTCATTGCTCTCTCTGAGTAGTTGGCAACTGAAAAGGGTCTGACTGTCTTACTGTTAGACCATGTAGTCCTCTTCTAAGATGACACTCATGTCTGTAATGCAGAGATATTAAGGGGGTTGGCTTAGCATCACTGAGGCAATATGTATGAAATGTACCGTACATAATAACATATCCTATTCATATCTTTACCTCTCTCCTCACCTGAATTCACAATAATTTCTAACCTTTCATTAACATTTGAGATCTCATAATCCTTCCAAAATTCTTATTATATATCTTCTGCAGCCACCTTGCCGAGCTCTACCAAAATTGTAAATTAGATTTTTTAACATTGGCAAAAAATGACAAATCTGAACACTTCACCATTTCAAACATTTTTAACAACTCATTTATTAGGCAAATGTTATAACATCTACACAGCCATAATATTTTTTTTCAAGCAATTGCTGACTCTACGAGAAGATGTGTCTGGATGTAATGAAGTATGAATAACCATATCTCACTGTTTCATAGCCAGCAGCCCCCTGGGGTAGAGCTTTAAATTCCTTCCAAATCTTTTTGACTGCGGGCATTGCCACAGGCAATCAGTTAAGCCAGCATTCATGTAACTGCATTTAGGGCATTCTTGTTTAAACTGCTTAATGTACGTAGTTTAAACAAGGCTCATTAAAAGGATCTAGGGGCTTTATTCATACTCTTCTATTGTCTTTTTCTACTTCTCTGAGTTTATTTTGATTGTTTAGTTCTTTGTTTTGGCAGTCCTAGTTGAAACTATCTTCTCTATTTTCCTGTTTCTTCTGCCATACCTGGGCATTGAACCTTCATTTAATAAAATTATATCTTTCAAGGCGGAAACATTTGGCCTGCACCATGAATCAATTTATTTCATTTCAAGTTCCGAAAAAACTTAGAAGTATTTTTTATTATACTACAATAGCATATGTGAGGTAGCGTGGTCGGCTGCGCAGCAGAAGACACGGGATCCAGGCATTAAGGTTCACAGCACACGGTTTAATGTCCAAACAAAAGTCCACAACAATATACATGTGCCTCTCCAGCAGAGAACTCAGGGAGTTGTGTTCACTCCCTCACACCCGGCACACCTGCCCTTGTTCCTGTTTCCATTTAACCCTTCCTTCAGCCTGTAGGGAAACAGCATTAACCCTAGAGTGGATTTACTTTCTATCATGGAGTGAGCACAACCGGGGCGAGACATACCGGCCGTCATAGATAACCCCGGTCACAGTCTCACATACCCCCCCCCTCAGTTCAAGCATGCGGGGTTGAACTCCCGCCATCAAACACGGGCCGCGGGACAAGGCATCGGCGTTGCCCTGCAACCCACCGGCCCTATGTTCAACCGTAAACCGGAAGTTCTGCAGAGAAAGGAACCACCGGGTAACCCGGGCATTCCGTTCCTTGGCGGACCTCATCCAGACCAGTGGAGAGTGATCCGTCACCAAGCGAAACTGCCGTCCCAGCAGGTAATAGCATAGGGACTCCAAGGCCCACTTGATCGCCAGGCACTCCTTCTCCACTACGCTATAATTCCGCTCGGGAGGGGTGAGCTTCCTACTTAAGAAGGTGACGGGGTGTTCCTCCCCCTGAACCACCTGAGACAACACTGCCCCCAGGCCGACCTCTGAGGCGTCAGTCTGTACTATGAACTCCTTCCGGAAATCAGGGTGTATGAGAACGGGCTGTCCGCACAGGACCCCCTTCAGGGCCCGGAAGGAGTCCTCGGCCTGCGGAGTCCAGCGCACCATGACGGACTTCTTGCCTTTGAGAAGGTCTGTCAAGGGGGCTGACAAAATCCTTTACAAACCTCCTGTAGTACCCCACGATACCCAGGAAGGCCCTAACCTGCTTCGTGGTCAGGGGTCTAGGCCACTTCTGGATCGCCTCAACCTTGTTAATTTGGGGCTTAATCACTCCTTGGCCTATCACGTAGCCCAAGTAGTGGGCTTCCGTGAGTCCCAACGCACATTTCTTGGGATTGGCTGTCAATCCGGCTGTTCAAAGCGCGTCCACCACCGCTTGTACCTGTTCCAAGTGGGTCTGCCAATCGGAGCTGTAAATAATGATGTCATCAAGGTACGCTGATGCATACGCCTGGTGGGGTTCCAGCACTAAGTCCATCAACCTCTGGAACGTGGCCGGAGCGCCATGTAACCCAAAAGGCAAGACAACATAGTGGAAGAGACCCTCCGGCGTAACAAAAGCGGTTTTCTCCTTGGCGGACTCCGTCAGTGGCACCTGCCAGTACCCCTTGGTCAGGTCGAGCGTGGTAAAATATCGCGCCTGTCCCAGCCTATCAATCAGCTCATCCACCCGGGGCATGGGGTAGAGATCGAACTTGGATATTTCGTTCAATCTCCTAAAGTCATTGCAAAACCTTAAGGAGCCATCGGGTTTTGGTATTAGGACAATCGGACTAGCCCATTCACTCCGGGATTTTTCGATGACCCCCAGGCGTAACATTGTCTTTACTTCCTCCGATATGGCTTGTCGTCGAGCCTCCGGTACCCGGTATGACTTCAGGCGTACCTTCAGGTGGGGCTCGGTGACAATATCATGTCGTATCAGACTGGTCCTACTGGGCAGCTCGGAGAAGACATCGGGGTTCTGCTGAACCAACCGTCTGGCCTCTCGCCTCTGAGTCTTGGTGAGGGCTTCTCCAATCCTTACTTCCGGTTCGTCCTCTCCGGAGGTCGCTGGAGCCGGAGGTGAACGACCCGAAGAGGAGGGAGATGGGGAAAAAACAGCCATCAGGCTTTCCCGTTCCTGCCAAGGTTTAAATAGGTTGACATGGTATATTTGTTCAGGTTTCCACCTACCGGGCTGCAATACTTTATAGTTAACCGCCCCGACTCTTTCCTTTATCTCGTAGAGGCCTTGCCACTGAGCCAGGAATTTACTCTCCGCCGTGGGGATTAATACCAACACCCGATCCCCGGGTTTAAAGGTCCTCACGGTGGCTTGTCTATTGTAGCGGCCGCTTTGCGCGGCCTGAGCCTCCTGTAAATGCTCCTTTACAATTGGCATGACCACGCTTATGCGGTTCTGCATACCCAAAATGTGTTCAATCACACTTTTATGGGGGGTGGGCTCTTGCTCCCATGTTTCCTTTGCCAGGTTCAACAATCCCCGGGGATGTCGCCCGTATAACAATTCAAAAGGCGAAAACCCCGTGGATGCCTGTGGCACCTCACGGATGGCAAACATCAAATAGGGAAGCATCATATCCCAGTCTTTCCCGTCTTTTGAAATCAACCTTTTGAGCATGGTTTTCAGGGTTTTATTGAAACGCTCGACTAAACCGTCCGTTTGAGGATGATACACAGACGCACGCAACTGCTTGATCTGGAGTAGCCGGCATAGCTCTTTGGTCACTTTAGACATGAATGGGGTCCCCTGATCCGTAAGGATCTCCTTGGGCAACCCCACCCGGCAGAACACAGCAAACAACTCCCGAGCTATAAGCTTTGCTGCAGTATGTCTGAGAGGTATCGCCTCGGGATACCGGGTGGCATAGTCAACGATCACTAGGATGTGTTGGTGCCCTCGAGCGGACTTTACGAGGGGCCCCACGAGATCCATCCCTATCCGTTCAAAAGGGACTTCTATAATGGGTAACGGTACCAACGGACTGCGAAAATGGGTCAGGGGTGCGGTAAGCTGACACTCCGGGCAGGTTTCGCAGAACCGTTTTACCTCCCCAAAAACCCCAGGCCAATAGAACCTTTGCAATATTCGCTCCTGCGTTTTCTTGACCCCTAGGTGGCCACTCATCAGGTGTTTATGAGCCAAGTCGAGGACCCGCCGGCGATACGGCTGGGGCACCACCAACTGTTCTACCCCCACGCCCCGTATTTCATCTACCCGGAAGAGTAAATCTTGCTTAAGAGCGAAATGGGGGTACCTTACCTGGGCACCGGGCAGCTGTGCCACCCCGTCAACTACTGTCACCCGACTCCGGGCATGTATTAACGTAGGGTCCTGGAGTTGGGCTGTCCCAAACATATCCGGGGACGCCTCCAACTCCGGGATGGGCTCGACCATTTCAGCCTCTCCTGCCAATACCTCTAGGGGTGACCTATCGGGTTCACACTCTGTCCCTATCATGGTGACCCCTACGGCAGGCGTCCCGGATTCAGGATTGTAGGGCTCAGGTCCCGGACTGAACAATATCTGAGGGGACTTAGGGGGTCCCCTCCATAAAGTCCAAAAATAGGGCAGATCCCTTCCTAGGATCATGTCATAAGGAAGAGTGTTAAGAAGTCCCACCCCATGTTGCACCTGACCGCAAGGTGCTGTGATGGTGACAATCCCCGTGGGATAGTCTCGGCGGTCCCCATGTATGCAAACCACCCCCACGGTACGTCCTGTGGCCTTTACTTTAGCCCTCAAGGTGGATCGCACAAGGGTCACTAAGCTCCCGGAATCCAACAATCCCGTAACCGGACATCCATTCACCTGTATTTGGCACAAGTGGGGCTCCGTCTTTGGGGAGACCAGGTCAGCGGTACACACCACCTGAACATACATTGAACCCCGCCGGGTAACCCCACAATCCATGGGCTCCGTGGTGAGTGGACACTGGGCTTCCATATGTCCCACCCGCTGGCACCACCAACATCTAATGGGGACGGAAACCCCCTTGACGGGTTGTCGTTTAGGGTACAGAACCTTCCGGACCTCAGGAATGGCGGGCGCGGCCTCTGACGGGACGGTAGGGGACTCCTGCACCGTTGTCAGCGGTGGGTCCTTGGCCCTAGGCTTGGAGGGGCCGGACCGACGGGCGGTACGCAAAGTCTCAGTGTCCCGTATCAAGTCCTGCGTAGCCACATGCCGCTCTACCAGGGACACTAATTGGTCCAGGGTACTCGGGTCACCCTGTCCTACCCACCGTTGAACCGTGACGGGTAAAGTGCGCACAAAACGATCCACTACTACCCTTTCCACCATTTGCGCCGGTCTCAGAGTGTCAGGCTGCAACCACTTTTTTACAAGATGCAATAAGTCATAGGCCTGGGAGCGTACGGGTTTGGCTTCCTCATAGAACCACTGATTTACCCGCTGAGCCCGTACATAGGTATTCACCCCCAACCGAGCCAGTATTTCGGCTTTCAGGGTCACATAGTCAATGGCGTCCTCGGTACAGAGGTCCAGGTACGCTTTTTGGGGTTCCCCCGTCAGATAGGGCGACAATACCTCAGCCCACTGGGGGGTCGGCAGCTTTTCCCGCTCGGCCACCCGCTCAAACACCGCCAGGAACGCTTCCACGTCATCCCCCGGGGTCATCTTTTGCAACGCTTGTCTCACCGCTTTCCGGACGCTGCCGTCGTCACCCGGTCCCGGGGTTGTTGCTGCCGGTCCGGCACGGATCGACTTGGCCAGGAGGACCATCTGTTCTTGGTGCCTCTGTTCCTGCAATTTCAAGGATTGCTGGTGCTGTTGCTGCTGATGATCCAACGTCCGGAGCAGGTGTGTATTTATCTGTTGTTGCTGTGCAGTAGCCTGAGCCAGCTGCTTTAGTATGTCCTCCATGGCGTTGCCGGGTTTGGGCTGTAGTATAGCCGCTTGAATCCAGGACATGTGCTACCGGGTCACCAGAAATGGAAGCTACACCTCACCGGGCTGGCATGCCCGCATTCTCCACCATATGTGAGGTAGCGTGGTCGGCTGCGCAGCAGAAGACACGGGATCCAGGCATTAAGGTTCACAGCACACGGTTTAATGTCCAAACAAAAGTCCACAACAATATACATGTGCCTCTCCAGCAGAGAACTCAGGGAGTTGTGTTCACTCCCTCACACCCGGCACACCTGCCCTTGTTCCTGTTTCCATTTAACCCTTCCTTCAGCCTGTAGGGAAACAGCATTAACCCTAGAGTGGATTTACTTTCTATCATGGAGTGAGCACAACCGGGGCGAGACATACCGGCCGTCATAGATAACCCCGGTCACAGTCTCACACATGTTATAGCTTGTAAAAAAAAAAGTCCTATTTTCATCACACTTTCAATTCTTAAAGCACCACCTCGTTGGGGGGTTTTCAACGCTGGAGTGGCGCTTTAAATCTAATCCCCTTGCCTCTCATCTTATACTTACCCTTTGACATTTTCATCCTTTTTTTTACGCTGCTCCGAGTCGGCGGCGTCATCTTGTCCCCATAACCTCTGACTTGCCGGAAGTTAGACGTTGCATCACAAGTTCTCAATGCAAAGCTATGAGAGTCAGAATGAGGCCAGAATGAGGCTCTCATAGACATGCATTGAGTTTTGACTTCCACTTACTCCATGAAACACTGGAGCTGTTGGCAGGTCACAAATTGCTGGAGACTGACTGGTGGTAGCAGAAGATGAAGACGGCATCAGTTGAGTATAAGACAGGGGGTCAAGGGACTTACATTTAAAGCATCATTACAGTGGGGACATTTAAAAAGAACACTTGAGTGGTGCTTTAAGTCTTTCCTTTTCTTCCATCTGACCCCTCAAGCTCTAAAACTTTCAGTGAGGTATTGTCCAAAACCATTCACATTTTTATGTGCTCCCTGTTGTTTCCAGGTACTTTAAAACAGCAGCTCTGTATCTTTTGATTGATTCTGATTCTGTCTCTGCCCTTAACAGCTGACCACATTTAATTTTCTCTCCAATCTTGGTGAGGGGGCGGGGTGGATTGAGATGTTCTTCATTTATGAAGAGGTACCTGCCTCTTCATAAATAAGGAGCATGTAGTGCGTGGTGTGCGTCACGCCAGATATCTTATACCAGTCTCTGACTTTCTGGCGTAATTGACATCACAGAGCTCGTCATCATAAATCAGCATAGTCTGTCATACCCATGTTGCGCCCCAGCTCCACCTATTCTGGTGTAACAGAGAGACTGGCACAAAAACTCCAAAAATTGCTACATTTTTGCAACACTGTCTTGCACCAAAATTTTGTGACTTTTTAAAACAATTTATGGCAGAAGTTGCTTTGATGAATTGGGGCCTAACTGTTTAGACAGGTCAACAGCACTTACTATGATCTCTCCGTGAGCATAGAATATCAAGTTCTCGGCAGCACATATGATGTTTACATTGGACAATGTGCTGCCGAGAACAATGTTTTTTAAGCATACTTAAAAATTATCTTACCAGACAAAAGAGTGTTTTGCTGGTAAGTTGGGGAATTGCTGGCCTATTTAGACAGGCTGATAATTAGGAATGACCATTCCCAAGAATTACCGACTCTTCCAATTAGGCTTCATGGTAGATTTAAGTCACTGGAGGTAACAACTAAAAAACATCTATCAGACCCCAAAAGCTTTCACAACGCTATATTTTAACCACATCTATGACTTTCTGATCTATAGAAGCATAAAGTAAGTATTCTTCTGAATAGACCTTTGGTCTGTTATCGTCCAGGATAAGCATTGTATAAATAACCAGCAAAGATTTGGATCAGAGACAACACCCCCTTTAATATCTTTCATTATTACAATATAAGTAGGGCTTTGTTTACGCCTCATCATCCTAAAGCTTCTCCATTTTTTTCAAAACTATGTAGATCCATTTTATCCAAGTATACTTTAAAAATCTTCTCTTGAGACTTTTCTTTATACTTGCTGCTATCAGCTGAAATTTCTGCCTGTTATCTCTTTTCGTTCTGGTCACATAAGGAATCATTTTCCCCCTTATTTTGTCTTAACAGCTTTTCAAAGCAACACTTAGTGCTCTAAATATTGGTAAAAAATGTTCCCTTCCATCTATTCCAGATCTTTTAAAAAATGTGTACTCTTGGAAATATGTTGAAAGTATCTTACGGAGACATTCCCTGGAAACAAAAACGTATCTATGGGGCATGGACTAAAATTACTAAATGTCTTTTGGTTAAAAGATTATTGAATAGTGAGATTTTGTCTAATAGAGACATACTATTAGTGCCAGAAAAGTCTGTGCATTCTCTACTCTGCTCATGTATAATCGTGAAGAAAGGTTGAACTTGATGGACATGTAACTATGAGTTTAGTAATCTTCAAGGACCAATCATGTCCAATAGTGTAATAACTTCATTAAACAAAACTTGTGCAGAAATGCTATTTACCTGCAGATAAAGGGTTAACTTAGCGATAACATTAAAATCATGTCCGCTTGTCTTATGGGAAGCAACTAAATTCCAGTCATTGGTCAATGCAGGGAGCAGTGGAAGTCACTATTCACTTTAGGCCTAAGCCACACGGCTTGAAAATCAGAGCGAGTGGAATGCAATGGTTTATCGCATCCCACTCGGACCAATATTAACCTATGTGTCAGCACCCGTGAGCGATTATTTTTTCAGCCCTAATCGGACCGAGAAAACAATCACAACATGCTGCGACTGTAATGCGATCCTAGATTCTCTCGCACCCATTCAAGTCTATAAGGCGGGAAAAAAATCGCAGTGCACTCGCAGTACACCGGTGTACCACGAGTGCAGGGCGAGAATGGCAATAGCCGGCAACGGAGGAGAGAGGGAGATAAATCCCTCCCTCCCCTCAGCAGGCCAGCCCGCCCCTCCTCAGTGCTTGGCCACCCATCTGCAGAGCTGGCCCGCCCCCCGCAGCTGTGGTACGATCGCACAATCGAACCTCAGACGCAGTGACACTCGCATGACACTCTGCTCCTGCTGTGCTGCCAGCGTAAGCCAAGTGTCATGCGTGCTGTAATCACGCCCTGACCCTTTGACAGCCTGCTCTGCATTGTCCGTATACAGCATATGTATACAGAGCAGACTGTCAAAGTGCCCGGGAGTGATTATGTAAATAGCCTCTTCAGAAGAAAAAGGACTTTATCTTTAGCGCCACGTATTGGATGTACAGTGCCTACAAGTAGTATTCAACCCCCTGCAGATTTAGCAGGTTTGATAAGATGCAAATAAGTAAAGGTCCAGTCACACTAAGCAACTTACCAGCGATCCCAACAACGATAGGGATCGCTGGTAAGTTGCTAAAAGGTTGCTGGTGAGATGTCACACTGCGACGCTCCAGCGATCCCACCAGCAACCTGACCTGGCAGGGATCGCTGGAGCGTCGCTACACGAGTTGCTGGTGAGCTCACCAGCAAGCAGTGACCAGCCCCCAGCGCAGCGTGGAAGATGCTGCACTTGGTAACTAAGGTAAATATCGGGTAACCAACCCGATATTTACCTAGGTTACCACCGCACGGAGCTACACGTGCAGAGAGCAGGGAGCAGCGCACACTGAGCGCTGGCTCCCTGCTCTCCTAGTTACAGCACACATCGGGTTAATTAACCCGATGTGTGCTGCAGCTAAATGTGCACAGAGCAGGGAGCAGCGCACACTGCTTAGCGCTGGCTCCTTGCTCTCCTAGTTACAGCACACATCGGGTTAATTAACCCGATGTGTCCTGCAGCTACATGTGCACAGAGCAGGAGCCGGCACTGACAGTGAGAGCGGCGAAGGCTGGTATCAAAGGTAAATATCGGGTAACCAAGGACAGGGCTTCTTGGTTACCCGATGTTTACATTGGTTACCAGCCTCCGCAGAAGCCGCCTCCTGCTGCCTGCACATTTAGTTGTTGCTGTCTCGCTGTCACACACAGCGATCTGTGCTTCACAGCGGGACAGCAACAACTAAAAAATGGCCCAGGACATTCAGCAACAACCAACGACCTCACAGCAGGGGCCAGGTTGTTGCTGGATGTCACACACAGCAACATCGCTAGCAACGTCACAAAAGTTGTTCGTTAGCAGCGATGTTGCTAGCGATGTTGCTTAGTGTGACGGGGCCTTTAGAGCCTGCAAACTTCAAACAAGAGCAGGATTTATTAACAGATGCATAGATCTTACAAACCAACAAGTTATGTTGCTCAGTTAAATTTTAATAAATTTTCAACATAAAAGTGTGGATCAATTATTATTCAACCCCTAGGTTTAATATTTTGTGGAATAACCCTTGTTTGCAATTACAGCTAATAATCGTCTTTTATAAGACCTGATCAGGCCGGCACAGGTCTCTGGAGTTATCTTGGCCCACTCCTCCATGCAGATCTTCTCCAAGTTATCTAGGTTCTTTGGGTGTCTCATGTGGACTTTAATCTTGAGCTCCTTCCACAAGTTTGCAATTGGGTTAAGGTCAGGAGACTGACTAGGCCACTGCAACACCTTGATTTTTTCCCACTTGAACCAGGCCTTGGTTTTCTTGGCTGTGTGCTTTGGGTTGTTGTCTTGTTGGAAGATGAAATGACGACCCATCTTAAGATCCTTGACGGAGGAACGGAGGTTCTTGGCCAAAATCTCCAGGTAGGCCGTGCTATCCATCTTCCCATGGATGCGGACCAGATGGTCAGGCCCCTTAGCTGAGAAACAGCCCCACAGCATGATGCTGCCACCACCATGCTTGACTGTAGGGATGGTATTCTTGGGGTCGTATGCAGTGCCATCCAGTCTCCAAACATCACGTGTGTGGTTGGCACCAAAGATCTCGATCTTGGTCTCATCAGACCAGAGAACCTTGAACCAGTCTGTCTCAGAGTCCTCCAAGTGATCATGAGCAAACTGTAGACGAGCCTTGACATGACGCTTTGAAAGTAAAGGTACCTTACGGGCTCGTCTGGAACGGAGACCATTGCGGTGGAGTACGTTACTTATGGTATTGACTGAAACCAATGTCCCCACTGCCATGAGATCTTCCCGGAGCTCCTTCCTTGTTGTCCTTGGGTTAGCCTTGACTTTTCGGACAAGCCTGGCCTCGGCACGGGTGGAAACTTTCAAAGGCTGTCCAGGCCGTGGAAGGCTAACAGTAGTTCCATATGCCTTCCACTTCCGGATGATTCTCCCAACAGTGGAGACAGGTAGGCCCAACTCCTTGGAAAGGGTTTTGTACCCCTTGCCAGCCTTGTGACCCTCCACGATCTTGTCTCTGATGGCCTTGGAATGCTCCTTTGTCTTTCCCATGTTGACCAAGTATGAGTGCTGTTCACAAGTTTGGGGAGGGTCTTAATTAGTCAGAAAAGGCTGGAAAAAGAGATAATTAATCCAAACATGTGAAGCTCATTGTTCTTTGTGCCTGAAATACTTCTTAATACTTTAGGGGTACCAAACAGAATTCTGGTGGTTTGAGGGGTTGAATAATAAATGACCCTCTGAATAAACTTTTCACAATTTAAAAAAAAAAAAAGAAATAACATTCTTTTTTGCTGCAGTGCATTTCACACTTCCAGGCTGATCTACAGTCCAAATGTCACAATGCCAAGTCAATTCCGAATGTGTAAACCTGCTAAATCTGCAGGGGGTTGAATACTACTTGTAGGCACTGTAGCAATCCTAAAAGTCAATATGTATTAACAAACTTGCCACATGACTTAGAATAGGCGGCCAAACCAGAAAATTCCTTTGCAGCCACGTGTTTCACGGCTTTGCCGCTCCTCTGTGCAAAGCAGCAGATCTGATTTTGATAGGTGAGAGGCCTCTGACTGAGGAGGAACGTTTCTCCTTGTGTAGAGTACCAAGCCGACATAAGGACATATACAAGTCATGCAATGCTCCTCTGGAAATTTAAATATGCAAATAAGCTCTTCAGAAGGAAAAGGACTTTATTACTTATGCCACTTACTGGCTAGAGCAATACTAAAAGTGATAACACTGCTCATATTAAAGGTAAGGTCGCATTTTTTTATTTTTGTATTAATAATAGTGATTATGGAATCAAGTATTTTTAATACAAAATTAAATTCACAGTTTAATTAGTTTTTATTTAATTCTAGTTTTACTGAAACACAGGGGGCTGCCATCTTGGATCTGCTGTGTGTAACGACAGTTACTCACCGCATTTATGGCAGTGCCTTGGGCATTTAATCTCATAGTCGTGATCCAACCCCTAGACTTAACACTGAGAGCTCTCTGCTATGACCTGGACATGTTTCCTGGGCTGTCCAGATCACAGCGGAGGGAGATCGGCAGCATCTTTGTGTAGCTGACTGCATATGCTGTGTGCTGTACTTTCCCCCTGTCACCCGGGATGTGTAAGTACCAGTGCTGGGTCGCAACCGCTACCCTCCCCGCGGCAGCTGCTACTCTTCCCCCTCCCCCCGCCGCTCTCCCTGCTGCCGCCACTCCCCCCTCTGCCGATACCCTCCCACCGCAGCTTACCCGATGCTGCTCCCCCTGCTCTTGTGTGCTCACCTCAGGTATCCGCTCCTCAGCTCAGCAGAGCACAGTATACTGAGGAGTGCGATATACAGGGGCGTGCGTGCGACAGAGCATTGCAGGTGTGCATACGTGCAGCAGAGGATTGCATGTGGGCATGCGTGCGGCAGAGCATTGCGAACGGACGTGCTATATACAGCAGAGAATTGCCGGTGTGTGTGCAGCAGAGCATTGCAGGCATGTGTGCGGCAGAGCATTGCAGGCGGATGTGCGTGCAGCAGAGTATTTTTGGTTTAGGGCGTGCACAGCGCTATGTGGGGAGCACTATGCAGCTGTCCTTGGTGACACTTTAGACATATTAGGATCAGTTTTCAGTCACCATCAAAATGGCTCCACACTGTGATCCTAAACTTCCTTTTCGCTTATCCTTTTGGAAACCCCCAGATTGGGAGGGGGAGCTGTGACATCACACACAGGACAGCAGATTCCACCCACTTTTACTGCAGTTGTAATGTGAGCTAGTTCTACAGTAGCTCTCCACTGCAGTGGGATTTCAGCAGTTGTTCCCCCTAGTGTTTAAATGTGGAATATATCAAACTTTTTATTTATTATTTTTTACATTTTGCTCAATTAAAAACAAATAATAATATTTAAACAAAACATTAAAACATTAATAATTTACATTTTTTCATTTATTTCATTTTTTTTTTGGACGACACCTTCCCTTTAAAGTGACTGTAACAGCCCCCAGCACCAACCCTATGACTTAGAGCAAGTGGCTACATGGAGAATACAATTTCATTCTCTCCCTCTGCTCCAGTAATGCATCCAGGCAGGATTTCAATGTTATTTACCTGAATATTAACACTACATCTGCAGAAAAACAGCATTTCTGGACATGAAATGTTCCCTTTAAATTCTATTGTACTATATTTAGTGTTAGAGGTCAGGGTATATCGAATATCTTAGCCAATAGTATTAAACTCACCTCCAATTATTTGAAAACATGTAGGTCATTCACAGCCCAAGATATGAAATCAATAAAAATGTTATCTGTGGTGTAATGATGGTATAAATGTTAGAAATCACTGGTTTATTATTGAATTTCAGCAGCATTTTCATTAGTCTGTTGTTTACAATATATTCTACCATCTCAAAGTTCAGATTCTTTTTTTATTAACCTCTTCGTGACGTGGTCAATTTTCCTTTTTGCACTTTCATTTTTTCCTCCTCTTCTTCCAAGAGCCATAAGTGTTTTTATTTTTCTGTCCACATAGAAATATAAGAGCTTGGTTTTTGCGAGATGAGATGATGTACGTTAGAACGACACCATTCATTTTACCACATAGTGTACCGCCCCGCGGCCTCGGCTGAGACCGCCGAGCCGCTCGGGTCCGGGCTCGTGTGTGTCGGTGGTTCGAGCACCTCCGGACCCAGGGGTCACGTCGCTCTGGAAGGGTGTAGTGGTGGTGCACGCAGGTGTTTGGGGTGATTGTTTGGTAAAGTTCGTGACGCCACCCACGGGTTGTGGTGATTATTGGCACCACCGCTGCGGTAAAGGTACGGGAACTCCCGGGAGTGGTGTAGGGGTGCAGCTAGTTGTTGACCCCTCCGTGGGTAGGGGATGTTGGTCCCGGGGCCCGGTTGGCGAGGGGCCGGGGTGCAGGGCACAGTGTTACGGTGCAGTGCGGTGCAGTGCCCGAGGGCACTGGTGTACTCACGATTAAACCACAGAGTCACTGGTAAACCAAACGGGGCGACAAACGGGGCCTGCAGCCGGCTGCAGTTTCTCCAGATAGGTTGGTAATGTCCGCCTTTCTCCTGCACCTGTATGTGATCTTGGCTACTGTGCCTGAGCACTGGTAGCCCGCTCCCTGGCGTATATGTATCGCAGGAGCCCGTTTGCCCGCAGACGCTGGCCCCTTGGATCTCTGGCCTCTGGCGGTGGCTCCTATCCGGATGGGTTGGGCTGTTGCCTTCAATCGGGACTTAGGTGGGAATGAACCCCTGAGGTCCAGACCGCAATCAGTTGATTTGACTATGGTGGTGGCTTATAGCCTAGTTCGGGGTCTGAGTACCCTGCCTGGTGCTCCGGTATCCAGTTAGCTTCCTGGTTCGGTTCCAGCGGGCCACTACCCTGTCCCAGTCCCTTACGGTTCCGCCGGTCATATTCCCGGTCTCCTGCAGGCGGCCACTACCGTCTGCCTGCCTGACTGATCTGGGGTCCTAGGCTCCAACCCAGGCCCCAAGCAGAACTGACTCCTCTCACTCCTCTCTCCTCACTCCCAAAACTCTATCTACTTGTGTTTTCCTGCCAGAAGACTCCTCGGAGGGCATGTCTATCCGCCTAACTCCGCCCACCTGGTGTGTCTGTCTGACTCTGAGGGAGGCAATCAGGTCTTTTGGTTGACTGGTGGTACCTTACTGGGGTGGGGGTGTATGTGGTGAGTGTAATGACCTGTGACCCCTGGGGTGTCCAGGGCGTCCCATTAAAAATAAAGTGTAGAGAAATTGTGAAAAAAACCCAAAACAAAACAGAAAGAAAAAGAAAGAGGTATGCACACACTGAATTACTCTAAATAAACTCAATTAAGCACATTAAAAAGTCACGTACAATGCTATATGACGAACAGACCAAGTCAGGATAACACCTTGGTCATCCTTATCTGCTCACATCAAGAAACCTCAGAATTTTACATTTAAGCGTCAAAACTACTGTTGTGGTCAATGCCACTATTGACAAATAAATCTCAATGAAAGTGCTAGAAACCACTTGTAGTGCAGGCATCACTGGTAGGGACTTTGACCCACTCACCCCCGCAGCCAGACTGCGTCATCCCCTACACTCCCACAGCCATCTACATGTGCTCCTGCTTCTTTCCTCTCCCAGGGCCTGTGCACACAGCTTAGGTCTCCCGAGAGTTTGCTTAGGACATGCGTGCGCACACCTGCCCTCCTCTTAAACGGCTGGGGCGCCATTTCCTGTAAATGCCTCTCAGCCCATATATTTAAGGCACTATTCCATTAGGGGAGGTGCCTGGGCAATGCTATCCTGTCTGTTGCAATGCCCTACACATGAGATAAGAGACATGGCTATGTCAGGAGAACTATAGTACATTTCTAATTGGACATATTTGCTAATTTTATTATTATTCCACCTACTATACACTGAGACAGGATCTTGAAGATGGGAATACCCCTTTAAATAATGTTTGCAAGAAGCAATTTTCTATCAATATGTCAATAAATTATTATATTGGAAAATGATTAAATAATTTGGTAATTTGTACAAGTAGATAGTATTCAATAGTAAAAATTTAATAGGCTTTCCCACTAGCATATTGCTGAGTATATTAAACCTTCTGATGTGAAGTAAGGTAGAGGTAGATATTACAGCAAATTTGGAGAGGCAACTGCTAGAAACTTGACAAACTGATTTTCTGTTGACGTTACAGGAGAGTATGCCACTTCATTTGCTGCGTGTGTGGGTAATAAGGAGATACTACGGCTACTAGTAGAAAATGGAGCTCCTTTGGATTCTCAGGACAACCAAGGTGGGAAATGGCCTTGTACCCCATAGAAATAATTGTACTTTTACTATAATGCAGTTTAATGATTTTCTATGTACTGCATTTATCTGGGTGTTGGTTAGTACATCCTATGCACTACTCACTATATATATGACACTGTCTGGACTTTCTATTCACCATTTTGTTTCATATATACTGATCGAGTGGAGCCAAGATGAGAAAAAGAAGTAGAAAATAAAGAACTATGATTTTAGATTCAAGGATCCAAGAATAGTTAAAGGGGTGTCAATGTCTTATCTGTGAGTGTGCGACACAAGGCACTCTGCCAAACAGCTTCGGGACCTGCTACTGGCTGCAACTAATTTGTTACTGCTACTATTCTGTTGACCACCATCAACAGAATAGTAGCCGCAACCGGGTACTGCGCATCTGCTCCCTATTGATTCGAATAGCACAATATGAGTAGTTCCGGCCAGCAGCAGCATTGGGAGATGATTGCCGGGGTGCTGGTGTCGCACCCTTACAGATAAGACATTGATGATCTATCGGAAGGATATTTCATCAATGTTGAACTGTAACCTAACCGCCATTTTAATTTTTATTCCATACCAGCTGTAGTAAATGGCGTTGCCTGGGATAGTAAATAAGTCTCTCTCTCTCTCCTTCTCTCCCACTCTTTCTCTGTTTCTCTCCCACTCCCTCTCTCACCACCAAAATCATATTAACTGACACATAAGCTCTTACACTAAGCATGTCCTTCATTGCCTATAGCAACCAATCAGAGCTCCTATTATTGAGCAAGAAGAAGAAAAGACTAGTGGCACCACCCCTTCGTAAAAAACCTTTTTCATTTCATCCGACAATTAAAATCACAGAAAGGGGATGTGCTCACCTGAAAGGGAAGTGAAGGGGCGTCTCTTCCACTGTGTCAGGAACGTGCGCTTCACCATCGTCCCAGACCTCTCCCACATCACCCTCCTGTGATTTTAATTGCCAGATGAAATAAAGAAGGGGTTTTTTTTACGAAGGGTGAGTGCCACCAGTCTTTCCTTCTTCTTGCTGGATATTGACTTCTGTGCTGATTATTAGGTGGAGCACCGCACTGTTTGGGTCCGATATCAAATAGATTTTGTTGTATGCTGAGGCGGCACGGTGGCTCAGTGGTTAGCACTGTAGTCTTGCAGCGCTGGGGTCCTGGGTTGGAATCCCACCAAGGACTTCATCTGCAAGGAGTTTGTATGTTCTCCCCATGTTTGCGTGGGTTTCCTCCGGGTACCCCGGTTTCCTCCCACGCTCCAAAGACATACAGACAGGGAATTTAGATTGTGAGCCCCAATGGGGACAGCATTCCTGATGTATGTGAAGCACTGCGGAATATGTTGGCGCTATATAAAAATAAAGATTTATTTATTTATTTTATTTTTATTTATGCTTGGAGACACCTAAGTGGAGGTAGGTGTGTGATAGGTTTTGGTGCCGGACAACGCCTTATTCCATGGATTTATTGCTCCGATTATTGGCCTGTGGAAAAATAGAAGCAAAGCTGTGATTGGTTGCTATAGGCCACCTGATAAATATCCAGGATAACTGTCAAAACAGCCAATATATTACCTCACACACCCAAACAGTAAGTAAGCGATTTTTTGGGGGGCGAATAACTGTAAAGTGCAGCTTTAAAATTTCCACTCAAAACATAGTCTATGACGTTCCCTGAGTTAAATGACGTGACTGTGCAAAAGTTTGTGATTGTAAATGCGACGGTGCGGATTCCTTTAGCGGACATACATACATACATATACCGTGTGCAGAATTATTAAGCAAGTTGTATTTTAGAGGATTTTTTTTATTATTGATCAAGAACTATGTTCTCAATCAACCCAAAAGACTTTTAAATATCAAAGCTTAATATTTTTGGAAGTTGGAGTGGGTTTTTTTAGATTTGGCTATCTTAGGAGGATATCTGTTTTTGCAGGTAACTATAACGGTGCAGAATTATTAGGCAACAATAAAAACCAAACATATTCCCATCTAACTTGTTTATTTTCACCAGATAAACCAATATAACTGCACAAAATTTAGAAATAAATATTTCTGACATGCAAAAACAAAACCCAAAAAAATTGGTGACCAATATAGCCACATTTCTTTATGATGACACTCAACAACCTTTACTGGCCAGCCACACTGTGGAGTAGTTGGATGCATGTGATGGAGCATTGTCCTGCATGAAAATCATGTTTTTCTTGAACGATACTGACTTCTTCCTGTACCACTGCTTGAAGAAGTTGTCTTCCTGAAACTGGCAGTAGGTCTGGGAGTTGAGCTTCACTCCATCCTCAACCTGAAAAGGTCCCACAAGTTCATCTTTGATGATACCAGCCCATACCAGTACCCCACCTCCACCTTGCTGGGGTCTGAGTCGGAGTGGAGCTCTCTGCCCTTTACTGATCCAGCCTCTGGCCCATCCATCTGGCCCATCAAGAGTCACTCTCATTTCATCAGTGCATAAAACCTTTGAAAAATCAGTCTTGATATTTCTTGGCCCAGTCTTGATGTTTTATCTTAGTTTCTTGTTCAAAGGTGGTCGTTTTTCAGCCTTCCTTACCTTGGCCGTGTTCCTGAGTATGGCACACCTTGTGCTTTTTGATACTCCAGTTATGTTGCAGCTCTGAAATATGGCCAAAATGGTGGCAAATAGCATCTTGGCAGCTTCACGCTTGATTTTCCTCAATTCATGGGCAGTTATTTTGCGCCTTTTTTGCCCAACATGCTTCTTGTTGGCTATTTGCCATGAAACGCTTGATTGTTCGGTGATCATGCTTCAAAAGTTTGGCAATTTCAAGACTGCTGCATCCCTCTGCAAGACATCTCACAATTGTGGACTTTTCAGAGCCCGTCAAATCTCTCTTCTGACCCATTTTGCCAAAGGAAAGGAAGTTGCCTAATAAGTATGCACCCCTTATATAGGGTGTTGATGTCATTACACCACACCCCTCCTCACTACAGAGATGCACATCACCTGATTTACTTAATTGGTAGTTGGCTCTCAAGCCTATACAGCTTGGAGTAGGACAACATGTATAAATATTATCATGTGATCAAAATACTCATTTGCCTAATAATTTTGCATTCAGTGTACACACACATACACTCAGCTTTATATATTAGATATCAACAGTATACATTTAAATATGTAACTTTGTAATATATCTTATCAGACAAATTTGTATCTTTTCTGAAAGAATTTATCAGTTATTATCAAAGAGGTAAAATCTGTATTCAGTGAAGACTTTCCCATCACTGATATAAGAGATGGAAGTTGTTACTAATGAAATTCTATATAGATGGAAGAGGGAGGAGTGGGCGGAGCTCTGCATCTAGCGCCTCCCTCTGCCTCTAGCTCCTCCCTTTGCCCTAGCTCCTCCCTCTGCCTCTAACTGCTCCCTCTTCCCCTAGCTTCTCCATCTTTTCCTAGGTCCTCCCTCTTCTTCATCATAGACTCATCAGTAACAACTGCCACTTATGAAATAAAAATTTAAATGACGATTACACTTTATAGTTCCAGACAACCCTTTTGACATAATACATATTTCTGGGTTATCAAAAATAAATAAATTACAGTATATTTTTATACTGTAAATACCTAAACAATAGCCATATATCTAGTGTGCGGCTCTGCAGGTGGAGGTCCCTACCATATCGGAACCTCTCAGTGGAGATCTTCTATATAAGAGAATTCTCCTGATTGCCCCGAAAGGATAAATACCTAAACAAGCCTGGTAGCCTAAAGGTCACTTCATATCAATGTTTTACCCCAGGAGAAAATATGGAAACATTAAAAAAAGCCCAAGTAATATAGTAAACTTTATTAGTTAACATTCCATAACATTAATCAAAAGAGAGAGACACAAAATTATTCAGGACAGACCATTATATCATGTGGACACACAGAATGCTTGTATCTATAAATAAGAAAATCAGGGTTCGAACAAAGATAAAATGGTCACAAGAAGATCAAATATCATAAGGAAATATAAAACCCCAATCAGTGCATGAATGCAACAATATAATCTGCAAAAGTAGGAGGGCCAATATGATGATAAGATGAAATAATGCTATACTCGGAGTCTCAGACCAGTTAATAGCTGGAAATATTACTGTACATATGTGCAGCAATGTAGTTTAACAAAAGCTAGGCTTGTTATGCATTTATATTTTCTCCTTTGGTTTGGACACACCTTCTCATCTCTAAAACAACTGTTAAGAGGAGACTTTGTGCAGCAGGCTTTCATGGTAAAATAGCTGCTAGGAAACCACTTCTAAGGACATGCAACCAGCAGAAGAGACTTGTTTGGGCTAAAGAACACAAGGAATGGACATTAGACCAGTGGAAATCTATGCTTTAGTCTGATGAGTCCAAATTTGAGATCTTTGGATCCAACCACCGTGTCTTTGTAGAAAAGGTGAACGGATGTACTCTACATGGCTGGTTCCCACCGTGAAGCATGGAGGAGGAGGTGTGATGGTGTGGGGGTGCTTTACTGGTGACACGGTTGGGGATTTATTCAAAATTGAAGGCATACTGAACCAGCATGCCTACCACAGCATCTTGCAGCGGCGTGCTATTCCATCCGGTTTGCGTTTAGTTGGACCATCATTTATTTTTCAACAGGACAATGACCCCAAACACACCTCCAGGCTGTGTAAAAGCTATTTGACTAAGAAGGAGAATGATGGGGTGCTACGCCAGATGACCTGGTCTCCAAAGTCACCAGACCTGAAGCAAATCTGGATGGTTTGGAGTGAGCTGGACCGCAGAGTGAAGGCAAAAGGGCCAACAAGTGCTAAGCATCTCTGGGAACTCCTTCAAGACTGTTGGAAAACCATTTCCGGTGACTACCTCTTGAAGCTCATCAAGGGAATGCCAAGAGTGTGCAAAGTAGTAATGAAAACAAAAGGTGGGTACTTTGAAGAACCTAGAATATAAGACATATTTTCAGTTGTTTCACACTTTTGTAAGTATCTCATTCCACATGTGTTAATTCATAGTTTTGATGCCTTCAATGTGAATCTACAATTTTCAGAGTCCTGAAAATAAAGAAAACTCTTTGAATGAGAAGGCGTGTCCAAACTTTTGGTCTGTACTGTAATTATCTAATTCTGTCTGTCTGTAACGGAAATCCGGCATCGCTGATTGGTTGCACCAGCCGCTTGCTACCAATCAGCGACAGGCGCAGTCCAGCCGTGAATTGGCGCGGGTCTTGAACCACGCTTTGCTGATTCGTCGCACACAGACATCGCCGCACACAGACACTGCCACACACAGAAGCCTCTATATACACCCCAGCAGCCTCCTTATACACCCCAACAGCCTTTATATACACCCCAGCATATACACCCCAGCAGCCTTTATATACACTGCACAAGCCAAATCCTCTATATACACCCCAGCAGCAGCCTCCAGCACACAGTAAAAAAAACCAAACAAAACAAAACAAAAAAAACGATTATACCCACCTTGCACTTTCTTCTCTTTTCATACTCTGTAGTACTTTCTCCCTCCCCTCGCTGGCCCTGCAGGCTGGGAGATGCGGCTGCTTCCTATTTCCTCCTCGGCATGTCCCGCCCTCCTCTCTGCTCAGCTGCCTCTTGATTGGATGGGTTGCTGAGGGAGTGGTGCGGGCAGGCCCCTTAGATACCCGACTGTGGCCTTAGCAACGTGACACAGACTGCCACAGAACCTATGTTAGAGAGCAAATAGAGGGGAGAGGGGAAAATTAGCAAATGCAGGGGAAAAGAATGATTGCGGCGTGATTGCATGATGTATGTTGGCATATATCTACCAGATTCCATTTTTGGTCATGGACAACTCTACGTTGCATTTTCAAGAGTTAAAATGAGATCCAATGTCAAGGTTCAGGCTTTTGATACCCTTCTACAAGGAAAGTTGCTTATAGATAGTCAAAAGGTATTCAAAAGAAATGTGGTGTACAAAAATATTTTAGGTTGATACTGTTAACTGATAAATTATAGTGTCGATGTACGTCTTTCGTCCGATGATTTATTTAAATACAGTTAGATATTCATGTAATAGTTTATATATTTTGATGATCTGTTTAATAATTTCATTCAGTTGTATTACGTTCTATGTTCTATGAACAATAACATTTAATGATAATGTATATATTTTACCCTGTATATTCATTGCATTATTCTTAAGTGTTCATAAATAAACTACATACATATTCTAGAATACCCGATCTGCTAGAATCGGGCCACCATCTAGTATTTATATATTGTGTTGGAGAACTAAACAATCTAATCTGAATCAGATCATACTAATAAACAATATAAATTTGTTGGTTATGGTTATAGCTAAATATGAAGTCAATTTTGGATATGAAAATAAAAAGCATGTTATACACCTAATACAAAAAGTCTCAAGAGTTCACTCTGAAAAACTACTGACACATTTTAGTTTTTTGTCCTAAGGTAACACAGTACTCCATATTCTTGTTCTGCACCCGAACAAATCAATGGCATGCAAGATGTATGATTATTTAATGTCACTGATTTCAAAAGAAAAGATGCGGTATCTAGAAAATATTACCAACAACAAAGGATTGACGGCATTAACACTAGCTGCGCAAGAAGGAGATGTGCTGGTAAGAGCGCAAAAAAAATCACTTTACAATTTTATAAATGGAATGAAACATCAAAAATAGAATTAAAACTGAAGGGACATAAAGAGTTAGTAAAATCTCTATAAGTATTCTCTAACCAGTTGCAGTTGTTTTTGGTCTGTAACGGAGGACGGAGACATTTGTATCTGCACAGCTATTTGAAAAGCTACTTATAGGGCTCGTGCGCACGTTGCGTACTCACATGGATTTACGCTGCGTATTGCACTGCAGCGTAAATGCATGCATCCTGCGTCCCCTGCACAATCTATGAAGATTGTGCATGATACGTGCGCACGTTGCTTTTATGAACGCAGCGATTTAGTTGCTAAAATTTTGACCCAAATCCGTGCGTTCATAAAATGAGCATGTCAATTATTCCGTGCGCTATGGATACAGCTTCCACTCTGTCTATGGTGGGGGCAGCAGCCAGAGCGCATGAAATCGGCTTTTTTCTACAAAAAAACTGCATCCATTATGCAGTCTTTCTGCAGTGATTTGAAGCGCACATGGGCTGTCAAATCGCTGCAGAATATTCAGCAGTTACGTGCGCATGAGCCATAAAGGGAATCTGTCAGCAGGTCATTGCTATGTAAGCTGAAGCCAGCATGCTGCAAGGGTTAACACAGAAGGTTCAGGCATTCCTGTCTTGTCACAGTTCAATCTTTTTTTTATTTGCAATATTTGTTTATGCAGCAGGACCCTTATCATTACAGGACCAGAAACTGGCATGCATACCAGTCCGACACGCCTCCAGCAATGATTGGTACCTCACTGTCAATATATAATCTCTATTGAGAGCCTGGTATGGGTGGGGACTGCCCTCTGGTGCATAACTAAAGCTAAAATGTTTGATTGTGTCTTAACGGCTGCACGTAGTAAGCTAAGTGATACATTGTTGGATTAAGAATCATCTTCCCTACATTATGCTGCTATCAGATGAGGTAGCAAAAACCTGCTGACAGATTCCCTTTAAGGAATGTATAAATGTGTATGAATTGGCATAATATGGAACTTATTAACTAGCAAAGGTATATCTGATCTCTAGATATCTATATCAGTCCCCAGTCCTGACAGCTCCACTTCTGGTTTGTATTCTGCACTATAGGCCATGTGTACTCGTCCAGTGTTTGGTGACTTTTTACCTCATGTTTTGTAAGTCAAAACCAAGCATGAAACAGGAGGGGGAAAAGTATAAAAGTAAAAAAGGAACCACTTTTGTATTTTTTACCCACTCCCGAGTTTTGGCTACAAATACTGAGGTAAAAAATTCACCAAATACTCAACACGCGCACATGGCCTTAAGAGTTTCCTGTGTGTGTGTCATCAGAGCTCTGCATAAAGGTGGCTGGCTGGTTCATTTTAATATCAGTAATGGCTAATGCATAGAGAAGGAGCTGAAACATGCCCATCATCCAGCCCACTTTACATAAAGCAATGATGAGGCGCTGACAGGAAACTCACTCCTGTGGTCAACACAAACTGGAAGTAGAGCTACTTGGACCCGGAAAAAGACTGAGATCTGGAAATTGAAGCACATTTAATAAAACCATTATATTAATAAGATCTATATATTTACATTTGAAAAACACCTAAACAAAGCTGAAAATCCCTTTAATGTTTTATTATAGATTCATGATATCTAGATATACATGGATGCAAATCCTAGGAATGAATGCAAAAAAGAGCAGAAGTATTTGCCCACATTATGTGTCATTTTGTTGTCTTTTAGAAATCCTGCACAGACACAGAGGAGGATTTTCTGTTGATCTTTTACATTTTTTAAGACTAAAAGGTCATATTAAGGGTACGCTCACACAAGTGTTGAAATCGGACGAGTGCAATGTGAGAAAATCTCGAATTTGCACTCTGACCAATGTTAGTTAATGAGGCAGAGCAGTTGGTCAACTTTTCTCGCATCCAGATTCTCGATGCGAGAAAAGTAGCGGCATGCTGCGATTGTCTGCAAGAGCCGTATCTCTCGCACCCATTCAAGTGAATGGGTGCGAGAGATACAGTGGACTGCACCTGGATGTTATCCCAGTGCAGTGCAATATATGCACAGGCTGACAATGGAGGAGATAGAGGGATTAACCCCTCCCTCTCCTCTGCAGTGCCCGCACTCAGATTCACAGCTGTGACCTGATTGCAGGATTGGGTCACAGTTGCATGACACTCGGCTCACGTTCGCAGCAGAACCTGAGCCAGGGGTCATTAGCATATCACATCCGATGTATCAGATGCCATACGCTCATGTGAATCCAGCCTAAAAAAGAACATAAAAGTGGAGGACCTTTCATATTATTATTATTAATCAGTTTGCACCAGTTTAGCCAGTTTCACACATCCTTCTTTTTGCCGGTTTCGCGGATGCAGCGCGCTCCCGTACAGTGAATACAGTACAATGACAGCGCAACAAGCGCCAGTCATGTGCTGTCATGTGACCGGCGCATATGACCCGGAAGTTACAGCGCTGTCATTGTACTGTATTCACTGTACGGGAGCGCGCCGGATCCGCGAAACCAGCAAAAAGAAGGATGTGTGAAACTGGCCTTTGTGGCTTAAACTGGGACCTAAAGAAACACAGTTTGTGTAAATGGTAGAAAATGTTCACAAAAGCTGAAAAGCTCAGCATTATGTTACATAAAGATGGATGCAAACCTCTGTGACACCCTGGTTTTGCCAGGGCGGCACATATGCAGCACATACTTGTACTCTGTATATGGACATTGAAATATGTATTGAAATCTAAATTGTTTTAATGATCTCCATGTGGTACAGACTTTTTTCCTCTTTTTAAATGCCAGAAAATGGTGCAAATTCTGGCACAAAGCCAGACGTGTTGTGTGTAGGACAGTCCAACATGTGCCTACTGTATTTAAAGGCATGCGACTTTTAATGTATTTGGTGCAATTTTTTCTTCTCTTCTTTTTTTTTAACTGGTATATGAGATGCCAGAGTTAATAAGTCTACTTTATAGTGTATAGGCTAAACAACAATTACTTCCAATGGAATTAATATAGTAGCTGTCATGCAATTATAGCTAGGCATCAGAGGGCCTGGCCACCATTCATACAAATCCTATGGCACATGCTATGTTAAAAAAACAAAACACTACTGTATCACATCATATGAAATATAAGGCTTATGTACCCAAAATACCCCACTTGCCTTAATAGGATCCCTAGCCCCGTTCTGTAGAAATATGACAAAGTGCATGAGTTCTAAAATACGCTTCTTCCTATTCAAAATATTTTACTATCATGTTATGATTCTGTTACTGTCATGTTATAAAAAAAATGCCCTTGCCCTAAGTACCATATTTTTTAGACTATAAGATGCACTGGCCACATACCGCAGGTGGCATAACAAAATCAACCTCCACCATCACCCTCATTACCCCCTCTCCCTCCGAGTACACCTCGGGGTCACGAAACCAGGCAGGGCGACCGTGACCCTCACCGGCCCAGTGACGAGTATTTTCACCCGACCGGCTGGGGTGCTACATACACACCAAAGTCAGTTGGCAGCATCCGAAGTGAATGCCATGCATCGGGGGGAGTGGATGGAAGATGACCAGAATAATATTTTTTAATGTGTGCGGCATAGCAAGAGGCATATATACCAGAATGGGCCTGTGAAGGGGGACATATATACCAGGATGGGGAACATGTGTACCAGGATGGGGTCATATATACATTGATGGACCCAGGATGAGGACATATGTACCAGGATGAGAGATATTTAGTGCTCCACGGGGCAGGTGTGTTTAACCTACTTGTGCCGCACCATCGACTGTCATCATCACAGGTGGCCTTAGCCCGGCTCTGTTGCCCCGAGGTGTATAGAAGATGGCAGGGGAGAGATGTTGGGGGTAGTGGTGAGGCCACCTGTGGTATGCGGCCAGGGAATGGGCCGCCGCTGCGGTCTCTGTCCTCCAGGGCAGATGGTAGTAGCAGCCAGGGATGGTATTGCTCTACAGAGGTAGAGCGGGTCCCGGGGAGGATGATGAGAAGAGTAGTAATAGCGGCGGGGAGCAGCAGTTCAGGTAATAAAGAGTCAGAGTCTATAGCTGCAGTTCCAGGTTGTTTTACTCACTTTTGTACGATGCCGCTCACCCAGGTAATTCCGGTCACTTGTTATGATGGGTTCCATTGAACCCAAATACTTTTAGAGGTCAGCCCGGTTTGGTGTTCGGTGGGTTTCTCCTTGTAACGCCTGTCTGTGGATCCCCTGGCTTGAAGTGACAAGGGGACCCTGGGTTTCATGAGATGTACTCTTGTTCCTATATGCAGGTGCCGCGGTTCTGATTTGGGGTCTATTCTATGTCTGAACTGGGTGCAAAAACCTAAAAAAAAAAATCACTATATGGAGATAAGGTATGCACACCAGTGACTATGCAAGGGGAATACATGTAATAGCAGAAACTGCTGTGTGAATACGGACATGAAAAATTCAATAGCTATATGTAAGAATGAAATGTGAAAATTGGAACCTGCATTACTGCCATGAATGTATGAATAAAGAGAAATTTAGCTGCTGAATTGATCAATGCAATAGAGCCCCAACACTACGCCAAAGTATTTCTCTACGTTGGGGTCCCTAGCTTGTGTGTGTCCTCTCATGCAGTTAAAAAACTTACCGTGTATGGGAAGCTGAGACCCAGGCTATATATACGAATCATGTGGATTGGCAGTAGGTGTGAATGGGGTGGGTTCACAAACGAAAAACTACTAACATTCTTACATATAGCTATTGAATTTTTCATGTCAGTATTCACACAGCAGTTTCTGCTATTACATGTATTCCCCTTGCATAGTCACTGGTGTGCATACCTTATCTCCATATAGTGATTTTTTTTTTAGGTTTTTGCACCCAGTTCAGACATAGAATGGAGTTCCAAACGTTATTCCTTATTTGTTAGTAGTTTTTCGTTTGTGAACCCACCCCATTCACACCTATTGCCAATCCACATGATTCGTATATATAGCCTGGGTCTCAGCTTCCCATACACGGTAAGTTTTTTAACTACATGAGAGGACACACACAAGCTAGGGACCCCAACGTAGAGAAATACTTTGGCGTAGTGTTGGGGCTCTATTGCATTGATCAATTCAGTACCTAAATTTCTCTTTATTCATACATTCATGGCAGTAATGCAGGTTCCAATTTTCACATTTTATTCTTACATATAGCTATTGAATTTTTCATGTCAGTATTCACACAGCAGTTTCTGCTATTACATGTATTCCCCTTGCATAGTCACTGGTGTGCATACCTTATCTCCATATACTGATTTGGGGTCCAGCTTGAAGCGACTCCCTGGATCCTATATGGTACTGTGCTGTCGGGCGCGATGTGGTCAGGGAAGCTTGAAACTTTCCCCGTCTAGGCAGATTCTGGAAAACCAACGTGAAGTATGATCTTCCCTAGGGTCCTACCGCCCTGTGTGGCAACGGTTCTGTGGGCAGCAGAGATCCCTCTCCACGCAGCAACCGTGGTGAAGTTCTCCTCCTTCCCACCGGAGCATCTGTACATGCGACTGCTCCGCTGCTCTCCTGCTGGAGATCTCCCTTAGACTCTTGTGTTGGCTCCTGACTCCCCCTGCTGGCTGCACATCCCCCCTCCCAGGTTCTAAGCTAGTGGGACTGGGGCCCCTGTTGAGGGTATCCTGTAAATGCTTCCTCTGTTGGCGACCCCTTGATTACCCGAGCCTAGCCCAGTCCCCAGTGGGAATAGGGCAACCTGATGTGTATTGAATGTGCAATGTGGTGAAACCGGAACTGACTTAAGGGCACTTTATACGCTGCGATATCACTATCGATATCGCTAGCGAGAGAACCCGCCCCCGTCGGTTGTGGGTCACGGGCAAATCGCTGCCCGTGGTGCACAACATCGCTTACACCCGTCACATGGACTTACCTTCCCTGTGACGTAGCTGTGGTCGGCGAACCGCCTCCATTCTAAGGGGGCAGTTCGTGCAGCATCACAGCGACGTCACACGGCAGCCGTCCAATAGAAGCGGAGGGGCGGAGATGAGCGGGCAGAATATCCCGCCCACCTCCTTCCTTCCTCATTGCCGGTGGACGCAGGTAAGGAGATGTTCGTCGTTCCTGCGGTGTCACACATAGAGATGTGTGATGCCGCAGGAACAACGAACAACCAGCGGCATGCACCACCAATGATATTATGAAAAGGAGCGACGTGTTAACGATCAACGATTTTTAACGTTTTTACGATCGTTGATCATCGCTCCTAGCTGTCACACGCTGCGATGTCTCTAACGACGCCGGATGTGCGTCACAAACACTGTGACCCCGACGATATATCATTAGAGATGTCGCAGCGTGTAAAGCACCCTTTACTCAGGAACCGGTTTTAGCATTACACCCAATGTTAGGTGCAATACTCTGTGGCGACTGAAGCCTCAGGGGCGCCACAGATATATACCAGGAGGTCGGACATATATACCAGGAGGGGGGATATAAATTCCAGGATGGGCCCAGGATGGGATCATATATACCAGAAAGGTGCCCAGAATGGAGGACATTAGTACAGAATTCGGGAACATTACCCCCATAACAGTGTCAGCAGCAGATCTCCCACATAACAGTGTGTCATGACCACATTTTTGCTTCAGTTTTTTTTTCCTATCTCTTGCCTCTACAACCTAGGTGCTTCTTATTGTCCAGTGCATCTTATCGGCTGTAAAATATAGTAGTAGGGACTGAGCTTACAAACCTGTATATAACGCTCAATGGTTACATGTTTTGCAGATGTTTAATTACTTTATGACGAAGAGAAAGCGCATTTTCTGGTCATTTGGACCTGTAATGTCCACATTGTACGATCTAACTGGAATCGACTCTTGGAGAGACAAATCCTCGGTGGTTGATATTATATGCACCAGTGACAACAATGCTGTGAGTATAGCACTTTGGAATAGCAGCACGCAGCAGCATTCATTGTGAGTAATAGCTAAAAGATTAAAAAAATAATGAGCTCTAAAACTCCACAGAATAATTAAAGCCATCTGGAGAGCGACTGAGAAAGTGACTGCAGTCTAATTACAGACGATGTACAGTGCACCGCTGATTGCGCTTCAGTATAGCAAATTCTACATACGATTAAAAAAATAGGAATAATTACATAGATGATAGAATGTTGTTTTAAACAGTAATCACAGCAGATCCTGTCGTAATGTGGTAATAAAATAAGTTAATAAAATTCCCACAAGGACGGATTAACCCATTCTCTACATGGGAATAGATAAGTAAAGTGCAGACTTCTCAGTCCCTGGCCTTTTATTTGGAAAATATTGACATTGTGTTAAAATAATCTGTTAATTTAATCCAAACAGGTTCTCCCCGAATAACAACGTAGCAGCTCAATAATACAGATTTGCTAAATATTATATACAGTCATATGAAAAAGTTTGGCCACCCCTATTAATGTCAACCTTTTTTCTTTATAACAATTTGGGTTTTTGCAACAGCTATTTCAGTTTCATATATCTAATAACTGATGGATTGAGTAATATTTCTGGATTGAAATGAGGTTTATTGTACTAACAGAAAATGTGCAATCCGCATTTAAACAAAACTTGACAGGTGCAAATGTATGGGTACCCTTATCAATTTCTTGATTTGAACACTCCTAACTACTTTTTACTGACTTACTAAAGCTCTAAATTGGTTTTGTAACCTCATTGAGCTTTGAACTTCATAGGCAGGTGTATCCAATCATGAGAAAAGGTACTTAAGGTGGCCACTTGTTCTCCTATTTGAATCTCCTATGAAGAGTGGCATCATGGGCTCCTCAAAACAATGCTCAAATGATCTGAAAACAAAGATTATTCAACATAGTTGTTTAGGGGAAGGATACAAAAAATTGTCTCAGAGATTTAAACTGTCAGTTTCCACTGTGAGGAACATAGTAAGGAAATGGAAGAACACAGGTACAGTTCTTGTTAAGCCCAGAAGTGGCAGGACAAGAAAAATATCAGAAAGGCAGAAGAAGAAGACTGGTGAAAATAGTCAAGGACAATCCACAGACCACCTCCAAAGACCTGCAGCATCATCTTGCTGCAGATGGTGTCAATGTGCATCGGTCAACAATACAGCGCACGTTGCACAAGGAGAAGCTGTATGGGAAAGTGATGCAAAAGAAGCAGTTTCTGCAAGCATGCCACAAACAGAGTCGCCTGAGGTATGCAAAAGCACATTTGGACAAGCCAGTTACATTTTGGAAGAAGGTCCTGTGGACTCATGAAACCAAGATTGAGTTGTTTGGTCATACAAAAAGGCGTTATGCATGGAGGCAAAAAAACACGGCATTCCAAGAAAAGCACTTGCTACCCACAGTAAAATTTGGTGGAGGTTCCATCATGCTTTGGGGCTGTGTGTCCAATGCCGGCACCGGGAATCTTGTTAAAGTTGAGGGTCGCATGGATTCAACTCAGTATCAGCAGATTCTTGACAATAATGTGCAAGAATCAGTGATGAAGTTGAAGTTACGCAGGGGATGGATATTTCAGCAAGACAATGATCCAAAACACTGCTCAAAATCTACTCAGGCATTCATGCGGAGGAACAATTACAATGTTCTGAAATGGCCATCCCAGTCCCCAGACCTGAATATCATTGAAAATCTGTGGGATGATTTGAAGCGTGCTGTCCATGCTCGGCGGCCATCAAACTTAACTGAACTGGAATTGTTTTGTAAAAAGGAATGGTCAAATATACCTTCATCCAGGATCCAGGAACTCATTAAAAGCTACAGGAAGTGGCTAGAGGCTGTGATTTTTGCAAAAGGAGGATCTACAAAATATTTATGTCACTTTTAAGTAGAGGTGCCCATACTTTTGCACAGGTCAAATTATGTTTAAATGCGGATTGCGCATTTTCTGTTAGTACAATAAACCTCATTTCAATCCAGAAATAATACTCAGTCCATCAGTTATTAGATATATGAAACTGAAATGGCGATTGCAAAAACCCAAATTGTTATAAAGAAAAAAGGTTAACATTAATAGGGGTGCCCAAACTTTTTCATATGACTGTATATACCTTGATATGGTACAAGAAACAAACTTAGGCTATGTACGTTGCGTAATTACATGCAGTTACGCTGCGATCTCCACCGCGGCGTAACTGCATGTGTCCTGCGTCCCCTGCATAATCTATGAAGATTATGCAGGAGACGTGAGCATGTGGCGTCTTAGAGCGCAGCGCTTCGGCTGCTGCCCGAAGCGCGCGTTCTAAGAAGTGACATGTCACTTCTTTCCTGCGCTCTGCCTGCAGCTCCTGCTCTGTCTATGGGAGGAGCTGCAGTCAGAGCGCATGGAATCGGCTTTTTTTTTTCCATTACGGACTGTTTCTGCAACAATTTGAAGCGCACGTGTGCTGTTCAAATCGCTGCAGACATTTCTGCAGGGACAGTACGCAACGTGCGCACATAGCCTTAAAAGTGTTCTCCAGTCTTGGCATACAAGTCTGCATTTACACTGTGTGACTACAGACTTGTGAATCTTTACAGCATGCACACTATCACGATTCTCCCGTGTCAGCACAGGGATCAGAAAGTCATGTGACTGCAAATTGGGAATTGCATATTTCTAGCTACATTCTGACTAAACATATCCCGCCTCACTCAATCCACTTTTATAGAGTAAAGGGTGCTTTACACGCTACGACATAGCTAGCAATCTCGTTAGCGATGTGACACGCCAGATCGCAGATGCGATCTGCTGAGATCGCACATGTGACCGGCGCTATAAAAACGACCTATGTGCGATCTTGGCAGAGCGCATCTGCGATCTGGCCTGTCACATCGCTAACGAGATCGCTAGCGATGTCGCAGTGTGTAAAGCACCCTTAAGGGCTCATGCGCACTTTGCGTCCTGGCCAGTGCAGAAATAAATGCACCCTCTGGCAGGCGTGACGCTGCGTGTTGACAAAAAGAATGCATCCAAAACGCATGTATTTTGGATGCATTTTGCATGCATTTTTGTAAGTGCGGTCCCCCAGCTCTGCTACATGCCCGCTGACAGCAGACACAGACAGAGCCATATGATGAGAATGAACTTGGATGAACTTCACCCGACTTCATTGTCATCCCGCGGCTCTGTGTGCTGTCATGAACTCGGATGAACCTCCGAGGTCAGTGCCAGGACACAGGAGTCCACAGAAGTGACGTCAAAGCTTCAACTGATTTCACTGACATCGCGCGGGTCTCGCTTTGTGTCGCAGCCTGATTTGCGGTCACATGTGAAGGACTCACCTGTGATCGCAAATCCCCTGAGTGACTGCAGTGAGCCACGCGATTAGCTGTGCTTTCACTCAGGTTACTCGCGGCCACAGATGCAGTCCTCCACCTGAGAGTGGTGACCGCGAGTAACCTCAGTGACAGCACAGCTAATCGTGTGACTCACTTTAGTTGCTGCATGGAGCTCACAGGAGCAGTGGTGTTCTACTGCCGCTCCTGGCAGCTTCCGATGTAGCAGAGCTGAAAGCGTCGTGGGACCTTGCGTGGATTACGTTGGACCTGGAGGTGTTTTTGAGGGGTTAATGAAGTGGTGAAAGGGTGTTTTTTTGTCTTTCATTCGAAATAAAGGATTTTTTTTGGATGTGTGTTTATTTTCTTTAACTTACAGGTTAATCATGGGGAGACGCCTGCCATGATTAACCTAGAACTTAGTGGCAGCTATGGTCTGCTGCCATTAACTCCCTAATAGTGGGTTTGTAGGAACCTCAACAGATGTCCGCCCTGTTACTGAATATAATCTCTATACAATAATCCACCCCCTGGGGGAGGGGGGGCAGAACAGTGTGGGAATGCCAGTGCCTGTATTACAATAAACTCTTATGGTGAGCAGGGTTCTCACTCTCTCCTGTAGAATGTAAGCTTCTCTCTCTCTTGTAGAGTGTATGCTCTTATGGTCAGCAGAGTTCTCACTCTCTCTCCTGTAGGATGTTTGATCTTTCAATAATCAGGGCTCTCTTTCTGTATAGTGTAAGCTCTTATAGTCAGTAGGGTTCTCCCTCTCCTCTCTCTCTCTTTCCTGTAGGCTGTAAGTTCTTATAGTCAGCAGGGTTCTCTCTCTCTTCTAGGCTATTTTTTTTTTTATAAGCAGGGATCTCTCTTTCTGTATACTGTAAGCTCTTATAGTCAGCAGAGTTATCTCTCTCCTGTAAAGTGTAAGCTCTTATAATTAGCAGGGTTCTCTCCAGTAAAGTGTAAGCTCTTATAATCAGCAGGGTTCTCTCTCTGCTGTATAGTGTAAGCTCTTATAGTCAGCAGGGTTCTCTCTCTCTCTCCCCTGTATAGTGTAAGCTCTTATAGTCAGCAGGGTTCTCTCTCTCCTCTCTCTCTCTCTTTCCTGTAGGCTGTAAGTTCTTATAGTCAGCAGGGTTCTCTCTCTCTCTCTTCTAGGCTATTTTTTTTTTATAAGCAGGGATCTCTCTTTCTGTATACTGTAAGCTCTTATAGTCAGCAGAGTTATCTCTCTCCTGTAAAGTGTAAGCTCTTATAGTTAGCAAGGTTCTCGCTCTTCTGTATAATGTAAGCTCTTATAGTCAGCAGGGTTCTCTCCAGTAAAGTGTAAGCTCTTACAGTCAGCAGGGTTCTCTCTCTGCTGTATAGTGTAAGCTCTTATAGTCAGCAGGGTTCTCTCTCTCTCTCTCCTGTAGAGTGTAAGAACTTATAGTCAGAAGGGTTCTCTCTCTCTCTCTCTTTCTCTTCTAGGCTATTTGTTTTTTTTTTTGATAAGCAGGGATCTCTCTTTCTGTATACTGTAAGCTCTTATAGTCAGCAGGGTTCTCTCTCTCTCTCTCTCTCTCTCTCCTGTAGAGTGTAAGCCCTTATAGTCATCAGGGTTCTCTCTCTCCTGAAGAGTGTAAGCTCTTATTGTCAGCAGGGTTCTCTTTCTCTCCTGTAGAGTGTAAGCCCTTATAGTCAGCAGGGTTCTCTCTCTCCTGTATAGTGTAAGCTCTTATAGTCAGCAGGGTCTCTCCTGTAAAGTGTAAGCTCTTATAGTCACCAGGCTTCTCTCTCTGCTGTATAGTGTAAGCTCTTATAGTCATCAGGGTTCTCTCTCTCTCCTGTATAGTGTAAGCTCTTATAGTCAGCAGGGTTCTCTATCTCTCTCTCTCTCTCTCCTGTAGAGTGTAAGCCCTTATAGTCATCAGGGTTCTCTCTCTCCTGTAGAGTGTAAGCCCTTATAGTCAGCAGGGTTCTCTCTCTCCTGTATAGTGTAAGCTCTTATAGTCAGCAGGGTTCTCTCTCTCTCCTGTAGAATGTAAGCTCTTATAGTCAGCAGGGTTCTCTATCTCTCTCTCTCTCCTGTAGAGTGTAAGCCCTTATAGTCAGCAGGGTTCTCTCTCTCTCCTGTAGAATGTAAGCTCTTATAGTCAGCAGGGTTCTCTCTCTCTTTCTCTCTCTCTCCTGTAGGCTGTAAGCTCTTTTGATAAGCAGGGCCCTCTTTTTGTAGAGTGTAAGCTCTTATAGTCAGCAGAGTTCTCTCTCTCCCCCAAGTGCACTTTCTGAGCAATTGCAAGCCTTCTAGTATTGAGATTCACATAAATGTATTCACCACAGATCAAATTTTTTGGTACCATTTGGCAAAAGCGGTGAATTGGAATTTCAAAAAATTCACATCTGTACTTTTTACAAGTAGGTGTGACTTACAGTTTAATACTTCCGAGCAGCCTAAAGTTGCACTTCCAGAGAATCCCATGAGTCACGCCTTTTTATTTATTAGAGGTAAATATATAGAGGCCCATATCTCTGGGACCATATGGCGGATATTAAAATAAAAAAAAAAACAACTAAAAACCAGGAGCAGCAGGAATAAAAATATGATCATAGCCTGGCCACTTTTGACCAGATAACAAGTCCTCTTTAAACAGTTTGATATAAAATATCATGAATAGAAAACCAAGCACATGTCTCAGAAATAATCTAGTATACATTTCCTATGGGACCCGGGGTCTAGAGTACAGATGAAACCCCTGAGCTATAGGAGTGAGGTTCACATCCATACCAAATACTCCGAACTCTCCATTTAGTATGCTGTATCTCACAGGAGCTGCCAGAAAGAACAGAAAAAAGAGAAGATTGTATTGTTCCTGAGCTGACCTTTAATTTAATTTAAATTGTTCAATTTGTCCAGACGAAACTTGCTTTATATCTTACCAATTCTCTAACAAAGTGATGTCTAATCTGTTGTATTACAAAGTCCATTTTGGCTTCATTGAGGTTAATTTAGGTTTTAAAGGTTAATCTGTTCTATAAAGAGGAAATATATAATGTTTCATCCTAATGAAAAAAAACCCCTCTGATAACAGAGTATTATTTCACTCTAACTTCTGATTTGTTACTTTGTATTAGTTTATTTTATTTTTTTTGCTCCAACCCAAGGCAAGAAATCTTTTGGAAATTACACCTTTAAAGGAGCTGCTTCAGTACAAATTGTCTACTTATGGATATAAATATTTTTTGCTGTGCACTTTTTTGTACATTCTCTACACTATAATCTTGACTTTATGCTGCTTGTATCGGCCGCTAATGGAAGAGATCACAGATGGAGAAAAGAGAAAGATCATCACAAGGCCATTTTATGTAAGTGTTATATGCTCTATTCATTTCATTACAGCAATCCATCCTCATTGCAGAATGCCTTGAGACAGCACAATACAGTAATGCACTCATACATCTGTCTTTCAATGAATGGCCCCATTGCTAATAAAATGCTGCCAGGCATTGCTGCACAGATTAGAACAATTTCTCTAAATCCATAAATTGGTCTATAGTTTATTGCTTATCAAGCACTAATTAAAAGCTTCCAAAATGCCAAGTATGAAGTATATGTTTTGGATGAGTGTAATATAACTAGCTACTGATAAACTATTATTAGGCAGTTTAAAAAGAAATTGTCATCCAGAGCCGTTTCAGTAATATAACGGCCCCAAGTGATGACACGGTAGATTTTCATTTATTATTTTTATTATTAAGATTGCTGATAAAAAATATTACGAATATTAGACCTGATCTATCTACCTGTTTGCTGAATATTTTGGCTAAAGTGATTCTTAATTCCCATCAATCTCTAGAATGAATGTGGCTCTTTACTGCTTTAACACAGAGAATTCTAGATTAATTGGATAATTTAGGATTTAAAGGTTAATCTTTGCAATAAAGATGAAATATACAGTATAATAAGCACATTTTCGTTTTTGTATTTTATTTTTTACTTCCCTTCTTTCAAGATTAATCCATTGACATCAGAAAATTAATATTAAAGAAGTGGCACATCAATAATAGGTACTAGGAGATGGCAACCGGCTACATTGTAAATGGCCAGTATATATCACAGAGGTTGCTGTCTTCTGGGATGTAAAACTGGAAATTTCTCTGGTACCTGTAGTCCTGTAGTGCCACAAGATGTGTTAAAGGGAACCTGTCAGGTGCAATATGTACCCAGAACCATGAGCAGTTCTGGATGCATATTAGTAATCCCTGCCTAACTGTCCCTGCCTATAGTAGCATAGATAAAGGGATTTTTAGAAAAGCATTTCTAAAGATTATAGTATGCTAATGAGTGCAGGGACTAGTCTTAAGGGCGCTAGTTCCCGTGCTCATTTAGCTCTCTGGCATCAGAGAGGTCTAGTGCGCATGACCGGAAGTTCCTGATCATGCGCACCGCCTGGTGTCTTATGCGGTGACAACGGACACAGGTACGGGTATCACCGCTGATGACACTAGGCAATGGGCATTGAAAAGAATGTAAGTTCACCCCTGTGGGCGTGCTAATGTGCTAAGAGGGCGGAATGAGAGCAGGAACTAATGCCCTTACGACTAGTCTCTGCACTCATTGGCATCTTATATAGGATCTTTAGAAATATTTTCCTGAAGATCTCTTTATGTTTGCTACTAGATGCAGGGACAGTTAGGCAGGGATTAGCAATATGCACCCAGAACTGGTTCTGGGTGCATATTGCACTTGACAGGTTCCCTTTAAGGCATTCTGGACCAGGGTTACAGATAAATAGAGGTATGGATGTGTCTGGCTTTACACAAACCTCCATCCATGGGTGTGTCTCTTATGTTTTAATGGTGTCTGTTTGTTTGACACATGGCCAGATTAAAAATGTGTGTACTGAAGGAGTCAGTGTATAGAGGTTTTGTGAATCCTCTGCAAGGTACCTCTGAAGAGAGATGCCTGTCGACAGGGGCAGGTCAGTTTGTTGGAAGGAGCCTCTGAAAGACAGAAGGCAGTGTGTATGGAGGTGGCCAAACCTCCTGCACATAACGGACTTGAAAACCATGTGATTATTGACCAGGGTCAGTGAGTGGAGCCCAAGATTGATACACTAAGATACTACTCTGGAGAAGTGTATACAAATGTGTGCGAGCGTACCAGTGAGGTAAATGGACTGGTATATAGTTTTATGTTATGGTATATGTATGGCTAAATAAACCGAATAGACTTTGAAAAGGATTGTCTTCCTATACTACCTCGCTGAAGCAAGCAAAGTGAGTGACCCTAATCATATATAATGAGTGAGTCCTTACAGTACAAAAAGGATTGTTGTTTTGAATGCTTTTTATTTTTCTACCCTCATATCCAAAAAAGCTTATTACACGGCAAAGTACAGCAATGTTTCGGGTAAAGTACCCTTCGTCAGACTTAAGATTGTATGTGTGGAACATCTTTTTTAGATGAAAAAATGCAAAAATTCCACTTGCACCAGTATAAGAAGGGACATACCACCACATTCCTCTATATCCACTGCACTACTGGGTTCCTTCTCCTGTGGGCAATAAAATTTCTACACTCTCTCTGGATCTCTAGACAGCCCAGTGATTTCATCCCTACATATACTGGTACAAGTGGATATTTTATATCAAAGAAAAATATTCCACACATAACCTAGGTTGATGAACCTGACTGTGCAGTGTAATAATCTAATTTGGATATCAGGATAGAAAAATAAAAAATATTAAAGAAAACGTTTCTTTTTGTGCCTATTATTGGGTATTATTTGCTTATATAATATTAATTTTTGATGAAGTGGGGCATAATGCTGTGTGCTCCAATTTCTTCTTTGCAACATAAATTGAAGGTTGATCAATCCATCTTTTTGTCGATGAGGATTTATTTTTTGCTGTATAAGTTCTAGTTTTGAATTACACCTTTCACTTTACCATAAAATATACTGAAAAATAGGAAAAAAAAAGGTCCATGTGTGGTTTAATGGTGGAAAAAATAAAATAATTGCGACATTTTGTTTTCTACTTCATTTTTATGGTGTTCACTGGGCAGTGCCTAGCAGCACAATATAATCATTTTGATGCCAAACCTATAGAGGTTTTCTTGTTTTGCCAAACTAATATTTGATAAACTATCATTTTGTCTCAATATTTTCTGAGACCTAGAACCTTTTTTTCTAAATTTTTCATTAATAGAGCTGTGCGAGTTCTTGGGTTTTTTTTTTTGTTTTTTTTTACAAGGGCAACCTGTAGTTTTTTTTCGGTGCCACTTCTGGGTAGATACAACTTTCTGATGGCTCTTATTATGTTTTTAGATGAAGATAACATACATTTTTGTCTCTGCAACATAATAGGAGTGTGTTATACTGAAGTTGCTCTGATTCAGTGATCCAAGCAACTTCACAGCAGGGCTTACAAGCTGTATAACAAACAGCTTGTAAGTGTGCACTTCCTGCCTAGGCAAATTGTACAGTTGCTTGTTGTATAAGCACTTTGTAATTGGCAGTCCGGTCCGATGGGTTTCACTGCTTTCCGTGACGACACCTCCTCGTTCCGGCCCGGCGCCTCCTCTTTGTTGTGATCTCTGTCCTCCTTCTACCCTGCACAGTTTGGATGACGTATCGAAGTCATCCACACAGGCCAACATTGCGGTCCTGCGGAGGCGCACTTTGATCTGCTGAGGGCAGATCAAAGTACTGTCATGTGCAGGCATGAGGAATGGTTGTGCACTACAATATTTTGATCTGACCTCAGCACAGCAGATCAAAGCGTGCCTGTGCAGGACCTCAATGCTGGCTAATGTGCATGACGTAGGACACGTAATGCACAAGGTCCTCAGAACAAGGAAGACGATGATTGCTGCAAAGAGGAGGCGCCAGACAGGAGAGGAGGCGTTGGACCGGAGAGCAGCAATACCCATTGGACTGGACCTCCCCCTAGATGACTACTATGAAAGTGTTTTTTACGTTCTACACAACAGCCTGGGCTCTTACCTCTAACGTTATCCCATTTGGCAAGATTAATTTAATGGACCAAGGGCTTACAGTTTACATAAGGCCTAAAGTAAATAATATTTACATTTTTAGGATTCTTACAAAACAAAAGAAGACTATGTTCGATTTTGTGGAGAAATAATTGTCATTCTTGGTGGAGTTCTAATTCTTATAATTGAGGTATGTATTGTAACACCTTACTAAAAACAAATGAAAGAGGTCGTCAAATAGGTGCAAAAAAAAAAAAAATTCAAAAAGGATATAAGTTGGAATAAAATAATAATAATATAAAATATAATAATAAAATAAAATTGATAAAACAATCAATACGGCTTTGCACGTTGTAACATCGCACATGCGATGTCGGTGGGGTCAAATCGAAAGTGACGCACTTCCGGCGTCACTTTCGAGATCGTAGTGTGTAAATGCTAGATGATACGATTAACTAGCGCAAAAGCGTCGTTATCGTATCATCGTTGCAGGCTCCGACTTTTTCATAATTATGCTGCAGCGACAGGTACGATGTAGTTCCTTGCTCCTGCACACATCGCTGTGTATAACGCCGCAGGAGCGAGGAACATCAGCTTACCTGCCGCCGGCGGCTATACGGAAGGAAGGAGGTGGGCGGGATGTTTACATCTTGCTCATCTCCGCCCCTCCGCCGCTATTGGCCGCCTGCCGTGTGATGTCGCACACCCGCCCCCTTAGGAAGGAGGCGGGTCGCCGGCCAGAGCAACGGTCGCAGGGCAGGTGAGTGCATGTTAAGCTGGCGTAGCGATAATTTTCGCTACGCCAGCTATCACAAGATATCGTACCTGCGACGGGGGCAGGGACTATCGCGTGCGACATCGCAGCATCGGCTTGCGATGTTGCAACGTGCAAAGCCTGCCTTACTGACCGATTCTCCACAGCTCCCATTACATCTTTTACGTAGCTTCTGCCTCCTAGTTTTGACTCAATTATTTAAATAATATTTTTTAGAGGCTAAAAAAAAAAATGTAACCTTGACTACAGGTTCTACAAACAGAGATAATAATGGATAACTCATATTTAAAATAAGTAAAGCACATTGAAGGGTTATTCCACTACTTTTATCCACAGGATAGGGCATTAATATCAGATCAGAAGCGGTCTGTCTCCCAAACACCCCCACGAGCAGCCGTTCTCATTGCTGGTGAAGGGACGGATGTTCATCGCATCACAGCTGTGTCAACTGTCCAGTGGCCACTGGGTACTGTTTATCAGCTCCTATTTGAACCACCACTATACATATGACGGAGTTCTGTTCAGCTCAACAAACATCCATCCATCACTGCCGGCACTGGGAACAGCTGATCGGCGGTGGTATTGGGTGTCAAACAACTTCCAATCTGATAGTGATGAATTATCTCAAGGATAGGTCCTCAGTGTAAGGGCGGCTTTGCACGTTGCAACATCGCACGTGCGATGTCGGTGGGGTCAAATCGAAAGTGACGCACATCCGGCGTCACTTTCGACATCGTTGTGTGTAAATTCTAGATGATACAAATAATGAGCGCAAAAGCGTCGTTATCGTATCATCGTTGCAGGCTCCAACTTTTCCATAATTATGCTGCCGCGACAGGTACGATGCTGTTCCTCGTTCCTGCGGCAGCACACATCGCTGTGTGTTACGCCGCAGGAGCGAGGAACTTCACCTTACCTGCCGCCGGCGGCTCTACGGAAGGAAGGAGGTGGGCGGGATGTTTACATCCTGCTCATCTCCGCCCCTCCGCCGCTATTGGCCGCCTGACGTGTGACGTCGCTATGACGCCGCACGACCCACCCCCTTAGGAGGGAGGCGGGTCCCCGGCCTGAGCGACGGTCGCAGGGCAGGTGACTGCATGTGAAGCTGGCGTAGCGATAATTTTCGCTACGCCAGGTATCACAAGATATCGTACCTGCGACGGGGGCGGGGACTATCGCGTGCGACATTGCAGCATCGGCTTGCGATGTCGCAACGTGCAAAGTTTGCCTAAAATGTATGGAACAAGCTTCTAATCATTGCGTTTGGAAAATAGGATATAATTTTTTTTTATTAACTGAACTCAGTTGTAAACAAAATAATATAATTAAAGTAAATATGAAAACTCAGTGCATCTAACAGCACAGTAGTTTACTGACTGGATACAATTTTGGGATAAAGTGCTACACTCTAACATTACCAAAGAAAATATCTGCTTAGTATGAACATATGTTCATCCCAGGATTGTGTAGAATTACCTTGGTGCTTCGTTTTTCTCCCACACCCAAAAAACATACTGTCCTAGTGTGATACAGTGCCTACAAGTAGTATTCAACCCCCTGCAGATTTAGCAGGTTTGATAAGATGCAAATAAGTTAGAGCCTGCAAACTTCAAACAAGAGCAGGATTTATTAACAGATGCATAAATCTTACAAACCAACAAGTTATGTTGCTCAGTTAAATTTTAATACATTTTCAACATAAAAGTGTGGGTCAATTATTATTCAACCCCTAGGTTTAATATTTTGTGGAATAACCCTTGTTTGCAATTACAGCTAATAATCGTCTTTTATAAGACCTGATCAGGCCGGCACAGGTCTCTGGAGTTCTTGGCCCACTCCTCCATGCAGATCTTCTCCAAGTTATCTAGGTTCTTTGGGTGTCTCATGTGGACTTTAATCTTGAGCTCCTTCCACAAGTTTTCAATTGGGTTAAGGTCAGGAGACTAACTAGGCCACTGCAACACCTTGATTTTTTCCCTCTTGAACCAGGACTTGGTTTTCTTGGCTGTGTGCTTTGGGTCATTGTCTTGTTGGAAGATGAAATGACGACCCATCTTAAGATCCTTGATGGAGGAGCGGAGGTTCTTGGCCAAAATCTCCAGGTAGGCCGTGCTATCCATCTTCCCATGGATGCGGACCAGATGGCCAGGCCCCTTGGCTGAGAAACAGCTCCACAGCATGATGCTGCCACCACCATGCTTGACTGTAGGGATGGTATTCTTGGGGTCGTATGCAGTGCCATCCAGTCTCCAAACGTCACGTGTGTGGTTGGCACCAAAGATCTCGATCTTGGTCTCATCAGACCAGAGAACCTTGAACCAGTCTGTCTCAAAGTCCTCCAAGTGATCATGAGCAAACTGTAGACGAGCCTTGACATGGCGCTTTGAAAATAAAGGTACCTTACGGGCTCGTCTGGAACGGAGACCATTGCGGTGGAGTACGTTACTTATGGTATTGACTGAAACCAATGTCCCCACTGCCATGAGATCTTCCCGGAGCTCCTTCCTTGTTGTCCTTGGGTTAGCCTTGACTCTTCGGACAAGCCTGGCCTCGGCACGGGTGGAAACTTTCAAAGGCTGTCCAGGCCGTGGAAGGCTAACAGTAGTTCCATAAGCCTTCCACTTCCGGATGATGCTCCCAACAGTGGAGACAGGTAGGCCCAACTCCTTGGAAAGGATTTTGTACCCCTTGCCAGCCTTGTGACCCTCCACGATCTTGTCTCTGATGGCCTTGGAATGCTCTTTTGTCTTTCCCATGTTGACCAAGTATGAGTGCTGTTCACAAGTTTGGGGAGGGTCTTAATTAGTCAGAAAAGGCTGGAAAAAGAGATAATTAATCCAAACATGTGAAGCTCATTGTTCTTTGTGCCTGAAATACTTCTTAATACTTTAGGGGAACCAAACAGAATTCTGGTGGTTTGAGGGGTTGAATAATAAAAGACCCTCTGAATAAACTTTTCACAATTTAAAAAAAAAAAAAAAAAAAAAAAAAAAATAACATTCTTTTTTGCTGCAGTGCATTTCACACTTCCAGGCTGATCTACAGTCCAAATGTCACAATGCCAAGTTAATTCCAAATGTGTAAACCTGCTAAATCTGCAGGGGGTTGAATACTACTTGTAGGCACTGTATATGTATGATTAAATCAGATTACTTGACCACAGCAGAATTGATAAAGCCTGTTATGAAATCTGTGCATAGTAATGATTGATATTGCTCCTATATAAAATATCACCAAATTAATACTACATTTTGGTTCTGTGTTATACATACATTTTAGGTTGTCCAATTAGTCAGAAAAGGGCCAAGACGCTTTTTTGGAAACACAGTGAGGGGAGGACCATTTCATATCATCATGTAAGTGCTTTTTTGTTAATTCTTATAGAGCCTAAGGGCTTATGCGCACGTTGCGTAATAGCATGCATTTATGCTGCGTATTGCACTGCAGCGTAAATGCATGCGTCCTGCGTCCCCTGCACAATCTATGAAGATTCTGCATAAGACAGGCTCACGTTGCTTTTAATGAACGCAGTGATTTGGGTGCTAAAAGTTTGACCCAAATCCGTGCGTTCATAAAAGCAGCATGTCAATTATTCCGTGCGTTCTGGATGCAGGTCCCGCTCTGTCTATGGTGGGGGCAGCATCCCTAGCGCATGACATCTGCTTTTTTTTAACAAAAAAACTGCATTCATTATGCAGTCTCTCTGCAGTGATTTGACACGCGCATGTGCTGTCAAATCGCTGCAGAATATTCTGCAGTTACGTGCGCATGAGCCCTAAGGGTCCAGCACAGGGTGAGAAGAAGAACTGAATGGTGTAACTACGCTGAACAAAAATATAAACTCAACGCTTTTGTTTTTGCTCCCATTTTTCATGAGCTGAACTCAAAGAGCTAAGACTTTTTCTATGTACACAAATGTCTTTTTCTCTCAAATATAGTTCACAAATTTGTCTAAATCTGTGTTAGTGAGCACTTCTCCTTTGCTGAGATAATCCATCCACCTCAGAGCTGTGGTATATCAAGATGCTGATTAGACAGTATGATTATTGCACTGGTGTGCCTTAAGGTGGTGTCACACATAGCGACGCAGCAGCGATCACGACCAGCGATCTGACCTTATCAGGATCGCTGCTGCGTCGTTACATGGTCGCTGGTGAGCTGTCAAACAGGCAGATCTCACCAGCGACCAGTGACCAGCCCCCAGCGACGCGTGGAAGCGTAACTAAGGTAAATATCGGGTAACCAAGGAAAGCACTTCTCTTGGTTACCCGATATTTATCTTAGTTACTAGCGTCCGCCGCTCTCACGCTGCCAGTGCCGGCTCCCTGTTCCCTGCACTCCTAGCCAGAGTACACATCGGGTTAATTACCTGATGTGTACTCCAGTTACGTATGCAGGGAGCAGGGAGCCGGCACTGGCAGCGTGAGAGCACACCGCTTTGCGCTGGCTCCCTGCACTCCTAGCCAGAGTACACATCGGGTTAATTACCCGATGTGTACTCCAGCTACGTATGCAGGGAGCCGGCACTGACAGCGTGAGAGCGACGGACGCTAGTAACTAAGGTAAATATCGGGTAACCAAGGAAAGGGCTTCTTTGTTACACGATGTTTACCATGGTTACAGCTTACCGCAGTCTGCCAGACGCCGGCTCCCTGCTCCCTGTTCGCTTCAGTTCGTCGCTCTCTCACTGTCACACACAGCGATGTGTGCTTCACAGCGGGAGAGCAACGTCCAAAAAATTAAGCAGGACATTCAGCAATGACCGGCGACCTCACAGCACGGGCCAGGTCGTTGCTGGATGTCATACACAGCGACAGCGACGGGACGTCGCTGCTACGTCACAGAAAATGGTGACTTAGCAGCGACGTTGTTGTCGTCGTCGCTATGTGTGACACCACCTTTAGGCTGGACACAATAAAAGGCCACACTAAAATATGCAGTTTTCTCACATAGCACAATGCCTCAGATGTTGAACATTTTGAGGGAGTGTGGAATTGGCATGCTGACTGCAGAAATATCCATCAGAGCTGTTGTCCGTGAATTGAATGTTCATTTCTCTACCATAAGCAGTCTTCAAAGGCATTTCAGAGAATTTGGCAGTACACCCAACCGGCCTCACAACCACAGACCATGCGTAACCACACCAGCCGAAGACTCAACATCCAGCATCTTTACCTCCAAGATTGTCTGACACCAGCAACCTGGACAGCTTCTGTAACAATACGTTTGCATTACGAAAGTTTCAGACAGTTTGTGCAGAAATTCTCTCAGATAAGCTCAACTGCTGCTCGTCGTCCTAATTGGAGGATCTCCATTTGACTGCAGCTCGTTGTCATAACCGACTTGATTAGGTAAATGCTCACATTCAATGGCATCTGGCATGTTGGAGAAGTGTTCTCTTCACAAATAAATTCCGGTTCTCACTGTACAGGAAAGATGGCAGACTGCATGTATGGTGTTGTGTGGGTGTGCGGTTTGCTTATTACAATGTCGTGAGAGTGTCCTAGGGTGGTGGTGGGTTATGGTATGAGCAGGTGTAGGTTATGGTCAATGAAAACAGGTGCATTTTTTTATGCCATTTTGAATGCACAGAGATACTGTGATGAGATCCTGCCTGAGGCCCATTATTGTGCAATTCATCCATGACTGTCACCTCGTGTTGCAGCATGATAATATGTGCCGCCCTGGCAAAACCAGGGTGTCACAAAGGTCTGCATCCATGTTTTTGGTGCAGATATCACACTCCCTTGGGAAGTTTCCCACACACAGAAACACACCATCCAATCAGGTCCCACTCGACCCCTCCCCAGGAAAAGGGAGGGGCGGGAGGAGCTTAGAAAGAGCAGAGCAGGGTTGAGTTTAGAGTCAGTCTGCAGGAGGAGAGAGTTCTGGAAGCAGCTCCGTTGGGAGCAGAGAAGTGGTAGTAAGGGCCTCAGGAGCAGGCCAGCCACTTGTGGGGACCCGGAGTGGACTGGGTGAGGGTAGTGGGCCCCCCCCGGTGCCAGCTGTCGGGACCCAGTCCGGACCAGTGTGCAAAGCAGACACAGACCTCGGGCAGGAAAAGAGCACCTGAATCACACACATGGCTGTGGGACCCGTCCTCACAGCAACCGGCCGTGGGCACCAGTTACCAGCAACTTGGTTCAATTCTGGACTCGTGTCAGTTATTGATTATACTGTGAGTACTCCTGCACTACCCGGACCAAGCCGTGGACTGCACCAGTTATTCCCCAAACCACCACTCCCAATTGGGCCCCGGGACTACAACTCCCCTACCCGTGGAGGGGATCCCATCTTGCTGCTCCCACACCATCAGTCCCGGTCACGATCCCCAGAGGCAGCGGTGGTGCCACCACCTTATCACCGCAACCCACTGGTGGCGTCACGGACAATTTCCCCTACTTAATCCCCCTTTTATTGTGGAGCCTGGGATCACAGACCGGGTCGCGCCACCGTGATACTTACTGAAGTGACCCTTGGCCCGGATCTGAGTACCCCTAACCCCCGGGTGACACAAATTGGCGTCACGAACAGGATCCTACCCATCTACTTACCAGTAGAAGTGCGCCTTGCAGTCCGCGCCGGCGGTGTCTGACCGAAAATTTTGAAATTCCGCCATCTTGGGCGCGACAAGTTCCCGCTCGAGCCGTCTTCCCCGAGCAGGGAAGGCGCGAAAAGTGAAGCCCCGCCCCCAGGAGAAGGAGGTGCCGGAGAGAACCAAGAGGGTGGGCGAGAAAAAGATGTCTGGGGCTGCCGGTGGGGCGCCGGTCGTGGTCGCGGCGGCGCCCGGAGATGGTAATATGGCAGCCCTCGCTCCCGCCGCCGGTGCTACCTGGCTGCCGCAATATGATGGGAAGCCTGATGCTTTGCAGGCCTTCCGGAAAAAGATTAGCCGGGTCTTTGACCTGTATGCCATGACCGGCAGGCAGCGGGCGGCGGTAGTGCCAGGGCAGCTAACCGGCGCGGCTGAGCAGGAGACGGAGACCTGGACCGACACGGACCGGGCCTCAGTGACTACCATTTTTGAGAAACTCCAAACCGCTTTCGAGACCCGCACAGAAGCTGCATTGCGGATGCAGTTCTATCAATGCCGACAGCGACCTGCAGATAACATAAGAGACTATGCCTTGCGCCTGCAGACTGCCCTCCGTACACTGAAACGAGTGGACACCATTAACGATGTGGACAGCAATAAGATGTTAGTGGAACAATTCCTGCAGGGGCTGGGGTCCACGGAGGACCGCAAGCAGCTGTGGCTGTGGGCCCTGGAACAGCCCGATCTGGACTTTACCGTATTGAAAGAGCGGGCTATCAAGGCTCTGCAAGCCCCAAACCCTGACGCCCCTGATGTAGCCCCGTGGCTGGCTGAAACCGCTCCTGTCTCGGTAGCACCTCCCCTACTGGCTCTACCAGCCCCTGCAGAACCCGGTGGACTGATGGAGGAGCTGGCCGCACAAGTCCGCCGCATGGATGGAGACCTCGCCCGGATCCTCGCCACACTCCAGCTCCCGACGAGAGTCAAGCCCTCAGAGAAAATCCAGCTCGCCGACAGCCCGGAGGACGTCCCCTGGATGCAGTGGAAAAAGATCAACGACCAGCGGTATGGACCCCCTACCTGTTACAGGTGCGGCAAGCCTGGTCACTACTCTCGGCGATGCCCGTTAAACGAGCAACCCCTGGGGCCAAGGGCCAATCCTCAGGAGTAGACCCTAACGGCCCTACCGATTGGCGAGACCGGTACATGGGAGGCCGCCCCATCTTCCCCCTGGCGGTGGACGGCATCCCGACCATGGCCCTATTGGACACAGGATCACAGGTAACCACTATGCCATATACGTTGTACCAGAGGTATTGGGATGATAGTGAACTTGCCCCTCCTGATGACAGTCTGACCATTATTGCGGTCAATGAGCTCCCTATGACACAGGCGGGCTTTAAAGAAGTGACCCTGACTGTGGGACGTACCGAGTTAAAACATCAAGGGATGATTGTGGTGCTGAATGAATCCAGTGACTGTAACCCAAAAGTAATTCTAGGGACTAATGTAATTGAGCATTGTATGGGGGAAGTGCTGAGTCTGTTGCAACAGTTGTCCGCCACTGCAGGAGGAGGCCGACAGAGGGCAGTGCAGTGTGAGATCCGGGCCCTCCTGCATCGGCAGCAAGTGAACTTGACGGGTGGAGAGATTGGTGGAGTGCGGGTGATGGACGTGGCCCCTTTGGTGGTGCCACCAAGGAGCGAGATGATCATTTGGTGTAGGGCAGCAGTAGGCCCCCAAGGGCGTGATTACCCGGCGATGGTGGAACCCATGCCGTCAGAACACTGGCCCATGGTGATGGCGGCCAGAGGGGTGATTGACATAAAAAATGGGAGAGTGCCTGTGAGAGTGCTGAACTGTGGGGAGGAAGAAGTTAGGCTTCCCCGTTACGCTACCATTGCCAAGCTGCTTACCATAGATCCCCACGCCATTCACAAAGCCACCCCTCCTACCTCTGCACCCCCCCACCAATAGCGGCACACCCCCCGAACAACTAGAGGAGTGGTGTCAGGAATTACATGTAGGCACTGAAGCTACACCTACGCATCACAAAGAGGGGGTATACAGGGTAGTACAGGAGTATGAGCAGGTTTTCAGCAAACACCCGCTAAACTTCGGGAGGATTAGAGGAGTGCAACATCATATCCCCACGGGCATACATCCACCCATCAAGGAAAGATTACCGCTATCCAGGACTGGCCACAGCCGACCACAGTGAGGGAGGTGAGGCAGTTCCTGGGCCCAATAGGCTATTACCACCGCTTCATCAAGGGGTACACAAAGATGGCTGCACCAATGCAAGACCTCCTCGTGGGACAGACTAAGGGTGGTAGGATCCCTGGACCCCCATTTGTGTGGGAAGAGAAGCACGAGGAGTCCTTTCGCCAGCTGAAGTCAGCCTTGACAGGGGAAGAAATCCTGGCGTATCCCGACTACAGCCTCCCGTTCATCCTTTACACCGATGCCAGCAATGTGGGCCTGGGGGCAGTCTTGTCCCAGGTCCAGAACGGGAAGGAGAAAGTGATCGCCTACGCCAGCAGAAAACTCCGGCCCATGGAAAGAAACCCCGAGAATTACAGCTCCTTCAAGCTTGAATTCCTAGCCCTGGTGTGGGCAATCACTGAAAGGTTTCGGCATTACCTCGTGTCACGAACAGCCGGGGGGGTCACTCAGAAATCCCCCGTGCTGGCCACCAATGTCACGATTGGGGGGTAACAAGCTTATACCTCCCGACCGACAGAGCACGTGACGCGCTCTCTAGCGCCCCTCTTATAGTCAGGCCAATTATGGAATTGCCCGAAAATAAGCAAGGAGGCCGCTATTCTCCTGTGCCGATGATTGAAGGGCTCCCAGTGAGAGCAGGGTATATATTCCTCCGACCTCCGCGGATGGAATATATAAGAACCTCCTCGCCTCTCACTGGCCGCCCCACAATGATCCTTGGCACACACTCGCTGGCACCAACCGACTTACGGTAACTATTAGCCGAACACACAGACGTGGGGTTAAAGATCGAGATAACAGAACAGCCCAAGATTAATTATATAATTTAATCGGCCTAAGCCACACTAGAACTACAATATATACAATAGGGGATCTACAGAATATACATAGGTCAGAGTACAGTTACAAGCAAGATATGGATTACAAACAGGTATACAATTCACTCAGTTACCTTGTGCGTCTGGCCACAGGGGGCGCTGTAGACCAGGTTTCTAGGATCTTTCCCACAGATGTTTCCTACACGTGACCCTCGGCGAAAGAACACTGGAAAATGGCCGAATTGGGGTTATCAACCTGGGCAAATCCAGGTCCCCTCCTACCTTAGTGACCTCACAGGGAAGCACTGCCACTCCCCCTGCATTGAGTCAGAGTAATATCCCAGAAGGGGCTATTACCCGCAACTCCAGACTGGGAGGGTCCGATCGGGACGGTTCTGGTGCCATCAGATCCGCCCGGGTCGCCTCTGCATTTTGAGTCCAAGCACGACTCATTTACCGGACTCCTACTAGCAGTTCTCTATATCTCGCCACCCCAGGGTGCCACATAGACTCCGAGGATATGCACAGGTTCGGCTCAAAGTCCCGATTCTAACGATGTAGGTGGTGTATGGCTGAGACGCACGGTAATATCATAACTGTGTATAATATTACGGAGCCAGCAGTATGCTCTCCTGTGGTGTCTAGCTTCCTTTTGGTTCTGCCAGGTCACTGTCCACTTTCTTTGATGAGTGGACACAGCTCCCAGGGGGTCTTCCTCTCTCTCTTTGTTGTAAAGGCCTGAGAGGACAAGCGATCTATATATCACAGGAGATGGCCTTCTGCTGGGTGAGTGGAACACAGACCAGTTCCTCTGACACCTATCTGCTAAACAAACCATTTATCCCTGTGGTAACTTTTCTGATTGAAGGAGTTGTGTGAAGGAAAGGGGGGGTGACACCAGAAGAGGGCTTACGGACATGACTTGAATATCATGATTTATCGTCATATCTCCGGATTTACCTCACACCTCCCCCCTTTTGAGGGCGCTAGGGGGCAGCACACTCCGGTGTTCCCCCGTGCGCCCGTCCGCGACCTCTCCTTGTCGGAACAGCCCGTCTGCGTTACCGTGGTCACGGCCCCTTTTGTGTCGAATGGTGAAGTGGTATTGCTGGAGCGCAAGGCTCCACCGCAACAACCTGCCATTCGTCCCGGAGACGGTGTGTAACCAGCTGAGGGGATTGTGGTCCGTCTCCACGATGAAGTGGCGCCCGTATAGATAGGGTTGCAGACGCTGCAGGGCCCACACTATGGCTAGGCATTCCTTTTCCATCGTGGAATAGGCCACCTCCCTTGGTAACAGCTTCCTGCTCAGGTACAAGACTGGGTGCTCTTGGCTCGCAGAGTCCACCTGGCTGAGCACCGCACCGAGGCCGAAGTAACTGGCGTCGGTCTGTACTACAAACAGCCGCGTGAAGTCGGCTGCCTGTAGCACGGGCGGGCTGGACAGGGTGTCCTTTAGGGCCCGGAAGGCTGTCTCGCAGTCCGTTGTCCAATTGACTGCAGAGGGGAGCTTCTTCTTGGTGAGGTCCGTCAAGGGCTTTGCCAGGCTACTATAGCGTGGAACAAACCTCCTATAGTACCCGGCAGTCCCCAAGAAGGACATCACCTGCTTCTTGGTCCTGGGGGTGGGCCAGGATGCGATGGCCTCCACTTTCTCAGGCTCGGGCTTCAGAGTTCTCCCGCCTACCCGGTGACCGAGGTACGGGTCCTCGCTCATGGCCAGCTGACACTTTCCTGGCTTGATGGTCAAACCTGCCTGGTGGATCCGACTGAGCACCTGTGCTAGATGCTCTACGTGGTCCTCCCAGGTGGGACTGAAGACGGCAATGTCATCCAGGTACGCGAACGCGTACCCTTCAAGTCCCTTGAGCAGGGTGTTGACCATCCGCTGGAAAGTGGCAGGGGCATTCCTCATCCCGAATGGCATCACCGTGGACTCGTACAGTCCAAATGGGGTAATAAAGGCAGAGCATTCCCTGGCCTTTCGAGTCAGTGGGATCTGCCAATATCCCCGGCTCAGATCCATGATGGTCAGGTACTGAGCCCCGGCCAACTGATCGAGCAGGTCATCGATGCATGGCATTGGGTACGCATCGGCGACCGTGACAGCATTGAGCCCCCTGTAGTCCACGCAGAACCGAGTGGTTCGGTCCTTCTTAGGGACGAGGACTACAGGCGAGGCCCACGCGCTGTTGGATGCCTGGATCACCCCCAGCTTCAGCATCTTGTCAATCTCCTGGCGCATGTGTTGCTGCACCTCCAGGGAGACACGATATGCTGAACGCCGGATCGGGGGATGATCCCCAGTGTCCACGTGATGGACAGCCAAGTCAGTCCTTCCGGGCTGGTTGGTAAACAACCCCCGGAAGGGGTGTAGGGTGGCCCACAGCTGGGACCGTTGGACCTTCAAGAGCTGGTGGCCAACCTCAACATCCTCAATGGATCCACCTGCCCTAGCATATCCAAGAGGGTTTCCGCTTCTCCCTCCTCGGGCAGGTTGCACACGGGGAGCGCACATGCCTCCCGCTCATGATGTGCCTTCATCATGTTCACATGGAAGGGCTTCCGCCTTCCACGGGCAGGGTCCAGGGTGACAAGGTACGTTACAGGGTTGAGCTGCTGGTACACGAGGTATGGGCCTTCCCAGGCTGCCTGAAGCTTGTCCTGTGGTACGGGGACCAGTACTCACACCTTTTGACCCACTTGGTAGGTCCTCTCACAAGCGTTCTGGTCGTACCAACGCTTCTGATCGGCCTGGGCTTGAACCATATTGTCGTGTACCAGTTGCGTCAAGGCCTGCATTTTGTCCCGGAAGCACATGACATACTCGATAACCGACACTCTAGGGGTGGCCAAATCCCCTTCCCAAGCCTCTTTCACCAGAGCCAGGGGGCCCCGCACACGTCGCCCGTACAGGAGCTCAAACGGTGACAATCCCGTTGAGGCCTGTGGAACCTCCCGGTAAGCAAATAACAGGTGTGGGAGATACCGCTCCCAGTCACGCCCGTGGGAGTCGACCAACATCTTAAGCATCTGCTTTAAGGTGCCATTGAACCGCTCGCACATGCCATTAGTCTGTGGATGGTACGGGCTGGCCACCAGATGTTGCACCTGGACTTGCTTACAGAGGGCCTCCATCAGCTGTGACATGAATTGGGTCCCCCGGTCAGTGAGCATTTCCTGGGGAAAACCCACTCGGGAGAAAATCTCCAGCAATGCGGTGGCCACCTTGTCAGCCCGAATGGACTACAAGGCCACTGCTTCAGGGTACCGGGTGGCATAGTCCACTATCGTCAGTATGAAGCGTTTCTCGGAGCTGCTGGGGATGGTCAGCGGGCCGACCAGATCCACAGCCACCCTCCTGAAAGGCTCATCGATGATGGGCAGAGATACCAGTGGGGTTTTGGGGTGTGGCCCCGCCTTCCCCACTCTCTGACAGGTTTCACACGAACGGCAGTAGGCAACCACATCGGCCCCCATTTTTGGCCAGTAGAAATGCTGGTTTAACCTGGCCTTGGTCTTAGCGATCCCTAGGTGTCCGGCCATCGGAATCTCATGTGCGATCCGCAACAACTCCATCCGGAATGGATAGGGTACCACCAACTGTCGGTCCCTGGGCCACGCCTCCGGTGAACCCTGCTGGACCGTGACCCGGTAAAGCCGTCCTTGGTCCCAGACCACTCGCTTAGGGTCCGAGAGAGGCTGTGCCGCCTGCTCCTTAAGAGCTTTCAGGCTGTCGTCAGCTTCTAACGCTGCCTGAAACCCCTGACTAGATGTGGCCAGAATCGACGAGACTGTCACATCTTCGGTCAGTACCCCGGGACCTGTGTCCTGGCCTCCGCCTGACTCGGCTGCCACTTGGTCAGAAGGGGAAGAGCTATCGGACCTCCGGGAGGCCCCTTGGGTTCCAGCACTCCCACTGCGGGTGACAGCAGCCACAGACGCTGCTACCGTGGGTCGTACCTGCTCCTCCTCCGTTCCTGACCAAGCCGCCGGTTCAGGCAGACCTACCTGGCTTCCTGACACCCCGGTTGTGGGGGAACCATGCACCGAGATCTTACCTAGGAGCACTTCTGCTCCTGGACCGGCCCCAATCTCACCTGCCTGTTCCCCCCCTGCAGCAACAGAACCCCGCTGTGAAATCTCTGGGGACCCCACATTTGCTGTGGTAGCCCCCACCCCACACACTGGTTCTCCCCCTGCAGCACCCTGCTCTCTGCTTATCCCTGCAGAGGGCAACAGATCCCAGCTCACTGGCTGATTACTTGTAGAGGCATTGTCACACCTTTCTCTGACCGCCTCCCCTGTCACAGCTGCAGCTGTCTATGGTGTCTGTGCAAGCAGAAAAATCAGAGTTCACTCCCTCCTCCCTTACATCATTCATAGATAACACATTAACATTGTCAGGAGGCATGTCAGTACTGGCTGAAGGTTCAGCCCTTGGGGGAGGCCCAAACTGGGAGGTTATCTGCCCCAAATCTGTCCCAAGTAGCACGTTTGCGAGGATCCGATCAGTTACCCCCACCTCCCTCACCCCTCGTCCTGCGCCCCAGTCCAAATAAAGCTTGGCGACGGACAGCGCTGGGTCAGTGCCTCCAATTCCGGAGAAAGCGAGGGTTTTTCCAGGTACCAAGTCTTGTGGGGACACCATCTCAGGCCGCACCAGAGTCACCTCCGAGGCGCTGTCTCGCAGTCCTATGGTCGTAGACCGGCCGACGGTGACAGGTTGGAAGCTGTCCAGGGACCTACCACCACCCCCACCCACACAATACACCTTGAGCGGCCCTTGGGACGGGGACGGGGCCTTGGGACGCTGAGGGCACATGGCCTTGAAGTGTCCAGGTTGGTTGCACTGGTGGCACCGTCTTGGTTCTGCCACGGGCCTGGAGAGGGGAGTTGAGGGGGACACCCCCTGTGGTCTAGGGGCAGGTGGGGCAGTCGCAGAATTCATCTTACCCCCTCTCCAGGTGCTGCTGGTGGCCGCTCTCCTGGCCTCAGGAGCCCGATTGTTGGTGTAGTCATCGGCCAGGGCAGCTGTAGCCGTGGACCCCTTTGGCTTCTGGTCTCGGATGAACTGGCGGAGATCCTCCGGGCAATTCCACAAGAGTTGCTCCGTGATGAACAAGTCCAGGATCTCCGGTCCGGTGGAAAGCTGCAGGCCTTGGGTCCAGGGGTCGGCAGCTCGGGCAAGTGCCCGCCGGTGGTCAGCCCAGGAGTCCTTTGGTACTTTCTGTAGGCTCCGGAACTTCTTGCGGTAGGACTCCGGAGTGAGGTTGTACTGTTGGATCAGGGCCCGCTTGATGGTGTCGTAGACCTGATCTGCCTCAGCAGGCAAGTCCCCAAGGATATCCAGGGCCTTACCCCTTAGACGGGGGGTCAGGTATTTGGCCCACTGATCCTTGTCCAGATGGTGCTGCAGGCAAGTCCGTTCAAAAGCAGTCAGGAAAGAGTCCAAGTCTCCATCCTTCTCCAGCACTGGGAAGTCCTCAACACGGACCTTTGGAAGTTTGGTGTCTTGAAGGTCACGTGTGGCTGATGAGGGCCAGAGCTGAGCTAGCTGCAGCCGGAGGTCACGCTCTGCCTGTCGCTCTCGCTCCGCAGCCTCACGTTCTGCCCTGCGCTCTCGCTCCGCAGCCTCACGCTCTGCCTTGCGCTCTGCCATGAGTTCCTTGTAGCCCTCCCGGTCTCCAGCCTGGAGTAGGGCCATAGCCATTTGAAGAAGGCTATCCGAGCCTGCCAGGCTCGGTGGAATGGCACGTGGTGATCTGCGGCACGCTGCAGAGCTAGGCGATTCACTGTCCCTTTCAGAGCGGAGGACTGGCATCTGGCTCGTTGAGGACCCTTGGGTGAGCTGCTCCTCATCTTGTCCATAATTGCCAGATTGTGCGCTGTCCTCTGCAGAACGGTTCTCTGGCATCAGGCTCCTGGAGGACTCGTGGTCAACCTCCTCATTGCTGTCCACAGCACCGTCCTCTACCTCCTCGCCTTTGGCCAGAGCATCGGCCATTTCTTTAGCTTTGCTCCTGGTGCTCTCAGCCATTGTTGCAGACTTTGGTCACTGACACAGAACTGACACCTGATGCGCCCACACACCTTACAGTATCTGCACTCTGACACTCTAGTGTTGGTCTAGTCTGAAGACCCCGGCAGCCGCAGCTGCTGCAGGCAGTCTTTAGTGTCTGGTAGTATGGGTCTCACACTCACACACACTATTATCTCGATCCCACCGCTATGCCACCAATATGTCACGATCAGCCGGGGGGTCACTCAGAAATCCCCCGTGCTGGCCACCAATGTCACGATCGGGGGGGCAACAAGCGGGAGTCACACCCCTCCTTTATACCTCCCGACCGACAGAGCACGTGACGCGCTCTCTAGCGCCCCTCTTATAGTCAGGCCAATTATGGAATTGCCCGAAAATAAGCAAGGAGGCCGCTATTCTCCTGTGCCGATGATTGAAGGGCTCCCGGTGAGAGCAGGGTATATATTCCTCCGACCTCTGCGGATGGAATATATAAGAACCTCCTCGCCTCTCACTGGCCGTCCCACAATGATCCTTGGCACACACTCGCTGCCACCAACCGACTTACGGTAACTATTAGCCGAATACACAGACGTGGGGTTCAAGATCGAGATAACAGAACAGCCCAAGATTAATTATATAATTTAATCGGCCTAAGCCACACTAGAACTACAATATATACAATAGGGGATCTACAGAATATACATAGGTCAGAGTACAGTTACAAGCAAGATATGGATTACAAACAGGTATACAATTCACTCAGTTACCTTGTGCGTCTGGCCACAGGGGGGCGCTGTAGACCAGGTATCTAGGATCTTTCCCACAGATGTTTCCTACACGTGACCCCCGGCGAAAGAACACTGGAAAATTGCCGAATTGGGGTTATCAACCTGGGCAAATCCAGGTCCCCTCCTACCTTAGTGACCTCACAGGGAAGCACTGTCACTCCCCCTGCATTGAGTCAGAGTAATATCCCAGAAGGGGCTATTACCCGCAACTCCGGACTGGGAGGTCCGATTGGGACGGTTCTGGTGCCATCAGATCCGCCCGGGTCCCCTCTGCATTTTGAGTCCAAGCACGACTCATTTACCGGACTCCTACTAGCAGCTCTCTATATCTCACCGCCCCAGGGTGCCACATAGACTCCGAGGATATGCACAGATTCGGCTTGAAGTCCCGATTCTAACGATGTAGGTGGTGTATGGCTGAGACGCACGGTAATATCATAACTGTGTATAATATTACGGAGCCAGCAGTATGCTCTCCTGTGGTGCCTAGCTTCCTTTTGGTTCTGCCAGGTCACTGTCCACTTTCTTTGATGAGTGGACACAGCTCCCAGGGGGTCTTCCTCTCTCTCTTTGTTGTAAAGGCCTGAGAGGACAAGCGATCTACATATCACAGGAGATGGCCTTCTGCTGGGTGAGTGGAACACAGACCAGTTCCTCTGACACCTATCTGCTAAACAAACCATTTATCCCTGTGGTAACTTTTCTGATTGAAGGAGTTGTGTGAAGGAAAGGGGGGGTGACACCAGGAGAGGGCTTACGGACATGACTTGAATATCATGATTTATCGTCATATCTCCGGATTTACCTCACACCTCGCGGCGGCGAAATTCACTGCCTACACAGACAATAATCCGTTGACCCATCTGGATACGACCAAGCTAGGCGCACTGGAACAGCGGTGGGTGGCTCGGCTGTTCAACTATGACTTCACTATCAAATACAGAGCCGGCCGCAAGAACACCAACGCAGACGCGTTATCCCGAATGCCCCACCTGCCTGACGGGGGGGTCAGAAGACGACGACCTCGAGGAAATAGAGTTGCCCGCGTTCCACCGGCCGAAAAACATTGTCAATCAGCAACAGGTGAACCTGGACCAGTTACGCAGCCAGGGGTGGCAAGAAGCCCAGGACCAGGCGCCTGCCGTCCAGTTGGTCAAGACCATGATTGCACAGGGCTCCTCCAAAATGGATCCCTCAGCTCCCTCTGAAGCCCAGCGGCTGTGGAAAGAAAGAGCCCGGCTATACCTGCATCAAGGGAAGCTGTATCGGGAGCTGATCAACCCAAAAATTCATGAGAAGGTTCGCCAGCTGGTGGTTCCTCAGGCCAGCGTACCCAAAGTCCTACAGGCATACCATGATGGCGCTGGACACTTCAGTTGGAAGAAACTGGAAATGTTGCTGAGAGAGCGGTTCTATTGGAGTGGGATGCGGGAGTCTGTGGAGGCCTGGTGTCGAGAATGTGGTCCCTGTGCACTGAGAAGAAGGGATGAAGCCAGCCAGAAGGCTCCCCTACAGCCGATCATCACCCATCAACCGCTGGAATTGGTCGCCTTGGACCACGTCAAGCTCACACCCAGCCGAAACGGGTATACCTATGCCCTGACCATCGTGGACCACTACTCGCGGTTCATGGTGGTTGTACCAGTTAAAGATCTGACAGGCCGTACCGCAGCTAGAGCATTCCAGGCCTACTTCTGTCGACCGCATGGGTACCCGGAGAGGGTGCTCACGGATCGGGGTCCGGCCTTTGAAGCAGAAGTGTTCCAGGAGTTTTGCCAGTTGTATGGGTGCAAGAAAATCAGGACCACGCCATACCATGCCCAAACCAATGGGATGTGTGAAAAAATGAATCACCTGGTCCTGGGTCTCCTCAAGACACTACTGTTGGAAGAACGAAACCTGTGGCCGGAGAAGCTGCCTGACCTGGTAGACATGTACAACAACATTCCCTGTGGTTCTACCAAGTGCACACCCGCATATCTGATGAGAGCCCGACCGGGCCGGCTGCCGGTAGACCTGGAAATGGGCCTGGACGCTCCGGAGGCTCTTCCCTCCACTGCAAACTGGGATACCAAGCGGCAGGCGCAGTACCGATGGATCCAGGAATATGTGGAAAAGAATCTGCGTCAGAGCCGAGAAAAACAAGAGCAGCGCTTCAACAGACAGGCCCCAGCTGTTCCTTTTGAGCCTGGAGATGTAGTGCTGAAACGGAAGAGGAGAACCCATAAGCTTGATGATCAGTTGGAAAGAACCCCGTATGTCATACAGCCCACTGGATGGGAGAACGAGAAGACTTATCTAATTAGTCGCGACCAGGGGAGAACCACGGCTACAGTTTCCAGGGACCACCTAAAGAGATGCCCACACCCCTTACGATTGTCAGATGAAGTCCCAGTCTCCATACCGAACGGGGAAAAGAAAGAGGTGATCCACACAGTGATGGGCGACTTTCCCGTAGACTGGCCTATGCAGAACGGTGCGGTGATTATTCCGGTGATAATTTTCCCACAACCCGCGGAAAAAGTGGAAACGGAAATAACCGCCAGTGAACCGCTTGAACCAGTGCCCAGGGATGCACCTATACCAAGCCCCCGTAGGTCTCCACCTGCCATACCCGACAGATGGGAAGAGGAACCAGTTGTCTCCTTTGTCCCAGTGCCCCCCAATGACGTCATTGGGCCCAAAGGTCCACACGCCCCAACCTAGGTAGGTCCCCACTTAGGTATAGGGAAACTGCCATCTAGGGGTGCCGTATGTTGATTGTGTAAATATCTGAATGAATGAGCACTAATTATCCGAGACTGTCACCTGATTGAGAAGACCAGTTGTCTCCGTTGGGACCTTAAGTTACATGCTTGCCTTAAAAGCCCATGCCCACATGAGAAACTACTCATGAACACGGCCGAGAACTAGCAGGCCACCCACGAACTTGTGGGCTTGTAAATAATTGAGGGCTGGAGTCCCGTTGACCGCCTCCGTAGAGGCAGGTTGGAGGAGGGACCCACAGCAGAGCAGGCTGGGGTCCGGTCACCACCAGGACCGGTGACCATCCTCCGGGGTCAGGGGTCCCCCCTGGATGTGGGGCCCCCTGAATGACAGTCGGGTGCGAGATACCGTACCCGTTCCCGCTTGGGCAACCTGAACCAGGTTCTGTTTTCCGGACAGGGGAAAAGGGGTGCTGCCCGCTTCTTAGGGGCAGCATCAAGGTTTAGGTTGTTTGGGTGGGGAAGCGGAAGAAATGGGACCCGTCCGTGTTATTAAAAGTGTTTTCATTAATGTTTGCAACGTTTAAAGTGACATGCCTCCCGTAAGGGAAGATTTGAAAATGCATACTGTTCTTGTTATTTATCTTTTTCAGAAAAAATAAAACCGGTGGTGGACGGGCAGCCCACGGACGGTCTGCGTTTTACAAGGGGGAGTGTGACTCCCTGGACCCCTGGGGTCACAGAATACCATCACATACACACACACCCCCTCCCCTGGTAAGGAACACCCGTCAAACAAAACCCTTGTTGCCCCCTCCAGGGTCTGATGTCCACACCAGGTGGGGCGGAGCCAGGCGGTTGGCCCCACCCACCGAGCAGTTCACAGGCCTGGAGGCGGGAAAAGTAGTTAGAGTTCACTTTTGGAGCTGAAGTGGAGAGGTGGTAGAGAGAGAAGGAGAGAGACTGTGTGTGTCTGGGTCGGAGCCCAGGCACAATCAGCAAGGTCGGCAGATGGTGGTGGCTGTCTGCAGGAGTAGGTGGAGGTCTGCGGAACCATAGGACCGGGGTCGGGCGTTGGCCCGCCGGTACCGAACCGGAGAGCGGATTGAAGCCAAGCACCAAGGCAGGGTACTCAGACTCCAACTAGGCTCGCAAACTGCCGTAACGGTCAAATTCTCTGATTGCAGTCTGGACCTCAGGGGTTCATTCCCAACCAAGTCCCGTCAGAAGGCAACAGCCCAACCCGTCCGGATAAGAGCCACCGCCAACGGCCAGAGATCCAAGGGCCAGCGCCTGTGGGCAAAACGGGCTCTCCCGACACGTACAAGCCGGGGAGCGGACCACCCGTGGGAATCCATAGGGGTCAAACACTTACACATAGGTGCAGGGAACGACAGACACCATCAACCCGTCCGGGGAGAGGGAAGATACCGAAGCCGACTGCGGGCCCCGTCCATCCAGCCGTTTGGTTTACCAGAGACTCTGTTTTTGACTACCTGAGTGAGTACACCAGTGCCATCCGGCACAGCGCTGCACCGTAACGCTGCCTCCCCGCATCGGCACCTGCACCTATCCCCTCCTCCCTACTACCCAACCGGGGCCCCGGGACCAACAGCCCCTACCCACGGAGGGGTCAACACCTTAAGCTGCTCTCCGCCATCGCTCCTGGGATCCCCCGTCACCAGCAGCGGTGGTGCCCACGATCACCACAACCCGTGGGTGGCGTCACAACCGACATCCCTCCACCAAAGCTCCCCTTTTCACTCGTGGGCGAGGAGGCGCTGCTCGAGCCCCCGGGTCCGGCTCCGTGCTCGAGCCACCGAGGAGCAGAAGCACCGGACCCAAGCGGCAGCGATTCCCAAGGCAAGCGGCGTTCCCGACCCCTCTGCCCGCGACAAATACACAGCCCCATGTTGCAAGACTCTACACAATTTCTGGAAGCTGAAAACATCCCATCTCTTGCATGGCCAGCATACTCACCTGACATGTCACACATTGAGCATATTTAACATGCTCTTGATTGGTGTATATGACAGTGTGTTCAAGTTCCTGCCAATATCCAGCAACTTCACACAGCCAGTGAAGAGGAGTGGTCCAACAATCCACAGTCTACAATCTTATCAACTCTATGTGAAGGAGATGTGTTGCACTACGTGAGGCAAATGGTAGTCACACCAGATACGGACTGTTTTTTTTACCACCTCTAATACTGAAAACTGCACATTTTGGAGTAGCCTTTTAGGGTATGTTCACACGCTGCATCCTTTTTTTACCGTAAAGATGCAGCATTATTTTCCCAAAAATGCACCAAAAACGCACCATGGCAAAAACACATCAAAAAACGTAATGCGTTTTTCACGCATTTTTACCGTGTTTTGCCCAGTGCGTTTTTTAAGTCAAATCTATTGACCGAAGGGCTCAAAAACGCTGGAAAAATGCAAAAAGAATTGACATGCTGCATCTTCAAAAATGCAGCCAAAAAAAGATGCCCAGTGTGAACAGCAAAATCAAAATCGCATAGACTTTGCTGGGGGAAGGAAATGCATGCATTTAGGTGCATCTTTAAGACCTCAAAAACACACCAAAAACGCAGTAAAAGATGCCCTGTGTGAACATAGCCTTATCGTGGCCAACCTAAGGTACACCTGTGGAGTAATCATGCTGTGTAATCAGAATCTTCATATGCCACACCTGTTTGGTGGATGGATCTCAGCAAAGGAGAGTGCTCATTAACACAGATTTAGACAAATTTGTGAACAATTTCTGAGAAAAAGGGCTTTTGAAAAATGGGAGTAAAAACAAAAGTGCAAGAGAGAAAAGCAGTCCAGCTCACCACACTGCCTTGCTGGTATGATCCAATCCTGCGCACGGAAGTGCTTTGGCCACCAATCAATGTAGAAAAGAAGAAAGGTTTCCAGCACCAGGGAGGAAAATTAAAAGTCCATTTTATTGAAGAATTATATCAAATATTAAAAATCCAGCAAGTAAGGCATGAGTGTCGGATAGCCAGCAGAACGCGTTTCGACGTTGTGTCTTAATCATGTTCTGATAATACCTGCGTTCAGCTTCCTTTTGTTAGTTCCCCCTACTTCCTATAATCAGATACACATGTGTTCGTTACCCAAGATAACTCCCATGCCATTGGCTGTGGGATATCTGGTAGGGTGGAAGTAATTAAAGGAAAAGCTGAAGTGGGAAAATATAAAATAAAACATACAATAACACATATGTTAAAAATAGAGACATAGATAATTCTCTATAATTGGTAGTGGATAAATAGGTTATAGATATACTCAATATTTACAAGTGTAGGGCATATATTACATTACCAACAACATATAAAGAATATTTCAAAAATATATATTTATAGTCTAGATCGGTATTATAATCCGATAAATACAAAGAAACAAATTTGTAAAAAATCAAGAATATGTCCCTGTGAAGATCTCCAAAAATATAAATCTGAGACAAGACACGAATAAAGTGTATTTAGCCCAGTTTATGTGGATTAAATTATGCTATGCAGAGTTCAGGCGCAGTTGCGATGTACGAGTAGCGCATTATATAAACTAGGATGTAATAAGCAGAAACATATCACAGGCAGAGCTATGGGGGGGATATATTAATATTAAAATTGAAAAACAACCCCTTTTACACATATTGTCTGATTTTACCTGAAGTGAAAGGGGCAAATAGATATATGTCCAAGTTATAGGGCTAATAATGTAAGATTAGATCCTGACGGTTGTTTAAGCCATTCGGATGTCCAGTGCCCAGGGTGAAGATCCAGAAGGTCTCTCAGTTTATGAGCTTCCTTCTGTGATCCCCACCCCGGGTTGGTCTGTGAACTTGTTTGATGCCCATAAATTGGAAACCGCTGACATCCCCCTTATGGACTAATGCAAAATGTTTCGATATTGCAGAAATTTGCGACCGCATTCTGTTTTGTCACATCTGAGAGATGCCTCCTGATCCTAACTTTTAATGGTTCGGTGGTGCAACCAGTGTATTGAACATTGCAAATTTTACATGTAATCAGATATACAATATAGGTTGCGTTACAGTTGATTAAAGAACCTATAGTAAATATTTTTTGATTGACAGTAGAATGGAAATGTTTTCCTTTTTGAACAAAATTACATGTTTTACATCTGGTTGCACCACATTTATAAAAGCCCTTGATGATAATCCAGGAGGATTTCTCAGTATGTCCACAATCACTATTAAAAAGGCTTGGGGAAAGGATGCTATTAAGAGTCGGAGCCCGTTTAGCGACACATTTGATTTTACCCTGTGTAAGTTGTTTCAATGTTGTGTCCTCATTTAGAATCGATAGATATTTTTTTACTATATGGGTGATGGCAGTATATTGGTTACTGTAGTTAGTGGAAAAAATTATATTGTTATCCATATTCCTCTTTTTATGTGAAGATTTATTATAATACAGTAGATCTTGTCTGCTAATTTCCCCCACAATTTTCCTAGCTCTATTTAAAACCCAGTGGGGATACCCTCTGTTAGAAAGACTATCGCAGACCTGGTTTTCTTCCTTAACATAATCACTTGGTTGTGAACAATTGCGTTTTGTTCGAATAAGTTCCCCTACCGGGATATTATTTTTGGTGGGCAAACTGTGGAAGGAATCTGCTGTTAAAATGGAATTGGTGGCTGTGGGTTTGCGGTATGGAGTAATTGTAACCAGATCCAAATTATTGATAGATAAAGTAATATCCAAAAAGTTCATAATATTTGGATGGTTATAATATGTAAATTTTAGGTTGAATTCATTATTATTCATGTATCGAACAAAACTATGTATAGCATCTACTGGGCCAGACCAAATCATAAGCAAATCATCCAGATATCTGTCATACCATGGCAGATATCTGGAGAACGGGTTATTGTCAGCAAAGAGGAAATCTTCCTCCCACCTCGCCATTACAATATTTGCCAGCGAGGGGGAGAAGCAAGCCCCCATGCTGACTCCTCTGCACTGTAGGAAGAAAATTTTATCAAAGGAAAAATCATTATGTTTGAGTAAAAAATCAATTGATGAGATCAAAAAATCTTGCAGACAAATGTCATAATTACTGAATCTGTCCAGGTGTTGGAAAAGGCAACGTAGTGCCACATTGTGGGGTATAGATGGGTACAAGGATACCACATCGCAGGAAAGCCAGGAAAAATGTGGTTCCCATCTATAACTGTCAAAGGCTTTTACAACCTCTTTAGTATCCCTGATATAACCTGGTATATCAGGGTTCAGACAGATCAGGTATATCAGGTATCTCGTACATCGCAACTGCGCCTGAACTCTGCATAGCATAATTTAATCCACATAAACTGGACTATATACACTTTATTCGTGTCTTGTCTCAGATTTATATTTTTGGAGATCTCCACAGGGACATATTCTTGTATTTTACAAGTTTTTTTCTTTGTATTTATCGGATTATAGTACCGATCTAGACTATAAATATATAATTTTGAAATATGCTTTATATGTTGTTGGTAATGTAATATATGCCCTACACTTGTAAATATTGAGTATATCTATAACCTATTTATCCACTACCAATTATAGAGAATTATCTATGTCTCTATTTTTAACATATGTGTTATTGTATGTTTTATTTTATATCTTCCCACTTCAGCTTTTCCTTTAATTACTTCCACCCTACCAGATATCCCACAGCCAATGACATGGGAGTTATCTTGGGTAACAAACACATGTGTATCTGATTATAGGAAGTAGGGGGAACTAACAGAAGGAAGCTGAACGCAGGTATTATCAGAACATGATTAAGACACAACGTCGAAACGCGTTGTTCTGCTGGCTATCAGACACTCATGCCTTACTTGCTGGATTTTTAATATTTGATATAATTCTTCAATAAAATGGACTTTTAATTTTCCTCCCAGGCGCTGGAAACCTTTCTTCTTTTCTAAAAACAAAAGTGTTGCATTTCTATTTTTGTTCAGTGTAAATATAAGACACTTGATCAATATTACCACCACACAGTGACCATATGGTGGGGTTGACAGTGCCACCATTGGTAATGCTCTATTGTTACCTTCTCAGTCTTTCCATCTGGCCCATACAGGTATGATGACTTCTTCCAACAACAACTGGTCTGCAAAATAAGCAATGCAAACAATTGACTTCTCACATTTCCATCTCTATCCTTACTTATTACCAACCTACACAAACTGCCCATCCATTTGCCCACAAACTGCATCTCCACCACACAGCAGTACCTTCAAATACTGTAAATCAGAAAAAATGTTGTCAATAGTATAATGACCGCACATAAATAGTGGCAACACCCCCTATGAAAACAATCAGGCACTGCTCCAAAAGTAGTAGAGCTAAACAGTTTTCCTCCCCTTATTCTTAGAGCCATGACTTTTATGTATCCATCCGCATAGCCATATGAGAACTTGTTTTTTGTGGGACGAGATGACGATTTGAATGACAATGTTCATTTTACCACATGGTGTACTGGAAAACAGGAAAAAAAATTCTAAGTGCAGTGAAATTGTGAAAAAAAAAGCAATTTAGGCAGTTTGTTTGGGAGGGTGATTGTTTTTACTCCACAATTTGTGGTAAAAATTAACTGGCATCAATGATTATCCACGTCAGTGGCATTACAGTAATACCAAACTTGATCAATTTTTGATTATTTTAGTGGTGAAAAAATCTAAACTTTATGATACAAAAATGTTTTTGTTTGTGCTTCCATTTTAAGAGACCTGTTATGTTTTCATTTCTTAGTCAATGGAGCTGTGTGAGAGCTTTTTTTGCAGGGTGCGCCCATTTTGAACTCAATGCATTTTTTTGAGACCTTGCAACCAACCAACCTGCAATTTTAGCGTTTTAAATTTTTTTCGGTTTATGTTTTTTTTCTAATTCATTTTATATTTTGATAGATTAGACTTTCATGGTTGCAATGGTACCCCATTATTTTTATACGTTTTTCATATCTTTATTTTTCATGCGTGAAAAGGTGGGTGATTCAAATTTTTATTTTTTTTTAAACTTTTTTTTTTTAACCATTTAAGTGTATTTGTTATTCACCTTAGAACAACTGAACCTACAATATAGACTGATCACTTGTGCTATATGTGGAGACCCGGGGGTGAGTCTGTGCTCTCATCCGCTGGCCTGGCCGCCTTTAGAAAGACAGCGTGGCCCAGGGCTCAGCCCAACTAAACGCCAACCTCCTTAACCGTGGAACACTACTCAGACAACACAGGGTGAGGGAATCACAATATTAAGACTTTAGTGGATCCCCAAACAAGTAACGGCACATAGCACATAACCAGCAAAACACACAAATGTAACAGGCAACAGAGTCTCACCCTTCCGCTGGCTCACAAGGGATTAGAATCTCCGTGCCTCAGAGCTTCCAGGGTTACTTACTCCAATCCAGCAGCACCCTGCTTCGTAGCTGCAGGTAATCGCGTCCTCCCATCAGCTGTTCTGCACTCCTGTTGTGACCAAGCGCGCTCACGCGGTCACAACGGGAACTGAAGAAGCGAGGGCGCATGCGCCGCCCTCTCCTGCAAAATACTAAGTACTGCGGGCTTCAGAAACATGGCGCCAGAGATAAGCGCTATGCGCAGGTGCCAACTCCGGCATCATGTTTCTGAAGAGAGAAATTTACAAACAACCAGAGAGAGGGAGGAACAGGCGGCGTGGGGGCAGGGATACAAGTGCATAACCCGCCCAGACATTAGGAGAGAGGTGCACACGTCAATCAAAAAGTGCACGAATTTTCAAACTTTATAAAGTTGAATTTCACTGCCTAAACACACGAGCTGCCCCCTGATGGTATGTAAACACTGTGCCTGATAGTGCCAGTACTGCATTGGCTGAACCTTATACATGAAAATCCTGATGTTTGGTTCCCTTTAAATGATCAATATTTCAGCAACTTTATTTTCATAACCTAAACCAAATTTGGGAGGGTTTCAGCTTTCAAAAGAATAATTATAAAATCAATGGATGAATTTAAAGTCAGGTTACAAGCTTTTATTTACATAACATGGATAAGTGACAAAACTTCTGTCAGGGAGTGTAGTACACCTCTTTGTACCCCACAAAGGAAGAATGTCCACCATTTTTTATCTTTCTAAGTAAGACTTTGTGCCTTATAGTGATAATACTTCATAGGAAATAATTATGTCCCATGTGTGCCAACTTATAAAGCAGTAATGGACTGAATGCTCACTTATAAAAAAAAAAAAAAGTCCCATGGTTGAAAAGTTAAATGACAATACACAATATAGTTGAATTCTGGTGGACACCATCAAGTTTGAAGAAACTTACAGACTCTGTATAAGACATGCTTGTACTTAAATAAGAAAGCAAGAATATGCTGCATTGGATGTATAACTTTTATTTTTCTTTGCAGGCTACTTTATGCCTGCTTTATTATAGCAATGGCAATAATGCGTTTGCTAAACAATGAAGTGGAGACAATCGTGATGTCACTATCGCTAATAAGTGGTTGGTGCAATGTGATCTATTTCGCTCGTGGATTTCAACTGCTTGGTCCTTTGTGTATAATGATTCAGAAGGTAAAAAGACATTCATTGGCCTCAGTGGCCACTTATCCTTACTGGCATCAAGACTAAGCACTCATTAAGATAAGCGTTCAATTTATATTCCAAAATCAGTGATTTCCAATATTTTTTCTCCATTACGGAATCCATTAAGGTTCTCTACTCTTCCAGGAAACCAATAACTCAGGACAGTGCTTGTTGAGGATGCACGTTAAGCTATAATTCTAGACTTGCCCTTTATAATAGCTTTCTTCTGCTTTCTTTTGAGGAAACCATGAGCAGTTGTTTTTGAACATCAGTTCATCTTAGGGTAGTTTCTCTGCAATGAGATTGTGTGTATTGTCTAAGTACTAAGCTAATTTCATGTCACAGGGCTTGAATTAAACTCCTAATTCCCTGAGATTTTTTACCTTAAAAAGGGAACTGGTCATGTTAATTTTTTATATTAAACCGCCCCTAATGTGTTTTAGATGATGTAATGTGAATCACTAGCATGGTTTAAGAAAATATTCCATGAATTTATCTTAAAAAAAGTATTTTTATGCTTAGGTGAATGCAGTACATACTTTAGGTTTCAGTCAGCGCTTTTAGTGGGTTCAGTCACTGTCACTCAAGTTCTAGCATGATTTTTTTTTAACTTTGTCACACCTCGCTACCACTTCTCCTTTGCTGAGCTCGCCCATTACGGTCACATAGTTATAGCACCCCCACAGGTCCTTCACCACCACAGTCCTTCACCACTACTTCTCCTCTGCTTAGCTCCGAGGCTCAGCATTGAAGAAGTGGAGCTGACGGACCTGTGGTGATGTTGTGACCAAGTGACCATAATGGGCAAAGCTCAGCAGAGAAGTGGTGGTGAAGGACCTGTGGTGTAATCAATTACAATATGGGGGGGCGTGACTAAGTTAAATAAAGAATCATGCCTGAATTTGAGTGACAGTGACTGAACCAAGCAAAAGTGCCGTCTTTTTGACTGAAACCTAAAAGGCTGCATTTACCCGTCTTTTTTTTTTTTAAGATAAATACCTGCATAATTTAAAACACATAAAGGGTGCGGTTTAATACATATAAAAAAAGAACATGACAGGTTCCCCTTAAATAATCAGAAACTTAAAAGGAGTTTTCCCAGGTTCCCGAGATATCCTAACAGTGAAACATACTCTCAGGCTAAAATCACCTACCTCTCCAGCACTGCTATTCTGGTCTCCTGCAGAACAGTCACTTGGTTGCAGCAATGATGTACTAGTGTGACCGCTGCAGTCAACCATTTGTTTCAGTGGTGTATCACATTTGAGGCCAGTAATTGGATGTAATTCTCACGTGGTAAACAGCACATCAACACTGCAGCCAAATAAACAGTCAATGTTGTGGAGGCACGAAGAACAATAGCTACAACTTTCAATACACTCTGCACAAATAGTACAGATACTTTATTTATTGTTTTTATATATATATATATATATATATATATATGCATACACACACACACTGTATGTATATATATATATGTATATATATATATTATATATATTATATATATATTATATATACTAGCTCTAGTACCCGGGCGTTGCCCGGGATACTAACTGTCTCTCTCCCAGTCTCTGTCTGTGTGTCGCTGTCTGTCTCACAGTTTCTTTCTCTCTGTCTGTATTTGCATCAGTCTGTCTCAATCTCTGTATCTGTCTGTCTCTCTCTCTCTCTGTCTCTTTGCCAGTGTGTCTCTTCGTCCGGCTGTCTTTTTGTCCGGCTGTCTCTTTCCCGGTCTGCCTCTTTCCCGGTCTGCCTCTTTCCCGCGCTGTCTCTTTCCCAGTCTGTCTCTGTCTTTCTCTATCCGTCTCACCACCGACATCTTTTTACCTCACACATAAGCTTCGTATACTAACAGTTTATTTTGTTCCTATAGCAACTACTGACAGTTGCTATTTATAGCCTGGAGCTCCCAGCTCCATTCAGTTTAATAGCTGCAGGATTTTTGTAGAGTAACTGGAAAGGACGGGGTTAAATTTTCCCGCCCAAACATAGTCTATGACGTTCCCTGAGTCACATGGAGTGTGTGCAAAATTCCGTGATTGTACATGCAACGGTGCGGATTCCTTTAGCGGACATACACACACACACACACACACACACACACACACACACACACACACACACTGAGCTTTACAGTGCTGGCCAAAAGTATTGGCACCCCTGCAATTCCGTCAGATAATACTCAGTTTCTTCTTGAAAATGATTGCAATCACAAATTATTTGGTAATATTATCTTCATTTAATTTGTCTTCAATGAAAAAAAATAAAAAAAATTGTCATAGAGCCAAATTGGATATAATTCCACACCAAACATAAAAAAGGGGGTGGACAAAAGTATTGGCACTGTTTGAAAAGTCATGTGATGCTTCTCTAATTTGTGTAATTAACAGCACCTGTAACTTACCTGTGGCACCTAACAGGTGTTGGCAATAACTAAATCACACTTGCAGCCAGTTGACATGAATTAAAGTTGACTCAACCTCTGTCTTGTGTCCTTGTGTGTACCACATTGAGCATGAAGAAAAGAAAGAAGACCAAAGAACTGTCTGTGAACTTGAGAATCCAAATTGTGAGGAAGCATGAGCAATCTCAAGCCTACAAGTCCATCTCCAAAGACCTGAAAGTTCCTGTGTCTACGGTGCGCAGTGTCATCAAGAAGTTTAAAGCCCATGGCACTGTGGCTAACTTCCCTAGAAGTGGAAGGAAAAGAAAAATTGTTGAGAGAAATTTCAACGCAAGATTGTGCAAGATTGTTGGATAAAGAACCTCGACTAACATCCAAAACAAGTTCAAGCTGCCCTGCAGTCCGAGGGTACAACAGTGTCAACCTGTACTATCCGTCGGCGTCTGAATGAAAAAGGACTGTATGGTAGGATACCCAGGAAGACCCCACTTCTTACCCCGAGACATAAAAAAGCCAGGCTTGAGTTTGCCAAAACTTACCTGAGAAAGCCTAAAACGTTTTGGAAGAATGTTCTCTGGTCAGATGAGACAAAAGTAGAGCTTTTAGGGAAAAGCCATCAACATAGAGTTTACAGGAAAAAAAAGGCATTTAAAGAAAAGAACACGGTCCCTACAGTAAAATATGGCGGAGGTTCCCTGATGTTTTGGGGTTGTTTTGCTGCCTCTGGCACTGGACTGCTTGACTGTGTGCATGGCGTTATGAAGTCTGAAGACTACCAATACATTTTGCAGCATAATGTAGGGCCCAGTGTTTGAAAGCTGTGTCTTCCTCAGAGGTCATGGGTCTTCCAGCAGGACAATGACCCAAAACACACTTGAAAAAGCACTAGAAAATGGTTTGATAGAAAGCACTGGAGACTACTAAAGTGGCCAGCAATGAGTCCAGTCCTGAATCCCATAGAACACCTGTGGAGAGATCTCACAATGGCAGTTTGGAGAAGGCACCCTTCAAATCTCAGGGACCTGGAGCAGTTTGCCAAAGAAGAATGGTCTAATATTCCAGCAGAGCATTGTAAGAAACTCATTGATGGTTACCGGAACCAGTTGTTCGCAGTTATTTTGGCTAAAGGTTGTGCAACCAAATATTAGGCTAAGGGTGCCAATACTTTTGTCTGGCCCATTTTTGGAGTTTTGTGTAAAATTATCAATGATTTGATTTTTGTTTCATTCTCTTTTGTGTTTTTTCATTGCAAGCAAAATAAATGAAGATAATAATACCAAAGAATTTGTGATTGCAATCATTTTCAAGAAGAAACTGAGTATTATCTGACAGAATTGCAGGGGTGCCAATACTTTTGGCCAGCACTGTAAATATATTAGATTATATATTAGATTTTATATTTTTATTATATGTACCGCCCCAGCAGCCGGGCTGCTGCTCGGATCCGGATCCACGGTGGCTTGAGGGGTCTCCGGACCCGGAAGGGGTCGTGCGGACACTCGAAATAAAAGGGGGTATTTACAGGGGATTTTTTGGTTAGAGTTCATGACGCAACCCACGGTGTGTGGTAAAGTGGGATACCACCGCTGCTGTTGGGAGCGCCTCTTGGCGATGGAATGGCATCCAGGTGTCTAACCCCTCCGTGGGTAGGGGAAAGTGCCCCGGGGCTTGGTGATGGTGAGCGGGGAGCACCGTTGTCATGGAAAGTGTCACCGCGTACTCACTCAGTCCAATAACGCTGACACCGACAACTGGTAAACCGGAATTCTTAGCACCGCTGTAGCAGGGAGGGAGCACAATGGGATCCAGTGCCCGATGTTGTTGCTTGTTAGCCTGTGACTTTTTCCTTGGCACTTTCTTTACTTCTTGGCCACTGTAGTATAGAACTAGTCGGGTCCCGCTCACCCGTATGGCTAACGAAGTGAGCTTGCTCTCAGGGTTCACGCTTGGGATTTTCTGGACTGTGCATTGGGAAAGTCCTACCCCCCTCGTTGCGATATTACCCCAATTTTGGAGCGGGTGGAGGACAAATCATGAAGTCTTCGCCCTCATTGGGTAAATTACCAGGACGCTTGAAGCTACTTCCCGGTCTAGGGTCCACGTACCCCGCCAGGCCCTGGCCCCTGCCCGGAGATGGCTCAAGGCCGCCGGCTGCCATGCTCGGCAGTTCCGTGCCCCTTGACACGATCCCCTGCGACCGGGGTTCCAGCTCCTACCAGGCCCAGACCAACGTCTGCCACCTAGTAACTGAGGAGCCCAGCTCCTAACCTCCTTTAACTAACTTGTGACCTCTCCTCACGAGAGTCACCACACAACTGACTACTCCTGACACTCCTGACCCTCCCTAACCAACCCCCCAAGTGAGCGGCCCTATTCCCTTCAGGCTACCCATTGGTGTGTCTGGTGGTTGTGGTGCAGACTGTTTATAGGATTTTTGATTGGCTTCTTCTTAGCAACACCAAAGGCCAGGGACCCGTAACCAAGGAGGAGATGGACACCATGCAGAAGGGCAGATTGCACAAAGTCCTGTGACGACCTGATAGGCCAGGGCGTCACACTCCCCATTGGTTAAACGTAGCTCATCCCCAAACTACAGGACACCAGAGGTTTATTTATTTATTTTTTTTAACTGTAGAAAAAGTAAAAAAAGGGTTAACTTTTTTTCGTTTGAAATTTTTATCCCTCGCAGGGCAGGCACTTTTCTTAAACATTACTTAATTTTAAAGAGTTCATCGCCCAACGATGGGACGCTACCGTTTTTTGTGGTAACGGAGGCTCAACCTGCTCTGTTGCAGCCCCTTCCTGCGACAGTCCAGTCCCAATGTCCCGGATCCCAATAACCCGCCACCCAAACAACCTGACCCCCTGGAAACCTATCCGTGGGTCCGTTACCAAGGTAAGGTCCCGGGCATGGTCTTAGACGATTTTGGTTGGCACAGGAGGTGCAACTACATACAATATATAAGTTTGTGTTGGTCACGCCCGTCCTATGACCATGGTCCATATTTACTTATAGATATAAAAGCAACGGAGTTCATGTACCAGGTGTATACTCTGTAAAGGAATCTGGTTGTTAATCAGGTAACTTCTTTGTTCATTTGCAATTGGTTACTCAAGCATTTATTTGCTAACATTTCTACATGAAAAAACAAACTGTGGAAAATAATAACCGAAAACACCGATACCTAACAGTTCTATGGCATCGTAAAACTACTGGCATTATAACATTTTTCAACACTGGTACCGCTCACTGGGAGGCTGGTAGTTGACTGCGGCAGCTGGCATAATTTGCTCATTCACCATAGCGAGCCATTTCACATCAAGGGCATACCAGCCCTGCTCACTCTAGTGCGGTGTATAAGTGACCACCTCCCCTCGCTACAGATTTCGGCCCGGGTGATCCTTTGGGAGATGCTGCTCGATATCCCTGCGAGCTATGAAGACTTCATCGGGGAGACTTGCTTCCCAGAGGAAACCCCACCCCTTCTTAGGGTCAAAGCGTCGTACGAGGCCCCTTCTCTGTGGCCCTCGCACGCAGAACGTGGCCTTCCTTAAATTCTTCTCTCTTTTTGTACGGGCAACAATCTCCCACTGCTGTTGGTCTGGAGTTGTCACTGCTGGTGTCAGTTGTCGCTGGTGTCATTCCCAGCAGGGGGCATCAGCGTCCGGCCTCAGCTACCTAACTGGCTCTGGCTTGATGTGGAATCCTTCGGCCACAAAAGCCTTCGGGATGCCGTTAGGGTGGCAGAACGAGCAGGTCTCCAGGCTCTGCTTTCGCAGCTGTAGGGAAAGAGACCGACTGCTCCACAGCCGGGGTTGCAGGGTCCGGGTGCTCCGCCTCAGAGGACAGGCCCAGTGATACGGCCAGGTCTGGTCTAGCTGGGGTCTGGACGACCACTGTCATGACCAGGATGATGGTTGAGACCGGGGTTTCTGTAGCTGGAGACTCATACACTAGCACTGTGAGTTCCACTGCCAGAATTGGTGTGGGCAGCTCGGCGTCAGCCGAGGACGGGGTAGGTGATGGTGGAATGCTTGCTGCGAGCGGGGGCGGTCCGGATCCCTCAGCCACAGTGGCCGGATTAGGGTAATCGACAGGGACTGGGTAACCGCTAACCCTCTAATCTCGTGGGACTTCCATCTCACGGGCTCGTACTGCCATCGCCAAGCTCCTCATCTCTTCCCTCCAGTGTTTAGTATGAAGAGGAACTGCATCCGCATTATCCTGCACAGTTGTTCCATCTTTTCCTCTATCCAAGTCACGGTCCCAGGAACAGCACGTTCCGGTGACCAGCTCTGCTCGCCTTCTTGCCTCTGCGTTGTCCAGGAACGTTATCGCAGAGTCCCGTCGTCCCTGCTTAATTTCCGCTGCTGTTACATTCTGGCACGCCCCCTCGGTTTTCACTCATCACTCTTTCGCGCGCTGTGGTCCTCTGGGGACTTTCAGTTCCGGCCTCACAAGTAAGACGAAGGGCGGGGCTTAGACTTCGCGTGCTTTCTCGGGGAAGACGGCGTTTTGGCGAGAAAAGATGGCGGAATCAGCGGGAAGAGGAATTTTGACTTGCAGTTTTCGGTTTCAAGGCGCACGTCACCCAGGTGAGTCCTGCTCATATCCTGTTCGTGACGCCAGAAGTTTCGAGGTGTACCGCCTCGCTCTGTGTATTGGGAAAGTCCTGTCCCCCTCGTTGCATTAGTACTCCAATTTTGGAGCGGGTTGAGGACAAATCATGAAGTCTTCGCTTTCATCGGGTAAATTACCAGGACGCTGGAAGCTACTTACTGGCCTAGGGTCCACGTACCCCACCATGCCCTGGCCCCTGCCCGGAGATGGCTCAAGGCCGCCGGCTGCCCTGCTCGGCAGTTCCGTGCCCCTTGACACAATCCCCTGCGACCAGTGTTCCAGCTCCTACCATGCCCAGACCAACGTCTGCCACCTAGTAACTGAGGAGCCCAGCTCCTAACCTCCTCCAACTAACTTGTGACCTCTCCTCATGAGAGTTACCACACAACTGAGTACTCCTGACACTCTAACCAACCCCCCAAGTGGGCGGCCCTATTCCCTTCAGGTTACCCATTGGTGTGTCTGGTGGGTGTGGTGCAGATTGTTTCTAGGATTTTTGAACAGCCTTTGGTGTTGCTAAAACAAGCCAGGGACCCGTAACCAAGGAAGGAGGAGATGGACACCATGCAGAAGGGCAGATTGCAATGTCCTGTGACGACCTGATAGGCCAGGGTGTCATTATATATATATATATATATATATATATATATATATATATATATATATATATATATATATATATATATATATATATATATATATATATATATATATATATATATATATACACACACACACACACACACACACACACACACACACACATATACATATTATATATATATAATATATAACACACTGCAATATGTCTCATCAGAAAAAGCTACCATTAAGTCCATTGTGCTGTACATGAGAAGGTGGGACATGCAGATCACAAATATAAATAGTAATCAAACGGATAGTGAGAGACTTGTACAGAAGGGAGAGATCCCTGCCCTTGCGGGCTTACATTCTGAGGGTAATGGGGAAGGAGACAGAAGGTGTGTGTATGGTTGATTCAGCAGTTTTGGTAGTGGTGAAGCAGCAGTGGGATAATTGCAGACTGTAAGCTTTTCTGAAGAGATGTGTTTTCAAGTTCCAAATGTAGTAGATAGTAGGATGTGTTGGGGCACAGAATTTCAGAGGATGGGGAGATACTCTGAGAAATCTTACCGGACAGTTCTTCCTCTCCGCCATTAACTTGTCATACACTTAGATTTTAGCTGGGTTTTTTCAATCTTATTTAGACAAGAAAGATTGCAATATCATACATGTAAAGCTATGTTCACACAGGGCTTTTTTGGTTAGTTTTTTTCCTGACCAAAACCTGATCTTGTGGCAGGAAATCTCCTTTGAGTCATCTGCAATTTTGGTGTGTTATTCAGTGGCGTTTTTGGTGCGTTTTGTTTACAAAATGGGTTGAATCAATGAAAAAACGTTGCAAAAATGCTGTAAAGTATTGACATGCTGATTCTTTGAAATCTGCTGCAAAAACGCAGGTATTTGACAAAAGTCAGGAAAAAATCTGCAGGTGTTTGTGTGTGCGCATTAGATTTCAGAAATCTCATAGACTTGGCTGGTACTGGAAAAAGCTGATTTTTATTAGCATGGATGAGCATAAAACCAAGGCAAACCTGCAGCTAAAAAACTTAACAAAAAAGCCCTGTGTGAACATATCCTAATACAGCCCAATATTCTCTATGAAGAAAGGAGGGAGAAGGTAAAGTAGAGGAGCAGGGAAAGGAAACAGGCTGAGGGAGAAATAGAAGGATCAAGATGAACTTTCTAACCAGTCATTTACCTTCACTCCAGAACCTATTTCTGTCCAGACATCTCACCATGGCTGTATAAGGAGACCATGTTGTTGCAGCTTATCTTTGAATGCTAAAAAATGAACGAAAAGCGGAAATTCTCTTTGTGCTGTGTGATGTATGGGACAGATTACTAAAGCTAGTCTCTTGCTCTAGCTCACAGTGTACAGTGCTGGCCAAAAGTATTGGCACCCCTGCAATTCTGTCAGATAATACTCAGTTTCTTCTTGAAAATGATTGCAATCACAAATTCTTTGGTATTATTATCTTCATTTATTTTGCTTGCAATGAAAAAACACAAAAGAGAATGAAACAAAAATCAAATCATTGATAATTTTACACAAAACTCCAAAAATGGGCCAGACAAAAGTATTGGCACCCTTAGCCTAATATTTGGTTGCACAACCTTTAGCCAAAATAACTGCGAACAACTGGTTCCGGTAACCATCAATGAGTTTCTTACAATGCTCTGCTGGAATATTAGACCATTCTTCTTTGGCAAACTGCTCCAGGTCCCTGAGATTTGAAGGGTGCTGTTACGGGGGGCTGTCTGATAATAACCGAAAGGAGTATCAGACAGTCAGGGTCCACCGTGCAAAGACTTTGCTGCAGACTATGGCAGAGTGCAATACCTCTGTTAACTCACAGAAGGATATAATAAGAAAGTAAAGCAATTCCTCCCTTACTTGGAGGGTGTGTGGAATGATCTCTGTTAATAATCACAGAGACAAAGGCAATGTGTGCGAAATGGCACCTACCTAGGTCCGCTCTTCTAGTGGTGCAAAAGAGACGAACAGCAGCGTAAGCCGCACAAAGCTCCTACCTGCGTTCGCTCCACTAGTGTGCGAGGACACGAACCACTAGATATGGCACCTGCCTAGGTCCGCTCTTCTAGTGGTGCAAAAGAGACGAACAGCAGCGTAAGCCGCACAAAGCTCCTACCTCTGTTCGCTCCCCTAGTGTGCGAGGATACGAACAACTGCCAGACGCAGTATAAGGAACGTTACCCTAGCGGCAACGTCCACCTACGAGTATAATCACAAGGCCCAGCCAGACCATGTGCCTCAGGCACCTGCCTATGTCCGCTCCCCTAAGAGGTAAGGATACGGACAGCAGCCGAAGCTGTAAGGTATAAGAACGCTACCCTGCCGGTAGCGCTCACCTAGCATAGACAGAGGAATGCCTAGAGGAACGCGCACAGAGCGTCTACTCATATGCATGAACCAAGAGGACTGAGCACCATGCGGCGTGTGTCAGGGTCTTATATAGACTCTGTGCCTCATCCAAGATGGAGGACACCAGAGCCAATCCGCTTCCAGAACGACAGGAGTGACGTCATGCTGGCCTATCACCGAGCAAGACGTCACAAGCACATGACCAGCAACCAATCGGCATAGAAGGTGTCAGAGACATGTGACCTCGTGTCAGCGATGATGTCACCCGCACATGTGCAATGGCTCCAAGATTGGACTTAGTCTCCGGCGCTCGCACATGTGCAGTAGCAAGAAATCTGGACTTAGTCTCCAGCGCTCGCACATGTGCAGTAGCAAGAAATCTGGACTTAGTCTCCAGCGCTCGCACATGTGCAGTAGCAAGAAATCTGGACATAGTCTCCAGTGCTCGCAGCAACCGTAACAGGTGCCTTCTCCAAACTGCCATTTTGAGATCTCTCCACAGGTGTTCTATGGGATTCAGGTCTGGACTCATTGCTGGCCACTTTAGTAGTCTCCAGTGCTTTCTATCAAACCATTTTCTAGTGCTTTTTCAAGTGTGTTTTGGGTCATTGTCCTGCTGGAAGACCCATGACCTCCGAGGAAGACCCAGCTTTCTCACACTGGGCCCTACATTATGCTGCAAAATGTGTTGGTAGTCTTCAGACTTCATAATGCCATGCACACGGTCAACCAATCCAGTGCCAGAGGCAGCAAAGCAACCCCAAAACATCAGGGAACCTCCGCCATGTTTGACTGTAGGGACCGTGTTCTTTTCTTTGAATGCCTCTTTTCTTTCCTGTAAACTCTATGTTGATGGCTTTTCCTAAAAAGCTCTACTTTTGTCTCATATGACCAGAGAACATTCTTCCAAAACATTTTAGGCTTTCTCAGGTAAGTTTTGGCAAACTCCAGCCTGGCTTTTTTATGTCTCGGGGTAAGAAGTAGGGTCTTCCTGGGTATCCTACCATACAGTGCCTTTTCATTCAGACGCCGACAGATAGTACGGGTTGACACTGTTGTACCCTCGGACTGCAGGGCAGCTTGAACTTGTTTGGATGTTAGTCAAGGTTCTTTATCCACCATCCGCACAATCTTGTGTTGAAAACTCTCGTCAATTTTTCTTTTCCTTCCACATCTAAGGAGGTTAGCCACAGTGCCATGGGCTGGGGACCGCATCGCTGGGTGAGTACACAGCAGAGTGTGTGTGTTCAGTGTATACATGCATGTGCGCTATGTCTGTGTATGTGCTCGGTTTATTATCCATGTGTGTCTGCTATGTTTGTATACATATGTGTGTATATGTGCTCAATGTATACACGTGTGTGTGTGTGTGTGGCTGTAGCGAGAACCTGGAAGCCGGAACATCGAGGGAACATCGAGGACTAATCACAGTTCACAATGAACTCTGATGAACCCGTGAAGCTGTAGCGCGGGTCATCAGGATGTCATCAAAGTTCATTGGGAACTTCAATGACCTCCTGGATGTCACTGTGCTTGCAGAATACTCACCTGTCCCCGCGGTGCTGTCCTCATCGGTGCTGTACCCGGGGCTGTCCCCGCGCAGCTCCGGCTTCAAGGTCCTGAGTGCGGTGAATAATCGATGAATATAATGAGCGGCAGTCAGGAGCAGGAGGCAGCAGAGCCGGAGAACACAGGTAAATATGAAAAATCTTTTTATTTCACAGACCCGTGTTTTCTCAGATACCTGTCACACGTATGCAAACACGGATGCCACACGTGTGACCATAACCATACATGTGACTGGTACCTGATTAAAAACGGACGTCTGAAACCGGCCTAAATTAAAGATAGAGCATGCAGGGGGTAATGCTGGTGAAATTGCAGAAAATAAGTCATAGAGCAGGCTAATCTAGTGTTATTTGTCATGTACACATTCTGAAAAGTTACTTGAAAATACAGCTATTCTTTAGCTACTATAAGTAAACAAACAAAAAAGTCCAGTTCACCCCCAATATAAAGATGTGATCCTGAGACGGTGCATGGATGGAAGTCGAATCCACAGCATGTAGTTAGGTAATGAAAATCCAGCAACTGCGTCCAGTAAAATAGTCGAAGTTTTTATTTTACTGGACGCAGTTGCTGGATTTTCATTACCTACCTTTAGCTACTCAGTACACTTTCTTTTATTATTTCATCATGTTTCATTCCACAGATAAGTGTATCAAAAACAAAACACATTCTTTAAAGTTAAAATCTTATATTTGTTTAGGGCCAAGTTGTAAAAATAAAAATTTAAAGCAAAAAGTAATACAAACTGTAAAGCGGATTGGCTGTGTTCACACACTGCGTTTTTTACCTGCGTTTTTGGTGCGTTTTTGCTGCAGAAATTTCTTCAGAAATTCTTGTAACCTTTCTGCAGACATTCCCCAGCCAAACCTATGGCAAAAAAAATTAGCTGTGCGCACACTGTGTTTTTTTCCTGTGTTTTTTTCTTAAGAAAATCTACTGAAAGAATTTTCTTAAGAAAAAGAATGAGCATGTCACTTCTTTTTTGCAGCTAACTGCGTTAGTTACCATAGATAATGGCACAATAACGCAGGGAGCAACCAGCGGTAAAAACGCACCAAAAACGCGCCGAAAACCACCAAATTGCGGTAAAAACGCAGGTGCGTTTTTGGTGCGTTTTTTAACGCAGGTGAGCTAATCCTTCACTCTCAAGAAATTTTCTTAAGAAATTTCTTAAGAAAAATCCTTTTTCTAGTGTGCACATAGCCTTACTGTTATTCACGTGTTTGAAGAGGTCACTTTCTTCCAATAAAGTAGCAAAATCATGTTATACAGGTCCGTCCAGGCCAATGATCTGACTGTTCACAAATTATACCATTAAAGTTAGAATAAATTCAGCCAAATGATAATTCCAATAACATCTTTGGTAAATGTAACCTAACCTAACCTAGCTCTAAACATATCAGTGCTATTAAATAATTATGTAACCATGAAAGTTTTTCATTACTTTTGTATATTGTGTAGTAACTTAAAGCAATTTCGTTGTAGATGATCATAAATGACCTTTTACGATTCTGCGTTATCCTGTTCACGGTCCTTACTGGCTTTGCTGCAGGTATTACCTATACTTCTATAACCTACTATATTCCAATGTAAATTTAGGTGTGAAACAACTGAATTTCTTTCTATGTTCAGTGAATGTGCATGTGAGGTTGCCATTTCTCTAAAAGACATCTCAAACTTTGGCCCGCAGACTAATTTTATTTGGCCCGTGATGCAAGGCTCCCACAATTCTGTATGGAAGACTATGTGGGGCCCATTATTCTGTAAGCAGAACTATGTGGCGCCCACTATTCTGTATGGAAGACTATGTGGGGTACATTATTCTGTTTGGAGGACTATGTGGGGTACAGTATTCTGTATGAAGGACTACGTGGGGCCCATTATTCTGTATGAAGGACTATGTGGGGCCCATTATTCTGTATGGAGGGCTATGTGGGGCCCCTTATTCTGTATGGAGGGCTATGTGGGGCCCATTATTCTGTATGGAGGGCTATGTGGCGCCTATTATTCTGTATGGAGGATAATGTGAGGCTCATTATTCTGTATGGAGAACTATGTGGGGTACATTATTCTGTATGGGGGACTATGTGTGGCACATTATTCTGTATGGAGAGCTATGTGAGGTACATTATTCTGTATAAAGGGTTATAGGGGATACATGATTCTGTACGGAGGGTTATGTGGGTACAGGATTCCATATGGAGGGTTATGTTGGGCCCATTATTCTTTATGGCAGACTATATGGGGCCCATTATTCTTTATGGAGGACTATGTGGGGCCCATTATTCTGTATGAGGATGATGTGGGGCCCATTATTATGTAGAGAGGATGATGTGGGGTCTATTATGTAGGGAGGACGATGTGGGGCCCATTATTCTGTAAGGAGGACTATGTGGGGCCCATTATTCTGCATAGAGGACTATGTGGAGCCCATTATTCCTTATGGAGGACTATTTGGGGCTCATTAATCTGTACGGAGACCTATTTGGGGCATATTATTGTGTATAGAGAACTATTTTGGGCTTATTAATCTGTATGGTTGACTATGTGTGGTCCATGATTCCATGATATGGAGGACTATGCGAGGATTATGTGGGACCTGTGATTAGGTTGGCCCACGATTTTGTCCAAGTTTTTAACTTTGGCCCTCTGAGTTTGACATCTCTGCTTTAAAAATAGCTGAAATCTATTATGCCCAGGTTGAGGGTTGGCCACCGCTAATTGGCATAGCATAAAACAGGATTGCCAGCAGTCCTCTTTACATAAGTGTAATAACATTATTTTTATTTTTCTCCAGCTCTCCATGTCCACTTTCAGACCATGAATGCTACCATATTTACACACTTCAGAGACTTTCCTGTTACTCTCTCTACCGTATTCCAATTAATGATGGGTCTAAATGACTTACCAGTGCCACACAACGTTCCTATTCCAAAGATCATCCACGTTCTTTACATGGTCTACATGTTCTTTGCCTTTGTTCTACTTCTGAATCTATTAATTGCATTGATGACAGACACCCATTTTCGTGTCAGTAGTGAACGCACTACATTATGGCATGCTCAGGTAAGAGTTAAGGTGATTAAAGGGAGTTAAGAATTATAAGAATACATTTAAGTGTATGGACATCATCCTTGTTATAGCAGACATTATCAATTGATCTATAGGGGAGTCGGTCACCTCCAAAATACAAATTCAGCTACTTAAGCATTATGCCATTCAACTTGCATATCCAGCACTGTTCCGGTTTAAAAGTTCACGCTTGACAAGAGCGAGTGCTACCTAAAATTAAATGCACACTGACACCTACACTGGAGGAGCCAAGCGGTGCACACATAATGTCAAGGTGGACATTAACCCAGCAGGGGCATCCTGATCACTGGCACCTCCATGAAGCTTTTCACTTGCTACACTTACAGGTGGCGACAGGCAAGTGCTAGTGATCAGAGAACACCGGAAACCACGCTAACACCGTGTGCTCCGCTGGGCTTCTCAAGTGTCAGTGCGCACATGCAGAAACAGGGATTTAAGTTTAGTCAGCACTCCCTTTTGGCAAGCGAAGTCTGTCAATCAGTATCAGGCACAGTGCTGGTTATGCCAATGAGAAGGCATAACGATGCAAAGGCCACACAATATGTGTACTGAAGTGCCTTCATTTACATAAAAAATAAAAATTTATTTACAATCATTCCACTAAAATGTATATTACTGATAAAATTTTTATAAAAGGCTAAAAAAAGATTTAGAGAAATGGATGAGAAACTACTCGGCACATGAACAAAAGTATGTAAATCACATACTTGTGGAAGGAGGACGCTGGAGTTAGAGGGGAATCCTGAAAGTGTGCATATTGCACACGTTCACAATTTGGTCATCTGCAGTCAGTCAGTGAAAGCATAAATTTCTCATGAGCTCAGAAAACTCCTTTGACCCCTTAACGACTGCCGATATGCCTTTTATCGGCGGAAGATAAGGGTATTTATTCCTCAGTGTCGCTTTTTAATGACACTAAGTATAAAGCGATTAGTGCCCCCCAGCATCGGAAAACCTCAGAGGTTTCAGCTACCAGGGGTATCAGATCCTGAAGAACACGATTGGTGCTGGTTTTTACAGTCCTCATTCATGTCATTACTGTTATTCAAGAAATAACAGCAATAAAGTTGAAAAAAAGTGACATCTACTGTAAAAAATAAAAAAAAAAGTGTCTCAAAGCCCCCCAAGGTACCTCGGTACCAGAGAAGTCTTCCACCAGCCCCCTCTTGTACTCTTCCTGTTCCAATAAGTGCAGACATATGCGCTGTGTGCATGCCAAAGTCCTCCGGCACTTAGCAATGTCAGGAATAGTGATGGGCAAACCCGCAGATATTTGGGATTGGCGGAACTAACCAGATTTAAGAAAAAAAAAATAAAAATTGAAATCAGTCATTAGGTGGTTAAATTCACAGGGACAATGTTCTGCCTATAAAGTACCCTGAACATGGAGGGTATTGGAAGAATGCATTGGGTATGGGCAGAATTGGGTATGGGTAGAATTGGCATACAGAATGCTCTGGGTATGGGTTTTTTTGGCGTTTTTCCCATCAGCTTCTTCATAGGAATTCATTAATGAAAAGGAAAAAAAAATGTGACAAAATGTAACAAAATTTATTTTGCCACCAAAAAAAAATAATAAAAAAAAATATATAACACCATCAATAAAATGACAGTTTCAACATGCATAGTAACAGTATAATTAAATGTATCCTTAGGTTGCAGCTACTACAGTCATGCTGGAAAGGATAATTCCTAGCCGTCTATGGCCAAGAAGTGGGATACCTGGAGACATAATTGGACTAGAGCCTGGGAAATGGTATTTCAGGTAAATAAATGGACCTTCCTGAAGGCAAAGGAAGCAACACCAAATAATAATACTAATTTGCTAAAGATGACTTCTTATATGGGGTATTTACAAAGCTACATTTTTGAAATTTAAAAAAAAACAAAAAAAAAAAAAAACCCAAAAACACTAGGATTCATTTCTATAACTCCTGAAGGGATAATCTGCAATGGCTGAAGCAGAAAATGTTGGGTTCTTAACTCTACACCAATTCATGAGCTAAAAAGTGGAACCTCTATCATTTTCTATATACATCTTTATACTTCGAGAGAAAAAAAAAAGGTCTCGTGATATTTTGTGTACCACATTGTGATGTGAAGAAAAACGTTTCTGCCACCAGATCGAGTTCTTTAAATTAATGCGACTGAAATGCCTTAGTAACTATAAGCTAGTTGACCACCACCTGATAAGAGTTGCAGGAGACAGTCGGCCACACTAATGAAAAAGATTACACCATATGAAAAGGCTTGTTAAAAGGCCACTTTTAACTTTTATGATTGCTACTTCCAATAGGTGGCGCTAGAGTTGGTCTTCTTTCCTGGAGAGACAATTTGAATAATTCCCAGAGGGGCATTGCATCTATAAGTCCCCTCACCACTGACAGCCAGACTGGAGTGTCAGGTCTACGTAAGGAGAATAGTCTTCCCCCGTGCTCCCCACATAGCTTTTCATAAGCCAGATCAGTTACCCACACTTTGCACTGACGAGGGTCAATCCCCCCGAAACACCTTGTCTGCAAATTAGGATTCTGATCTGGCATATATCCTAGGTTACATGAAAAGGCTTGTTAAAAGGCCACTTTTGATTTTTAAGATTAGCGCCACCTATTGGAAGTAGCAGAGTTTGTCTCCTTTCCTGGAGAGACAATTTGAACCATTTTTAGTGTAAGCAAAGTCTTAACAAGTTGTAAATTGCACATAAATATGCAATCCTAAAGCTGAAAAAGGGGGAATTATATATTGTATGGAGCAGAGATGAGTAGATCAATCTGCACAGGATCGAAGGAGTTGAATTTTTTGAAAGGCATTATTCGACAAATTCAAAAACACTCTGTGATTTGATTAGCAAGGATCAGCAAAAAAAACAAAACAAAAACAAAAAACGTTGTGTCACACACTGGAAATCGGACCGAAAAATGTTTGTTCTGCACTGCTGTGAAGGCCCATCCGTGAGGGAGAATTCCAGGACACACGAGTGGAGAAAATGCGGTTTAATCTGAGTTTATTACTACAGAATGTATGCTGAACCCAAATGTGGCATGAGCAACAAAAGGTGTTAGGGTATCTAACGTAAGAATGTTACTCACTAGCATCAGCACCACTGGCATTGCTGGCAAATATCTCTGCAGTAGTAATACCAAACACGAGGCACAGTTAGCCTCATTTATCCCTGGCTAGCATATTAGTGGTGAAGAAGTGAAGGGAATAAGGCCTCTTTCACACATCAGTCAAAAACACAAACGCTTTTCACTGACGTGTTAAAGATATATTTGGCCCTCCGTGTGCCGTGATTTTGGCAGATTTGTTCTCTGTGTGCTATCCATGATAGGCCACAAAGATCAGGCACTCCTGTACTCACCTGTCCCTGGTGCTGCTGATGTCTCTGGTTCTGCTGTCTCTCCTCTGCTGTTACTTCTGGGTCATGGTGCAGTGAATATTCATGAGCATAATTAGCTGGCCTGGAAGCAGGAGACAGCAGCGGCCGGAGACAGCATCACTGGACCCAGGTGAGTATAAAACTGATTTTATTTCAAAGAGAAGTGTTTTCTCTGGTTCGTGTCCCATGGATCACACCACTGTATGGTCCATGTGACATCAGTGATGCCAGAGAAAAACGAAGATGTCTCTGTGCAGAACACACAGACACGCGTGTGCGCTGCACGGAAACAAAGTCAGAGAGAAATCACTGTGTGTGCAAACCCATTGATTTTAATGGGTCTGCATATGTCCATGATTCCAGTATGTATAAATACAGCAACATATATACCAGAATCAGTGATGTGTGAATGCGGCCTAACAGAGTATATATTCAATCATCTCAATCACAACAGGATGATGTAGCCTCTGACAGTGAAATCAACTGCAGTGAGTGTTCTGCTCAGTCCATCTCCACTGTAGCAATAAAGCTTAATGTTGTACATTTCAAAATTTCCAATCTGTCAATGCCACCTGTTCTGTTCTAGCTCATAGTCCTCTCACCCAACGCACCTTGGGTGCTAAGGAACATACTAGACCAGAAAACCTACAGTACAGACCAAACGTTTGGACACACCTTCTCATTCAAAGAGTTCTTTATTTTCAGGACTCTGAAAATTGTAGATTCACATTGAAGGCATCAAAACTATGAATTAAAACATGTGGAATGAAATACTTAAAGTGTGAAACAACTGAACATATGTCTTATATTCTAGGTTCTTCAAAGTAGCCAACTTTTGCTTTCATTACTACTTTGCACACTCTTGGCATTCTCTTCATGAGCTTCAAGAGGTCACCGGAAATGGATTTCCAACAGTCTTGAAGGAGTTCACAGAGATGCTTAGCACTTGTTGGCCCTTTTGCCTTCACTCTGCGGTCCAGCTCACCCCAAACCATCTCGATTGGGTTCAGGTCTGGTGACTGTGGAGACCAGGTCATCTGGCGTAGCACCCCATCACTCTCCTTCTTAGACAAATAGCCCTTACAAAGCCTGGAGATGTGTTTGGGGTCATTGTCCTATTGAAAAATAAATGGTTCAACTAAACGCAAACTGGATGGAATAGCACGCCGCTGCAAGATGCTGTGGTAGGCATGCTGGTTCTGTATGCCTTCAATTTTGAATACATCCCTAACAGTGTCATCAGCAAAGCACCCCTACACCATCACACCTCCTCCTCCATGCTTCACGGTGGGGACCAGCTATGTAGAGTCCATCTGTTCACCTTTTCTACAAAGACACGGTCTTTGGATCCAAAGATCTCAAATTTGGACTCATCAGACCAAAGCATAGATTTCCACTGGTCTAATGTCCATTCCTTGTGTTCTTTAACCCAAACAAGTCTCTTCTGCTTGTTGCCTGTCCTTAGCAGTGGTTTCCTAGCAGCTATTTTACCATGAAGGCCTGCTGCACAAAGTCTCCTCTTAACAGTTGTTCTAGAGATGAGAAGAGGTGTCCAAACTTTTGGTCTGTACTGTACTTCCAGTATTTTTTTGAAGAGATGAACAATCAGCTTTTATTTTCTTAAGACATGTTGATGGTGGTGATGGGGAACACCATTGTAAGTAAACTTGTGATGTAGGCCCTACGTCCCAATGTGACAGACACTTTCAGTAGTAATAACACTTTCAGCCGAGGCAAATATCAGGGAGATAATACATTAAGGCTATGTGCCCACGGGGACAGTGTCCTGCGGATATATCCGCAAGACATTCCGCAGGAGCTCCCAGGAAACAGCACCACAACTTTTGTCTGTTTCCATGCTGCGGAATGTCGTGAGGATATGGTGCGGGCATTCTGTATTGAGGATACAGTACCATGGCTTCGGCACTGCATCCTCAATGCAGAACAAGTGCTGCAGTGATCGGGGGAGTTCATACTTACCTCCATCATGCAGCACCTCGCTTTCCGGCAGCCGGGTCACTCTCTCAGGGTCTGCAGAAGAAGGTGGGCGGGCCTGAACTATCTCCGGCTGTCACATGACCGGAGCTCGTGCAGGCTCTGCCCACCTCTTCCTTCCTGACCTGGATTCACCGCGCTCCTGTACACTGGACGGAGAAAGGGACTCCGGTGAGGCAGGTAAGTATATGGGACCCTGCGGAGAAATCCGCAACAATAATTGACATGCTGCAGATTTTTCCGCACGGAAATCCGATTTCCGCTGCGGAAAAATCCGCAGCGTAGGCACAGCATTTCCCAAATGCCATAGAAATGGCTGGGGAGTAGCTGTGCTGCAGATTTCTGGAAAATCCGCGGCAAAAGCCGCACATTTTCCGCAGCGTGGGCACATAGCCTAAGGGTTTCAAGGAGCAATGGCCATTGCAGTCATGAAGGCACAAATCAGATTATGATTATTCTGTAGTGGACAAAATCTGGGAACCAGATAGGGAGGTGAGGTTATCAAAGGAGATAGTTGTTGGCATTAGTAATACAGAGCAGACAATATGCATCAAAAAAATTCACTGGAGCCAAATCTGCTTTTTCTGCTTCCAGCTATAGATCAGATAATGCCACCTGAAAGGTCTGACCGTATTAGTTGTGAGTCATACATGTAGGTTTTTCATATGTGAAAGTTTTTCGCACATTGCCACCACACAATTGCTCTGCAAGAGGAAAATTAGCTTTTGAAATCCCAGCTCTTATAGACTGGCAACAACGGCTCTACATCAGCACATGAAGTGACATTGCCTGCTTCTATGACAAAGTTAAACCGGTCAGTAATCAGACCAAGCCTGAAGTTGTCCCCATACTGCTTCTCACCATGCTCATGTGTCAGCCAAGCTGCTCCCTTGGCCCTGTCACACACAGAGATAAATCTGCGGCAGATCTGTGGTTGCAGTGAAATTGTGGACAATCAGTGCCAGGTTTGTGGCTGTGTACAAATGGAACAATATGTCCATGATTTCACTGCAACCACAGATCTGCCAAAGATTTATCTCTGTGTGTGACGGGGCACGGCAATGAGTGTGTAAAGGTTGTAAGCATCAGGGGGTTAAAACACCGAAGTATTTCCATTCACTGGTATTCTCCATGGTGATATAGTAAAAATACAATTCTTTTTCTTTTTTTCCCCAGAATTGAGGAGAAGAATGAGATGTTCTCATCAGAGAGGAATAAACACAATGATTCGCAGCAACATCCAAAACACATTCTCATTTAAATAAGAGGATTTTCGTCTCAGGTTATAGAAGTGGAAATTTGTTAAGATAAAATGTATATACAAGGTTCTAGGAAGGCTCAAAAAGAATATATTTAAATGTAAATATTGTAAAAGCAGGAATAAATTCATGTAAATAACATACTTTCGAATGAAGCTTTCGGGCACCTCTGGGTGTTTTGTGGGGTCAGACATGGCACTACTATAAATTGACAAACAGAATTTCTCTTTTAAATAAAAAAAAATACATCATTAGTAATTATGACTCATTTTCAAAAACATACCGTACCTGTCCTTTTACGTAAAGCCTGGGGAAAAAAATGGTCTTGCTTGTCCATCGCCAAAACAAGTTTACTTTGGTGCACAGTCTATTTTTGTTTTATCCAGGAACTGTCCCGATTCTTGTATTAAGTCATGACGTCATTTTAAATGTGGGAGATTCTTATTTAGGCCCATTTTATCCCCCAACTTCCTAAATGCATTGCACTGGTCACTGTCAAATGAGCAAAACTGAATGAATTGGAGGGCACCAATCCTCTCTCTGGGATCACTCCTAGCACAATTATATTAAACATGAGAAAAGGAGGAAAAAGAATGTGCCACAAAAAGGAGGATCACCATTTTCAATAACATTTTTACTTTTATGGTGATCCTCCTTTTTGTGGCACATTCTTTTTCATTATTTTCTCATGTCACGGTCCAATGAGATCACAGCAGGGTCAGAGAGCCAAAGACCGGCTACAATCCCAATGATCTGTCTTGGAGTCTTTGCTGCTGGAGATGGATTGTCCTTTACAACAGGCAGTAAAGCAAGTTAGACAACGAAAGGCCTAGAGGCTGAAATGAGGCCAATCCTAGGAGTAATGTATGTTTTTATTATCTGACTACTAGAAAAACATCCAACTAGAGACTTGTGATCTAATATACTCCACTACAATTATGTATTATACCTGTTCTATAGGCAAATTTCTTCACTCATGTAAGAGACAGGTCACATGCTACTTCCAATAGGTGGCAGTAGAGATTATTTTTATAGATGAAAGAAAATTTTCAAAAATTGAGTCTCCTCAGTGGTTGATTCCTTTTAATCGCCAACTGAAAAGATGGTAACAAATAGCCTTCCAAACTCCTCAGGTCTCTCCATCAGATATAGTGTGCCTAATAAAGAGCCCTGAGGAGTTTGGAAACCTTGCTATTTGTTACCATTTTTACAGTTAACCAGGGCTGTGGAGTCGGAGTCGGAGTCGTGGAGTCGGAGTCGGAGCTCATTTTGGTGGAGTCGGAGTCGGAGTCGGTATAAAATGCACCGACTCCGACTCTTAAAATATATAATAAATTGGGGACAGGAGTGCAATGCAGAATGTGCTGAATATTTTACTAAATAATAACATTTAGTATAATGCTTATATTTAAGTGAAAAATTTATTGTAGTACAATGTGAACATCAGACATTTAATTGTTTTTATGATACAATAATCAAGATATTTGGATAGAACATAAAATATTTATTGGAATACAACTTTAGAACACAAAAAACTAATAAATTGTAAATATGTAATATATATATATATATATATACACACAGTGTATATACACACACACACAAGATATATATGTAATCTACTGTATATTACATAGTGTATTACATATTTACAATTTATTACAGTTTTTTGTGTTCTAAAGTTGTATTCCAATAAATATATTTTATGTTATATCCAAATATCTTGATTATCGTATCATAAAAATTATTAAATGTCTGATGTTCACATACACATATTCATGTACTACAATAAATTTTTCACCTAACTAAGCAATATATGTAGGAGTCGGAGTCGGAGCCGGAGTCGGAGTCGGAGTCGGAGCCGGAGTCGGTGCAAGAGAATTTGAGGAGTCGGAGTCGGAGTCGAAGGTTTGGCTTACCGACTCCACAGCCCTGCAGTTAACCATTAAAAGGTTAACATTAATATAATATATGTATTATATAATATAAATAATAATAATAATAATAATAATAATAATAATAATAATAATAATAAAAAAAGGGAACTTATGTAAAAAACAACAACAACAAAATGCTATTAATATGCAGATATGGGGTTAATCTGCAGGCTAATAGCGCTGTGAAGCAGTTCGGTGTCCGCCCTGAGTGCCCTGCTGCCGGGAGGAAATTAACTAAGCTTTGAATCCTAGTGGTGATGCCAGCATAGGCATATCATAGCGAGTGGCGACTGTAACTGTACCCCTGGAGTACAATACATAACACGTACACATACAGTACAGACCAAAAGTTTGGACACACCTTCTCATCTCTAGAACAAATATTATGAGGAGACTTTGTGCAGCAGGCCTTCATGGTAAAATAGCTGCTAGGAAACCACTGCTAAGAAAAGACAACAAGCAGAAGAGACTTGTTTGGGCTAAAGAACACAAGGAATGGACATTAGACCAGTGGAAATCTGTGCTTTGGTCTGATGAGTCCAAATTTGAGATCTTTGGATCCAACCACCGTGTCTTTGTAGAAAAGGTGAACGGATGGACTCTACATGGCTGGTTCCCACCGTGAAGCATGGAGGAGGATGTGTGATGGTGTGGGGGTGCTTTGCTGCTGACACTGTTGGTCATTTATTCAAAATTGAAGGCATACAGAACCAGCATGGCTACCATAGCATCTTGCAGCGGCATGCTATTCCATCCGACAATTCCATGCTGTCTACAAGGGCAAAGCGGCTAAGCTCACCAATTGGCTGCCTTGCTATGGAGTTGATGTCAGCACTGCAGCTAATCACTGAGCTGAGTATTCTCTCTCCAAGGGCAAAGCGGCTGAGCTCAGCAGATGGCTGCCTTGCTGTGGATGTGATATCAGCGCTGCATCTAAATCACTGAGCTGAGTATTCCTTCTACAAGGGTAGAGTGGTTGAGTTCTTCAGGATGTGATATCAACGCTGCAGCTAATCACTGAGCATTCCTTCTTAAAAGGCAGGGCGGCTGAGCTCACCAATTGGCTGTCTTGCTATGGAGTTGATGTCAGCACTGCAGCTAATCACTGAGCGGAGAAATCCCTCTACAAGGGCAAAGCGGCTGAGCTCAGCAGATGGCTGCCTTCCTGTGGATGTGATATCAGCGCTGCATCTAAATCACTGAGCTGAGTATTCCCTCTACAAGGGTAGAGCGGCTGAGCTCAGCAGGATGTGATATCAGCGCTGCAGCTCATCACTGAGCATTCCCTCTACAAGGGCAGAGTGGCTGAGCTCAGCAGTTGGCTGCCTTGCTGTGGAAGTGATATCAATGCTGTAGCCAATATTCGATACTAGAAGCAGCGGTGAGACTTTTTGGTGAAAACTGGAAGGGTAAGTAAAACAAACTGCGCCCTGAGACTTTCTGAAACAGGACACCCTGTTTAACATTTTTTTACATCTTTGTATAAAGCATTTTAAGAAAAGACAGAATAAATAGTATCAGGCCTAATGGAAGCCCAATGGCACTTACATACCATGAAATAAGGAAACTGGAAACGTGGCTATATGTCTAAAACATCAACTTTATAGCAGAACACAAAACACACATTGCACCCAGTCTGGGTGTGAGGAATGAATCAGGAGCTTTACACAGATGCTCTAAATAAAAATAGATTTCCACATATACAGCTTTATTTGGCAGGCGATCACCAGAAACACAAACACAGAGAGAAATGTAATACTGGAGGCGATAGTTCTACATGTAGGATTTCCACCGACTTCTGTTCTCAACAATCTTTGCTTTCACAGTATCGAGACCGTAATGTACAGTGCACTGTCAGAAATGATAATTACCAGGATTCATCCACGTTTGGATAGAGCCTTCTTTTCACAATGGTATTCAGCTTTTCCTTTTAGAAAATCTATAAAAGCCCTACGCACATTCAACTTACCGTTTATTACATAGTATCCTGGAATGAGGAGAAACATTTATACAACAAACATCGATGATATTTTTTTGCAAACGATGTGCTTTGATATTATTTTCCATATGTATGCATGTATGAATAGGACTAAAGATCTTCAAAATCATGACCACCAGAATTCAGTGCCTCTGGGTGCATGACTCTTCCCATAAACAAGACACAGCCTAAAATAGAAGCAAAATCAGATTACAATGGATTTGTAGGACATGCCGTGTTTCATTTCGTAAAATGTATCAAGCAAGTGCTGGGAAGCAGTGATAAACATGCAGAACAGCTCCCGGAAAGGAGGTTACATAACTGCTGGAACAAGATTGTATGTTCACTTCAGCGGATAGGAGCAAAGCGGACAAAAACAGAGGACAAAACTGCTCTGGAGGCGATCGGAGAGGAGCGGAGGCACAGATCCCATTACCACAGATGAAAGACCCGTATTAAATGGCAGCAGGAGCGTCATGTGCTGCATGCACAAGGCCAGAAGTTACCTCATGGTTACAAAAAATGCAAGAAGAGAACTCACCAGTTCTGCGGTTTCTAATCAAGAAGAAGAAGGGGTGGTCAAAGATCACCTGGGGGTACAACACTGCCATCCTACTACTGGCAATCATTCCTACAGAGAAACAAGAAAATGCAATCACAGTGGACAGAAACCGGAAAACCACAAAAAAAATAAAGACATTGGCTCCAGTTCATCAAAGTTGTGCGGGTCTTGACGGGGTTGTCCACCTTCGGCACATTTTAACTTAAAGAGGACCAACCACCAGGATTTTCATATATAAACTAAAGCCAGTGACATACTGGTGCTATTATGCTGACTCTAAACATTTTAGTTGTGAAATCAGATGTAGACTTTCTGAAATCTAGGCAAGTGAAGTTTCTGCAATGCGCTGTTATTTGATGGATATGTGCAACAGAATATCTAAGAGGTGGGTTGGGTTTTACTAGTTATTCCCGTTCCTGTCTTCCTGCCTGTCCTTCCTCCCCCTGTCTTTATTATTACACGGGGAGGAAGGAGGGAGATAGGACAGGGGGAGTCAGGAGAGAAGAAGGACAGGGGGAAGGAACGACAGGCCTGCAGACAGGGGCGGGGATAACTAGCAAAACTCAACCCACCTATTGGACATCGTGTTGCACCTCTGATCAAATACCAGTGTGTTTCACAAACTTTACTTGCCTATGTTTCAGAAAGTCTACATCAAGTCTCACAACTAAAAGGTATATATAGAATCAGTATGATAGTGCCAGTATAGCACTGGCTTTAGTTTACATATGAAAATTCTGGTGGTTGGTCCTCTTTAAATACATGGAATTGGAGCTTAAATTCATGTTCTCAAATTAGCTATTTTTACAATAAATTTTTGCCATTTCTTTACAGAAACAAGAATAAACCATTAAATTAGGGCAGTCTTTGTATTGTGAAATATAGGAGAAATTGACATGTGGCTGTGTCTCTGTATAGACACAGCAGTCTTTCAGCCATTACAGAGACTGATGGAGGAGGCAGAGACAACACTCCCCCTATAAATATTCAGGACTCGTAACTAGGTCTGCTTATTCTTTCAGCGCTCTTAGTACAACATGAACATGCCCATGGCTCACAATAATAGGTCCCATACAGTCCTTATTTCCATATCATAGTTCTCACCATAACACCCATTGACCATAGTTGTAAATGACCAGCTACTTATGGCAATCTTTTTTTTTTTGTCACATGGAGCATCAGTACTTTAGGTCTTTTACAGCTTAAAAATAACAAAAACAAACAATCTTAAATGCTTTGTGAAGATTCAGGGTATAGTCACAAGGAACAGACAACACTGAACAGAAAAATATAAAATATGGAAAAAAATCTAATGTATTATCATTCTATCAAATAACATCAGCCAACAGGTTCCCATAACGGCTGCAGTGAGCGTTTTATTATACCGATTTTCATAAAATCAGAGCAGTTCTTTTATTAGTGATTTTGTTTGGAACTTTTGGCAAAAAACGTTTTATCTAATTACGGTATACTATTTGACCATCAGTAGAGAACAAAACGTTATTGGATTTGGGATAAATCTTTCAGTTCAGTGAAAGGAGAGAAAAAACAAACAAACAAACAAAAACAATGTGCTGAGCACCATAGTGTATATACTAGTACATACAATGTAGATTACAGGGGATCTGCATTTACAGTTATACACATTCATGGATGTGGTCATGATTACAACAAAATATTTTTTCCTGACGACATTAAAAAAAATAAAATAGGGAAAAAAAAAAAAAGAAAAAACAACACATTCTGAAATTACTTGTTTTCTTGTTTTAAGACAACGACTTTCTAACTCCTTTTAAGGGGTTTTCTATTTTCAGACTCTCCCATCTCCACAGACACAGTGTGTTTAAAAAAAACAAATGGTGCTTTACTTGCCTCTCCTCCCTGGGTCCAGCGCTTAGGGGTACTTTGCACGCTGCAACATCGCTAGCCGATTGTAGTGATGCCGAGCGCGATAGTCCCCTCCCCCGTCGCAGATGCGATATCTTGTGATAGCTGCCGTAGCGAACATTATCGCTACGGCAGCTTAACACGGACTTACCTGTCCTGCGACGTCGCTCTGGCCGGCGACCCGCCTCTTTCCTAAGGGGGCGGGTCGTGCGGCATCACAGTGATGTCACACGGCAATAAAATCGGAGGGGCGGAGATGAGCGGGACGTAAACATCCCGCCCACCTCCTTCCTTCCGCATTGCAGGCGGGACGCAGGTAGGAGATGTTCCTCGCTCCTGCAGCTTCATACACAGCGATGTGTGCTGCCGCAGGAACGAGGACCAACATCGTACCTGTCGCTGCAGCTAAATTATGGAAATGACCGACACTACACAGATCACCGATTTTCGACGCTTTTGCGATCGTTTATCGGTGCTTCTAGGCTTTACACGTTACGACGTCGTTACTGGCGCCGGATGTGCGTCAATTTCGATTTGCCCCCGACGAGATCGTAGTAGCGATGTCGCAACGTGCAAAGTACCCCTTAGTCTCCCAAAAGGTGCCCCTGGCATGTTTTTGTCTGTAGCGCTGAAGTCACATGACAGCACTGCAGCCAGTCACTGAGCTCAGCAGTTCTGTCCTAATTGATGGCATGAGCTGCTGGGCTCAGCTCTGCAGCCATTAACAATCCCTGGCCTGGGAGCAGCGGTGGAAACTCCTTGCTGGACCAGGAAAGGGTGAGTATAGCATAAATGATTTTTCTTAAAAGAAACTGCAGTCACTGGAAAAGGGTTTATGAAACTGGAAAAATCCTTTAAAGCTACTGTATGTTCATCCTTACATCCTACCTTTGGTATAATCACAGTACTGTAACCTGATGCCTGGATCCTAGATGTAGTCATGGTGGGAGAAGATGTCACGACTTCTCCCTACTGCCAATATGTGTAAATTTACCCATACATGTTTGATAGCCAAGCACTCATGTGCCTATAGTCTGTATATCAGAATGAGCTTCGGCATCTTTGGTAGTAGCGTCCTACCTCCAGTGGTAACAAAACATCTGATGAGGCTCAAACACATTAGATAGCTGCACCTTCAAGTTGAAACCAACCGGGTTAATCAATGTCTACCGAAAATATGCGGCAGGCACCTCTAGACTATGCTTTAACATCAGCAAAGTCTAGTGGATGGGCACATCATCATCTGTAAGGGGGGGGGGGGGAGTTAAGGCCCCGTCACACTAAGCAACATCGCTAGCAACATCGCTGCTAACGAACAACTTTTGTGACGTAGCAGCGATGTTGCTAGTGATGTTGCTGTGTGTGACATCCAGCAACAACCTGGCCCCTGCTGTGTGGTCGTTGGTTGTTGCTGAATGTCCTGGGCCATTTTTTAGTGGTTGCTGTCCCGCTGTGAAGCACAGATCGCTGTGTGTGACAGAGAGACAGCAACAACTAAATGTGCAGGCAGCAGGAGCCGGCTTCTGCGGAGGCTGGTAACCACAGTAAACATCAGGTAACCAAGAAGCCCTGTCCTTGGTTACCCGATATTTACCTTTGTTACCAGCCTCCGCCGCTCTCACTGTCAGTGCCGGCTCCTGCTCTGTGCACATGTAGCTGCAGGACACATCGGGTTAATTAACCCGATGTGTGCTGTAACTAGGAGAGCAAGGAGCCAGCGCTAAGCGGTGTGCGCTGCTCCCTGCTCTGTGCACGTGTAGCTGCGTGCGCTGGTAACCAAGGTAAATATCGGGTTGGTTACCCGATATTTACCTTAGTTACCAAGCGCAGTCTCTACCACGCGGCGCTGGGGGCTGGTCACTGGTTGCTGGTGAGCTCACCAGCAACTCGTATAGCGACGCTCCAGCGATCCCTGCCAGGTCAGGTTGCTGGTGGGATCGCTGGAGCGTCGCAGTGTGACATCTCACCAGCAACCTCCTAGCAACTTACCAGCGATCCCTATCGTTGTTGGGATCGCTGGTAAGTTGTTTAGTGTGACTGGACCTTTAGAGGAAACCTGGGCTTGGCTAGTAATACATGGCCCTCATTGTTGTCCAGCTGCAATAGCAGATAAATACCATGGATGAGCCTGGTCTCTGATAACGAAAAATAAAAAAGTCTGCATCTCGCACAACTCTTTCTGCGGAGCCCAGAGTGACTGCAGGGAAATCAGGGGACCAGACCGTTATCACATATATGAGGGGTGAAGAGCACTGAAGAGGTAAATCACATCTTATCAGAAAACTGGACATTCCCTATATATTGAAAATGTTTTTTCTCTCATATGTTATCTTTTTATTTATAGGAAAGGTGAAGTTTAAGATTACATTCCACTATCTATGTAATTTACAGATAAAAATCTGAAAGACAAACAGCAGGAGCAGGCATAGCAGTGACAGCCTTGGACTTTGCTTGGTATTCTATGGCCTAAGCACAAACTACATATCCACTATATGATACATGTGGGCTATGCTATAAAACCCCCCCAAAAAAAACAGCTACTATATATCCTAGACTGTTAAAATATACTTAAGGCTGGGTTCACTCGACTGTATTTTCCTCATCCAGGAAAAAAGGTCAGATTATGGGGGTCAGAGTGGGATCAGAGAGGAAGCAGAGTGGGAGCAGAGTGGGATCCATTTTTTCTCGAAGTTGGAGAAAAAAAAAAAAAAAAAAATCTCCATCTTCTCCATTCTGTCAGTCTGTGAAAATTGGACAACACTTGGATGTCATCTGAGTGCGGTCAGATTTTTTCATGGACTCTAAGGGGCACTTTGCACACTACGACATCGCAAGCCGATGCTTGCGATGCCAAGCGCGATAGTCCCCGCCCCCATCGCAACATTATCGCTACGGCGGCTTCACATGCACTCACCTGCCCTGCGACGTCGCTCTGGCCGGCGAACAGCCTCCTTATTAAGGGGGCGGGTCGTGCGGCGTCATAGCGACGTCACACGGAAGGCGGCCAATAGAAGCGGAGGGGTGGAGCTGAGCGGGACGTAAACATCCCGCCCACCTCCGTCCTTCCGCATAGCCGGCGTGAGCCGCAGGACGCAGGTAAGGTGATGTTCCTCGCTCCTGCGGCTTCACACACAGCGATGTGGGCTGCCGCAGGAACAACATCGTAACATCGGTCCTTCCGAAATATGGAAATGACCAACGCTACACCGATCATACGATTTGGACATTTTTGCGCTCCTTAATCGTATCAAAAAGGATTTACACACTACGATAATCGACTGCGACGCTGGATGTCCGTCACTTTCGAGTTGACCCCACCGACATCGCAGCTGTGATGTCGTAGTGTGCAAAGTGCCCCTTAGATTTGAAAGGTAGACTGCCATCTAATTGTCAGAAGCATATGGTGCATGCTGCGATTTTTTGCGCTGACCACTTGGTTCAATGAAAATAATAGACGTGCACTGCCTCATTGAATAACATTGGTCCGAGTATGATCCGAATTTTTGACGGATGGCACTCAGACTGAAAATATGGACATCTGCACAAGAACGAATAGTGTATATTTAGCTGCATGTGACACATACAATTACCTAGTATTTCAATGAATAGACCGAAGATATACAAGCAGTGCTCTATTGGAACATGAATATACTGTCCAGAACTGCTACTGCTGTTATGACACCTTACAGGCAAGGTCAGGGTATACAGAGCAGCTTAAAAAGGAATCTGTCAACAGATTTGTACTAACCCATCTGAGAGCACCATAATGTAGGTGAAAGACTCTGATTAAAGGGATGTGTCACTTACTGAGCTGCTTGAGGCAGTTTGGATAAAATTACTATTTTATCTGCTGCAGCTATACCAGTGTTCAGTATACTGAGCGCTGTATGACCCTGCCCACAATAGTGGCGGTTTTCTGCTAATGTACAGTGTACACATAAAGCTGCCAATCAGTGTTGAGGGTGTGGTTATAGAGAGCTGCTGAATATGGACTGCTTTCCTGGCAGCAGGTTTACTAGTCCCGCTAGTGATATGCTCTTGCTGATAAAAAAAAATAAAAATGAAAATTCTATCAAAACTACACTAAGCAGCCCAGCAAGTGACACACTACTGGATTCAGGGTCTCTGCTACTATGTTATGTTGCTCTCAGATTAAGTGACAAATTCCCTTTCAGGTTCTGTAAATCTGCCTGCCTGTTTTTGGAAACCATATAAAATGCTGTGGGCAAACAGATCACTAGAGCTAAAAATAATATATATTAGAACGAAAATCATAGAATATATTCTCCATTGATTTAATCCCATCGCCTTCAGAATGAACATGAAAATTTAACAGCGCAGCGATGTACAATAAAACCAAAAGGAGAATGAACTATTGAAAATTTCATTCCATAATGTTATAACCCTGACGCTGTACTATACCAGAGGCAGCCGCTGCTTCAGATCCTTCTTCATTAATCTCCAGATATGACTTGTGCACAGCTTTATCAACGTAGAGATCCTTGTTCTCTGGAAACAATACAGATTGGTTACAAGAATGAAGAATTTGCAATCGTATATGAACATTAAAGAGAGAACATCTACCAGGAGGAGAAATAAGGAAGGGGGTGCATGCAGAGGGACATACGAATCACCATTCACATGTTCACATTTAAGGTTGGGAGAGCTCAGTAGTTTTTCACAGCTCCATTATCCCTGAAGTGTTAAAGCAGTGTCTGGCCGGCTGTGGATGACCAGTCTGATCATGTCCTTATAGGATACTGCTATGTAATACCTTAATGTGGTTATGCACCAATGGAAGCAAATCAGAAAAAAAAAAATCCCAAATCACTGCAAAAAAAGAAATTATCTTCTGCTGTTGCCCATTATTAGACTTTAACACATTTTCATTCAAATATATATAATATTGTATTTTTTGTTTATAAGACACACCCCAAATTTAGAGATTTAAAAGAAAAAAAAAAAAAAAGGGTCCGTCTTATACTCCGGCGTTGTCTTACCAGTGGGGGGGGGGGGGCGCAGCGGTGGTGGAGGTGGAGCGGGGGTCACATGAGGCAGAGGTTGTGCTGGCAGGTCAGTAGTGGCAGCGGCGGTAGCGGGTCAGTGGTGGCAGCGGCAATTGTGTGGTGGAGCAGGCCGATGCGGCGAGTGTCCTAGTCTGTCTGCGGTCCGGGCTTCAAAGAAATGGCGCCCGGAGCGGCGCGTGCAAGTGCTTCATCTGCACACTCGCTGACTCCCGGGGCCATCATTTGAAGGCGGGAACGCGGACAGACTAGGAAACCCGCCGCCCAGCCGCCGCAGTCCGCACAGCCACCCGGCCGCACAGAGTGGCAGCCAGCAGGCCGCCCGCCCACACCGTTGAGAAATTATTGGTGCATTTTGGAGAGAAATAATAGAGTAACAGCATAAGGCATAGTTGTAACAAAAGATACTCCATTTGCTACTTTTAAAACAAGACTAGTCACGATTGCCGAAAGATCCTCTTTAAGGGGAAGCGGTCACCACTTTGACCTTTTTAAACTGTTAATATAGGCATATAGGTAATATGATGCTGACAATAGTCTAACCTGAATTCCTCATAGTGTCATAGTATATAACTTGTTTTTGAAATATCATCTTATCATATCGCTTTATGTTAAGGAGTTCTTCCAGGCTATGGGGTGTAGGCTGCATCGTTTTCACTGCCTACTGTCACCACAGTCTGCTTGTGACATGTAGTTCCCGCTCTGAAATCCTGTGCACTAAAAGTGGTGACGTTAGTCTGTTACATTCTGATTTTTAAAGCTAGCTGTGTGGCAAGATTTCTGGATATTATTTAAGTATGAAATCCCTATACGGGCATGAAGGGAGGAAGAAAGTGGGGAGAGCAACTTTCCACATCGTGTCGGGGATCACAGGAGCCGAAGTAGCAGTGACTCCCCAGAACCTGCGCGGAACAGTGAATGACGCCAATGCCCATAGGAGGATTTCAGAAAAGGAACTACAAGTCACATGTAGGCTGACGATAGTAGGCAGTGAATACAATACTAATGAAGCAAGGAGGCAGGGATATGTACTGGGCAGCATACACCCCATAGCCTGGAAGAACTCAAAACATAAAGCGATAAAAGATGATATTTCATCAACAAGGTATCGGCTATGAGGCATACAGGTAAGGCTATGGTCAGCATCCTATTACCTGTGTGCCCATATTAACATTTTTAAAAGGTCAAAGTGGTCACAGATTCCCTTTAAATATACAAGTATGAGTATCTCAATTTTGGAACTGTGCACAGCAGTGTGTAGTTTACCATAGAAAGGCAGTTTTGATCAAATTTCCAGGAGATTGTCATTGAGTGTCTTGTGTTAAAAGAAGTCTTAGAAAAATCTATACTCCATAATCAATCCTAATTATGTATGCAAGTGTAGTAAAATACCTAGCAATCACCATCCCCTCCGGTTTTCTGGACTACGCTCACACAATATATGCCATGCAACGGCTTTCTCAATGAAAGACTACGAGACACAGAACAAGGCTCCAAAGAGTTACTTTGAAAACGCAACTTCCAGTCCACACATAAGCCCCGGTGTGACCCTGGCTAGTCCGATTTCAGGTCATGTGGGCCAGAAGAGGACCAAGCGGAGCTGGAAATCAGGGGAACATGAAGATTGGTAAGAATTTCACTAAATGTGCCCACTGATCTATACATTAGGAGGGATTACAGTTTAGAAATTTAGCTGAGACTTCTTCTGTAATATAATGACATTTATAAAAACAAAACAAAAAAAAAAAATCCAAAAAACGGCAAACACAAAGTGAAGAGTGAAATTCGGTTTAGGTGGAGCTTGGACCTGATGGTTCTTTAAAAATGGATTTTTTTTTATTTCTACAGCCAGTGTTTAGTTCTGCATTGCATATAAGGAATCCACTTTAATTACCAAGCCCGAGTAATAAAACTTTAATAGATCACTTCCATTTATGATGCACAAGTACTTTATGATTGGCAGTAATACGACTCCACAAGCTCCTGCACATAATACACATTCGGTAGGGCCTGTATCAATTTCTCTATAAGCAATGGAAACATTAACACAAATTAATATTGCTAGCCTCACTATTCTTATATTCAGAAAGCTGAAAGATTTTCAATGTATATTCAGAGAATCGTCTCTGCAACATGTGGGAAGCGAGAAGCCTGTGCGCGGATTACCCCAATGCATTATTAATGGGCTGCCTGTGCAATATAATAAATAAGAAAGATAAATACGAGCAATAAAGTATGCTGACAGCCAAAGCTGGAAACTGAAAGTTACAAATGCTGCAGTGATATCATACCGGATATTGCAGACAGATCAGCTTGTCTGCTGAATATCTGTGCGATGCCAAGCCTTGACAAAACATCCTTCAGATCAACCGTTTCTTCCACTTTGAACCTATGAAACAGGTTATTTGAGATTAAAGCAGCTTACAAAATAATAAAAAAAGGTTTGTACTGCGGCGGAGACGACAAGAACAACATCAGGAAATTGAATGCAATGGAGCCACTGGATGGGATCAGTATAATCTTATCTATATAATAGACCCATAAAATGCCTTTCAAGCCATGTGAATTACAGGACGAGTCAAATTATGCTTTAGAGTGGACTTGTCATCTGCTCTCGTCTTATATCTTGTTTGCATTGTTATGCTGCCTTGTGCACTCCGCAGAAAGTAAAGAAGGGAAACAAAGTTCTCCCTAGCACTTAGTTCACTAATAGACTGGAAATCAGCCATACTCCTGAAAAAGACTTTGATACAAAGCGGCCAGCCTTTGGACAAGAAAAGTGATCATGGTTTCCTCAGATGTTTATTTCTGTGCTTTCACCGTAATGCACTATATAAGTGAAATGTACCTGTTGTTTTAGACACCTTCAGAATAATCTGTTCAGTGTGTACATATGAGGATTAGCACTATTTCTAGACATTTCTGACTTGTATCCTCAGTAAGGCATGTTTCACTAGTTTTCCCCCTCTTCAAGCTCCACCTCTAATTTCCAGTCGACTCTGATCTAGCGAGTGGAGACTAGCTGCTTTGTGGTCTCCCATACACAGTAGAAAATGAAGAGAAGATCCTGCTCCCTTATCTGTATCACACACAGCTGCACAGAGCACAACATACAGCAGTACTGAGCATTGTAGCTGTGAATCCAGGACTGTGGGGTGAAAACACTTCTAGAAGCACAGTCTTAAGGGCGCTTTACAAGCTACAATATATCTTACGATGTGTCGGCGGGGTCACGTCGTAAGTGACGCATATCCGGCATCTTAAGTTACATTGTAGCGTGTAACATCTACGTGCGATTGAACGGTAAAACGTTCATCGCATGCACGTCGTTCATTTCCTAAAAATTGAAGGTCAGGTTGTTCATCGTACCCGGGGTAGCACACATCGCAGTGTGTGACACCCCGGGAACGATGAACACAGCTTATCTACGTCCTGCGGCTCCCGCCGGCTATGCGGAAGGAAAGAGGTGGGCGGGATGTTTACGTCCCGCTCATCTCCGCCCCTCCGCTTCTAGTGGCCGGCTGCCGCATGACATCGATGTGAGGCTGAACGTCCCTCCCACTCCAGGAAGTGGATGTTCGCCGCCCACATTGAGGTCGTATGGAAGGGTAAGTACGTGTGACGTGGGGTTATTCTTTTGTGCGACACGTTCAAGAAATTGAACGTGCCGCACATACGATGGGGGCGGGTACGATCGGATACGATATCGTAGGCTTAATTGCAAGGTGTAAAGCAGGCTTTAGTGTCTCTTTGCCGCTGTCTCTCTTTGTCACAGTTAACTCGTCCCTTTCTTCACTCACCTCTTCTGGCATGTAACCTGATCGCTCAGTGAGCTGAAAATCCACTTTGAAATACTAATAAAATCTGTCAGAAGAGACAAATTGATGTGTTAATGGGAAATTGTCAGGTCCCTTGACTGTCCTCATCTGCTAATATAGCAGTACAGTGCTGCTCACCATTATTGGCACTCTTTCATTTTTTTCATACACGGCACAATAGCTTCAGAAATAGATGAAAATGTACCAAAGTTATATACTCAGGAATTTTTAGTTAGTGGTCCAAAGTAATACAACAATAAAACATTTTTTTATTGACTTACATGTGGCAATTTCAAAAGAAAAAAACACACAGAATAAAACAGCATGTGCAGCAATAAAGGCCCCCTACTTAATACTTGATTGCACACCCTTTGGCATTGATGACAGCCTCCAAACATTTCTTGTAGCCATCTAGAAGCTTCTTGCACTTCTCCGCTGATATTTTCTTCCACTCTTTCTTTGCAGTTTGCTCAAGCTCTTGAATGTTTGCAGGTTCTTTTTCCCAATGGCAGAGTTCAGCGCACCCCAAAGATTTTAAATGGGATTGAGGTCAGGACATTGTTGGCCATTTTAAAACAATCCATTTTTCTTTTTTAACCATTCATGTGAACTTTTGGATGTCTGCTTTGGTTTACTGTCTTAATGGAGGACCCAGGATTTTCGACTGAAACCAAGTTTTCTTACACTGGGTAGGGGATTTCACTCTAAAATCTCTTGATAAACCTCTGATTTCATGATTCCTGTGATAAGGTCAAGGACTCCAGTACAAGACGCAGCAAAGCAACCACACAGCATTATGGATCCTCCAGCATGCTTAACTGTTGTTAAGGTGTTCTGTTCCTTATAAGCTTCATTGCGCTGTCTGAAAACAAATTGTTGCTTTGCCAAAAAGTCTAATTTTATTTAATCTATCCACAAAACATTTTCCCAGAAGGATTGTGATTTGTGAAAGAACTCTTTGGAAAAGATTAGTCATTCCTTTTTATGTCTTTTCTTTACCAATGGTTTCTTTCTTGGCCTTCACCCATAAAGCTCTGCTTGGTTTGGTGTGCGGTGTATGGTAATTGTTGAAACATGACCACAAACTTTTCCAGGTTAGCCTTCAGATATTTGACGTGGTGTTTTTTCCTCCATTCGCATTTCGCACCAACCTTTGAAGACATCTCTTGTCAATTTTCCTCTTTCCCCGACATCATGGGAGGTTCTTGACGGTTCCATGCTTAGCAAACTTAACAACATTGGTATCCTAGTTTCAACAGTGCACAAAGTCTTTGGAGATGGCCTTATACACATTTCATTAAACTGTGCGTACGTTATGTTCACATTCCAGGGGTGCTAGCACTAACTTATATGCCTTAAAGCAGTTTCCTCAAATTTAAAAAAAGCTATCCCCTATCCTAGAGAAAGGATAGGGAATAACTTTTCAGTCACTGATGGTTTGATCAACGTGGCTCGTACCAATGCCAAAAACTGGGGCCCTAAACAGTCCCAATTTAGTGGACTAGATCGAGGTCGCTCATGTACACTGACGCTCGGCTGGATATTGCCAAACACAATACTTGGCTGATCTTTGGCGCTCTTTTTAGAATGAATGGAGAGGCAGTGCGCATGATCAACTTACGCTCCATTCAGCTAAGGTTCTTCAGAGATCGGATCAACAGCAATTGGAAAGTTATCAGCTATCCTACGGATAGGGGATAACTTTCAAACTTGAGAGCACACCTTTAAACATCTGCCCAATTGTAAGAACCTAAACTTGTGTATGGTTCAAAATTATTATTATTAGCATTCTACATATGGAGTAACAAAAACAGAAATTTAAAATATCTACCCTAGAAAAAAAGAATCAGACACTGGGCAAAAAAGGAGAGTAAAGTGTGTGTATTTCATTTGATCAGAGCACCCAGCAGACAAGCACGGCGTACCCAGCAGACAAGCAAGGCGTACCCAGCAGACAAGCAAGGCGTACCCAGACAAGTGCGTCACACCCAACAGACAAGTGCAGCGGCTCAAGCCTTCTATATGAGCAAAGGGATAGTGGTACCATAGCGTGTGTGAGAAGTCTGACCCTCTCTGATCAGACATTGGTTGACTCCTTGCATTTTAATGTCTTGAATTTTGCAGCTCTCACAACAAACACAGTTACCACTAGATCAGTACCCAGGTCAGTATTTTCCTTAGGCACAAAAGCAAATAAAATTATTCTTACCTTCTTTTTATTGTGCAGAACATGAATGGATCATAAAAATCGATTTAGAGAATCCACATTGGCAAGTAATTTTTACTTTAATCCAAACATTCAGCAGAAATAGTTATTTTAAACTTAGATAAATTGGTTTTCTCTTAATGTCTGTCTGACAAGGATTACGCAAAACAGAACTTATCACTCTGCGCTGTGGCTTTTCATTCTCGGTGGACATTATCTGTATTCTGCACTTCATAGTTTGCCTCCTCTCGTCAGCAGATATAAATATTTATAACTGTTTATTTAGTGCTTTGATAAAATTCCATACCGCTTCTGCATTTTAAATCAGGAGCCAGCGCTGAGAAAACCAGCAGTTAATCTCACAAAGCTAAGTAGGGAAATTACAGAATCACTCCATCAAATTTCAATCTTGCTAACCTACAGTATCCCATATATCATGATGAAATAAAGCCAAAACTGAGATGAACTTTTTCCTACCAGGACCAGAATTGATTTTTAATGTATTTATTCAGATATTGTTGTATATTACTTTCACTACAGCAACCCTGATCAGAGAGGAAACATGAATTAGGCAACGTCAAGTACGGAGGATCGTCAAAATGATTAACTGGGTGATATCTAGTGTGGAGAAGAAGATAAAAAATATATATGATTTCTATAATGATAGTAGAGTAAACGCATGCACAGTGCTGACACTCTGCACATCCTTACAATACATATACTGGATTGAATAACGTTAATGTTACTTTTATGAAACATTCAAATTTTGAAAAATCTTTTTCTCTTTTCAAAAGTCTCTCCGCTGAAACTACAAGTCTACAGGATCCTTTCCTATTGTATCTATTAATGTCAGGCCTTTTAGTAGAGTCCAATTTAACTGTACAAACCCTAATGCTTTCTACAGATTTTCAGGATTGCACCTTATTAGGGATGATCGAATACCTCAAATATTCGGCTTCGCGAATATTTTCCGAATAGGTCGCCGCTATTCGACTATTCGCGAATATTCGATGCGCAATGTAAGTCTATGAGAAACCCGAATAACAACTATTCGGAATTATTCGGGCTTCCCATAGACTTGCATTGCGCCTCGAATATTCGCATAGCGGCGACCTATTCGGGAAATATTCGCGAAGTAGAATATTTGAGGTATTCGATCATCCCTACACCTTAACGATACCTATTTGACTCAGTAAATTTAGGAATAATGTGACATTGATCTAATAGTAATCCCATGCTTATACTCAGAGTTATCTCACCCATACACAGACTAAATTCAACTGAACGATATGAAATCAGCAGCATTGGCTGGCAGTCTAATGTATATGGAGCCGACCCTACTCTCTTCCAACATATAATATAGGGGGCGAAAAGGACCTGGACTCCATTACCAGCAGCTCGCTCACAGAAAACTCAAGAGCAATGCTCAGCAGAGCTGAATGTTCCTATGTTGGGGGGAGTCAAAAGATATAGCTGTCCGCTGCGTAGAGTACTGCGGGGCAATATCCGTGGGCAAGGTGTTGTTTCCCCACACCCCGGCATTCTATATGAAAGACTAGGTCCTGAGTGGGTGTGTGAGGTAGTCTCGAAGGGGAGGAACGCCTGTGTAGGCCGAATGTTGCCAATGGCTTCGGCTCACCAGGACCCCATGCTAACCCATTTCGACAAAGAGACCACCACTTTCTTTTCAACAGCAGAGCTTTACTAAACAGTCCTTCAATGACAACTATATACACCAGAAGATTAGGATTCCGAGCCTGTGAACATTGTGACTGTGATCATATATGTTTATTTTCATCCTAGCAAAATATCTCTGCTTATAAATGTGAAAATGCTAAAAGCTTCATAATTCTGTCAGTTTTTGCTGTACAGTTGTACTGTTCTTACTGTACACCCAGAATATCATACTTCTTTTGAATCATGTAGTATATCACATATCTTAAAGCGGACTAAGGCTGCTTTCACACATCCGTTTTTCACAATCCGGTAAAAACCGAAAAGAACGGATCCGGCGTTTATTGCCGCCGGATCAGTTCTTTCCTCCATAGACTTGTATTAGCGCCGGATTGTGCCGCATGGCCTTGCGTTGCATCCTACTTTTGCTGGATCTGGCGTAAATAGCCGATTCGGCGTCCGGATGGAACGCAGCTTTCAGTGTTTTTTGTCTCCGGCAAAAAAACTGTCTGGCGCTGTGAGTTACAATGAAAGCCTATGGACGCCGGATCTGTCATCATCCGGCATATGACGGAATCCAAAGACTGATCCGCTTTGTTGAACTGCGCATGCTCAGTAGCACAACGGATCCGTCAAAAAAACGGAAGGAACGCATGGAAAAAAATGGATGCAACGGATCCGTTTTTTCGCCTGATCCGTTCAATTTTTTTGCCGGATTGTGCCGGACGGCAAAACACGGATGTATGAAAGCAGCCTAAACTGAAGAATTAGGGTAGGGCAAATGCCCATGGCCCCACTTTCTTGGGGGCCCACAGCGTCTGCAGCAGGAGTTACACTGAATCAGTATAGCTTCCAATTTGGAGATTGATTGCGCACCTTTGGTGACATCACAATCATGTGATTGGTCAAGTGACCGTGATCTCACTGTCAGAAGGGCTGTAGATGAGATGGAATGGTGGTAAGAGTGAGAGAGTGTGTGTTTGTCTACAATGTATGAGCTCCTGCTGGTATATATGTATACAATGTATCACCTGCTGGTATATAAGTCTAGAATGTATGAGTTCTTGCTGGTGTATAGGTCTAGAATGTAAGAGCTCCTTCTGGTATATGTCAAGAATGTATGAGCTGTTGCTCGTATATATGTCTAAAATGTATGGGCTCCTGCTGGTATATATATGTCTAGAACATATGGGATCCTGCTGTTAAACATGTATACAATGTATACATAGCACAGGCAATCAGACGACCGCAGGTGTCCCTTAAGAAAACTTTTAAGAACAGTAAAAAGAAGAAAAATGTTTTAAAAAAGATAACCCCCCTAATAGTTCAAATCAACTCCCTTAAAAATAAAGATGATAAACTTAAAAAAATGCACACGTGGTATCGCAGAGTTCAGAAAAGTCTGATCAAAATATAAAACTAATTATTCAATCGCTAAAACACCGTAAACAAAAACAAAAAATTCAAGAATGCCGAAAGTGATCAAAACATCATATTTATCCCAATCATGGTATCAATAAAAATGTCAAGTTGCCTTACAGAAAAATAAACCAGCACACCACTACATCGACTGAAAAAAGGAAAACGTTACGGGTCTTGAGAAATGGTGACAACCCCACACTCCCACCCCCCTGATTTTTTTTGTTGCAAACTTCTGATTTTTCTTTTCACCACTAAACTAATGAAAACGCTAGACATGTTTGGTAACCCCCTGATCATACTGATGAGGAGAATCATACTGCAAGGTCTTTTTCACCATAAATCTATATTATATATATATATATATATTATATATATATATATATATATATATATATTATATATATATATATATTGGTTGCATATGTGCACGGTGTATACATGTGTGTGCGCGCGCACTCTATGTGTGTGTTTACATATATGTTTGTATGTGCTCATTGTATATTTGCATGTGTGCTATCTGTGTATATACACGTGTGTCACATACTGTGTGTATGTAATATCCATATACAAATCCCAGATGCACAGATGATAGCTGTAAATATGTTGACAATTTCCCAATGAATGTGCAAAATGCTGCTCATTCATCGGTGATTGGATTGTTTATGGAGAACGCAAATCCTTGTTCTCAGCAGCACATCATCCTGTGCAAACTGCAGAAGTGCTGCTGATAAAACGATACTACATGGGGGCGGATCGATCGATCAGTGATCGTTCTGTGCTCATTATTCTTCACCAACCTGTGTAAAAAGGCTGGGAAATAAGTGCTGAACAACTTCAATATTATCGATCGTGCTTGTTTAACCCCTTCACGACCATGGACGGATCTTTCCGTCATGGTGCCCTGGGCCTTAACGACCAAGGACGGATCTTCCTGTCATGGCGTAATCGCGGCACCGGAGCCTCCGGTGACTGCGAAAAGTTAGCATAAAATCGCAGATTCTGGGAGGAAGGGACCTGTATCTGACCTCAGGAGGGGTGGTGCCTCCTCCCCGGACCTACAGAGGCTGTGATTGGCTGACGAACGCCGCTTAACCAATCACAGCCACTGTAATGTTCCAGCCATTTAAAATGACTGAAACATTGAAATCCAGCCCTGACCAGTGCAGCTGTAACACTGGCCATTGGCTGGAGCTGGGTGACCTCACTGGATCACCCTCCCCCAGTTTCAGCAGTTCTGATTGGAGAGATCGGCCTTGTGACCGATCTCTCCAATCACCATGGACCTGTTGCCGGTGACCGCCCCTGTCACCGTCACTTGTCGTCCCTGCAGCACGCCAGCACAGTGAGTGTATACAGTGCAATGGCAGGGCGACAAACTCCGGTCCCATGCTGTCATGTGACCGGGACCCGGAAGTTGCCGCGCTGCCATTGCACTGTATGAAACCGGCGAAAAGCCTCCCGATCCGCCGCCGCTGCCCTCCGCGATCTGCCACCTGTCTCCCCGATCTGCTGCCGGCACCCCCACCCCTCGTATCTGCTGCCCGCACCCTCACC